>NC_060142.1:564679464-565028214 GCF_021461385.2 Schistocerca piceifrons
CTTTGTTTGCGAGTATAGTCAGTAGTTTTGTAGCTTGTGAGGGAAGCTGAGTGTTTCGTCTTCCTAGGTTTTCGGCTATGGAGAGGAAAAGCTTATGGAATTTTGAAGCTGTCCTTTTCAGATCTGTCCCATTTTTATTGACTATACTACCCACAGATTTTTCTGATATTTTCTCCCTGTTTGTTGCCAATTGTATGATTTTCCACATGGTTTTGTTTTATTGTTTGATCTGTTACTTTTCTGTGCGTAATGAACATTTTTTGCCTTGCTAGCTACACAATTTAAGATTTTATAATATATCTTATCCTGTATTTTCACTGCTTTTTGTTTACTATTCTTCTGTCCTAGGTGAAGTTGCCTTTTTATAGCATATGATATTCTAATCCCAGATGTTATCCATTCGTTATGCCTATTTATATTTAATTTAGTTTTGATTTGTCTTCAGGTCAAACTGACTTCAAAATGTTTGAGAAAAAGGTTTAAAAACAGCCAAATTTCGTATTCATAGTGCTTTTTGGTAGACTTCTTCCCACAGTCTCTGTTGTAGAGTATTTCTAAACGTATTGGTGGGTTTGCTGTATGCAGACGTACCTATCTTGGGTATGCACTTCAACGGTTTTTTCTGTTTCTGAGTTATAGGGTTGGTATTTGACAACCATGATCATATGGGCCATTTATTACAGCCTGTATTTATAAGTTGCAGTATTGTGTGGGGCTCAGGAAAATTTGTCGATCATAGTTCTGCTGCAGTCATCTACCCTTTGCCAGAATAAGACCATTAGTTATAAGTTAAAAAAAAAGACACCAATGTTTGTAGTTGTCTGTGGTTATTATTGGTTGATAGAAAGTCAATGTTAAAATCCCCACTTAAAATAATTTTACTGTTGCTCTTGTAAAATTTTCAAAGGACTGTTTCTAACGAACAAGCAGTCAATGACACCATTCCTCTCTCCAACATCAACATAGTAACTTTCTTTCTGAGAAACCTTGACCTTCACGTTCCATCCCATCTGTTCCATTCTGTTAGTGCCATTCGCAATGCGTTGTGGAAAGTCAGATGTTCTGTTACATTCTGTAAAGTGTGAATCGGACTTATTGCTACATAAGAAAAGTGTATATACACAAGATTCCACTTCTGCAAATAACAAAAGCCAATGCTCAGAGTACACAGAAATGTCGTCTATTTTTTGACAATAAAATAAAGTCTGCTAGTCATAATTTAATGGTATAATTAATTCATTTTAGATATACTGCTAAATAAAGGAAGTTTCTGTAATATCCTCTTTATACTTCACATAAATGTATACACAACAACTCAAAGATTTATAATATCCCTAATTTTATAGGCTTCTGAAGATGAGAAATTAATTGGTCAAAACTGCTCTCGTAAATTGTCAAGATGTTCTAAATAATCACATACAATGTCTAAATTTCTGAACATATCATGTCATTATCCTTCCATCAACATGATACTGACTGTCTGCTAAACTAAGCTTGTGAAGATGGCAAATTAATTTATCGAAAAAGGTAAAGATCATAAAATTTAATTGCAACTGATGAATGAAATTTATGCTGAAAAAGGTATACTAAGCAACTGGTATGGCCGTTTCTTTCTTTACAGGACAAAAAAACTGACCAGAGTATCATTATCGAATATCATCGCCTCTTTTATGAGTCCTATTAATTTAGAAAATATGTGTTGTCTTTCACAGTAAAGTATAAACCTATATAGTCAGCACAGGTAACTCATGACAGCCAACTTGAATATCCAATGAGTGAAAGACTCTCAGGCTTAACAAAATGAGAGTTGTGTTAGCACACTCAACAGTTCTGGACCTTAATATCGCCATAAGTATCTCATGAAACCTATAACTTATCACCTTCATGTTCTCTTTTCAGCCATATCATGTAGACATTTAGGAGTATAAGGAATCAGAATATTTGAAGCTGAATTTCTTACTTACAAACACGAAATCGAAGATCATTAACATGAAAATTAGGAACATGTTTAAAAGTAAGAAATTATAAACATTCAAAGAACCTATACGAAATAACTAAAAATATACATTGTATTGTATTGTATTGTATTGTATGGGCCCAAGAAAAACAGTGCTGTACAATTTGTACATATGATATTTGATGTATTTTTTACAATTTATTTGTTACTAATTTAATTTGTTACATGACAGTCTGTGAAATCTTACATGAAGGTAACAGACATCTCAGCACATTTCCGCTTGTTAGGAGGGCTGTAACTTATTTTTACAAATCTGTGAAATGCCACAGAACATGGTAGGAGTAACTTAGGAATAAATATAGATCAGTACATTACATACTTTACGAAAATATGCACTATACATAATTATCAGGAATAAGTGATCTTTTATTAAGAAATTAGCTAAATTTGATAAGCTTTTTCAAAAAAATCATGTACTGTACAAAATTTTTGCCCCAAACATTTTTTTAAAATGTGTATATGAAAGCTCTTGTTATTCTTTTAATTTCATATGACAAACAATTATGCATCCATACCAAAACTTGTAGGACATTTTTCTGGCAACCAGTTGTTCTGGATTGACTCTTGTGTATCTCAGATTGCTGTCTCGTTTCTAGCTATCAATGCGTTAATTTAATATTATGAACTGTCCTTGTTTGGTAGATAGGTCTTAACAAATGATGTAATTTATTAATATTAACAGATGGCAGTGTCATAATGTCAAGTCTGTTGAAATGTTGCCTCCATGATTCATTGTATCTCAGACTGCACATTATATGTATTTATTTTGAAGAGATCTCTGCTGCAGGATGAATTGCCGCAAAACATGATTCCATACTGTAATATGGAGTGAAAGTAAGAATAATATAGTTGTATAAGGACTAATTTGGTGACTGATTTGCTGAATACCCTTCGAATGCTTTTATAGACCACATTTGACACTTTATTTAACAAAGCTCACAGTCAATAGCTCTTGGTTGTTTAGGAGCATGTAGGGATTTCTTATTTTTGAGATGAGATGCTGAAACTAACCTGAGTTCCTTTTTGTACTTTCATAATGAGATTGTTCTCATTGAACCGTTCAATCAGTGATAACATCAGTGGTTTAATCTTTTGCTCACAGTCAGCTTTGTCTGTACCTGTTACCAGAATACTTGTATCATCAGCAAATAGTGTGTGATATCCTGAAGCAAGCTTCGTGTTTATATCATCAATACAGAGGAGAAACACTGCGGTTCTCAACGCTAAGCCTAACGCTACACAATGTCTAAGAGGCATTATCTCAGAGAGCGCACAGTTCACTGAAGACCACTAGTATTCCTTTTTTTTCAAATTCCATTTCAACTTCTGTACTTTGTTTGACAGATGTGATTCTAGTCAATGGTTTGCAGTTCGTGTTACACCTTCATTAGCTAACTTTCTAAGGACTATGGTGTGGTTAATAACATCAATAGCTTTAGATGTTCTAAGAAATACCAGTAGTAATTTCTTCATTATCTAGTGGTTTTAAGGTTGTATTGAAATAGCCATACATTGCTGTCATTGTCATCACAGCTTTTCGAAGACCATGCTCATGCTTCGATATTAAAGAAAATCTAATAATGAAACTTCCTAGTCTGTTGTAAAACAAAATCTCTAATATTTTTGAAAATATGGTAAGTTGTGCTACTGACCTATCATTGGCTACATCATTTTTGGGTCCCTTTTTTGTGGAGTGCAGTAACTCTAGCAACCTTTAGAAAATCAGGGAAATCTCTATTACTTAATGCTGCATTAATTATATGAGTTAGTGTTTCTACACTGTATTCCCCATGTTTCTTTAATATTAAATCCTGTGTTTTGTAACTGCCACTAGAGTATTCACATTGTAGCCCTTTATAGCTGTGGCCACTCCAGTGTTTAAGGCTTTGTGGTGAAATGTTGATGCTTTTATGGGTTCCGCATGTGTTGGGTTTTAAGCACTGGGTTTATGGCAGTTTTCATTACTGGGTTTTCAGCTATTTTGATGAAATAGTCATTAAAAGCATTTAGTATTTTTTCTGGTTCTAATATCAACTCATCATTTAGACTTATTTTAAAAGTTTTGTGTATAGCATGTTGCTTGTTGTTCATATCAGTTTTCACAGCTTCCCAAATGCCTTCCATTTTATTATTAGTCTCTTTCATTAATTTATCGTTATATAATTTTTTGCTTATTGAATTACTTTTTTGTAGATATGCCTCTAAGACCTATGGTATGTTCTAAACTTATCATAATCTTTGTGGTGTTTCATACAGGTCTTCAGGTAGCAAGTTTGTCTAGAGATTTTTATCCTTTTTGTTACCCATGAATTTGTGCATTTCTTTCAAATTCTCCTTGACTCTAATGGAATTCAGTACTGAAATAGTCGAGAAATGTTTTGTGCAAGGAACTAAATATGTTGTTAACATCATTTTCCCCATATACCTCTGTCCAGTTCTCTGATCTTAAAAGATAATTAAAAATCCTTATATTTTCACCATTAAATTGTCTGTGCATTGCAGTTTTTATTGGACATTTCTTTTTGCAGTTTAAATTCACTGTTAGCATCTGCGATGCATGGTCACTGTAACCTCTATTTATGATTTCAGATGAGCAGTATTGTATATCAACATTCATGAAAACCTGATCAAGAGCCAATTTCAAAGTCTTAGAGATCCTAATTAAGTTTTCAATGATTGAGGATAAGCTGATGAATCAGTAATATTTAGCAATTCATCTTTTTCTCTCCTAGGTTTAAGGAAGTTGATATTAAGATACCCAAACATTAGCAAAATTTTATTGAGGGCATGAAGTTGATTTACTGGTGTTTCCAGGGTGTCATTGAAGGTCTGGAAATTTGCAGTGGGAGGTCTGTACACTTTCAGTATCAGTATGTCAGAGTCTGTCAAGGCAGTTACAGAAAATTTAAGATCTTTTTCTACTAGTATACCTTGCACCATAAAGTCTATCTGTAGCAACGAACCTCACATGTCCCAACTTGCAGGGCATTTAAGGTTGGCAGCACTTTCAAGTCTTGATTATGCTCTTCACGAATATGCTGCCAGGTATGATCGTCTTCAATACACGATATTTCAGCGATCCATCTGGCCGCCATCTTCAGGTGCGATCACTGAGACACAATCACGCAAGAACTGAATGAACATCAGAAGCGGTGGCTCCCTTATACCCCAGGTCCAGGCCACTGCAGCTGCGCAAGAAATGGAAGAACTGCCTCCTGCGAAGTGACGAATTGCAGCACCGCCAGCGGTAGAAACTGGCGAAAGGTAGAGTTTCTGCTGTTAATTGGTCAACTTTTGAACGATAAAACTATTGAGCTGTTCAAATGGCTCTGTGCACTATGGGACTTAACTTCTGAGATCATCAATCCCCTAGAACTTAGAACTGCTTAAACCTAACTAACCTAAGGACATGACACAGATCCATGCCCGAGGCAGGATTTGAACCTGCGACCATAGTGGTCGCTTGGATCCAGACTGTAGCGCCTAGAACCACTCGGCCACAGGGGCCGGCTACTGAGCTGTGTCGTCATGTGTTGACATCAACATATTTTTTATTTAATGATGTATTTTTTGAACACACTGACAGTGTGGCTATGGGGAGTCCTCTTTCCCCTATTGTCGCCAAACTTTTTATGGAAGATTTTGAAGGTATCCCACTCAGGACTACTTCTCTTCAACCTACTAGTTTTTGGAGATTTGCGGATGATATTTTCATTGTTTGGCAACATAGAATGAAGCTCTTAATCTGTTTTTAGATCATTGTATCTGTCTTCACCCACACATTAAATTTTCGATAGAAATTGGAAAAAATTGTCAAATTACCTTTTTTGGACGTTTTAGTACACAAAAAAGAAAATGGCACCTTGGGACATGGTGTATATTATAAACCCACACATATGGACCTGTATCTTCATTCTACAAGCTGTTATCCACCACATCAGCGCATGGGAGTTCTATGTACATTGGTGAAGAGAGCTTATGCCACGTCTGATTCAGAAAATTTGACATGGTAACTGGATCACGTAAGGCTGTCTTCAAGCACAATGGATATACCAATCACCAAATTAACCATGCTATTTAGTTTGGACCACCACGTGAAACAGCGCTGGATACTAGTAAATCAGTTGCTTTTCTATCCTTTTCTGGAAGTATTTCTTCAAAAATTTCTATAATTCTCAGGAAATATGATATGAAAAGTATTTTTGCCTTTGACCAAGACTAGACCCCTGTTTGGATCTGTTAAAAATGATTTGGGATTGAGGAACCCTGGAGATGATAAAATTCCCTGTCATTTGGATTTTGGAACGACCTATATTGGAGAGACTATCTGCACTGTTCATGACCAATGTGTGGAACATCAGCGTCACATACGTCTGCTCCAGCCTGAAAAATCTGCTGCTCCTCATTACTGGGATTGTGTACTCAAGGAATCCATGGAAATATGATTATCCGATAGCACTATTAATAGTGACAGAGGTTTTCCTTTAAGCAAGATAAGGAACCCTATTTTATCTGACATGAAACAACAATGGTCTGGTTTTTGACCCACCACATTTAATTTGCGATTTATCACTTTCGCCAGTTTCTACCGCTGGCAGCGCTGCAATTCTTCACTTCACAGGGGGCAGCGCTTCTGCTTCTAATGCAAGCACAGTGGTCTTGACTTGGGGTATAAAGGAGCCGCTGCTTCTGATGTTCAGTCAGTTCCGGCGGGATTGTGTCTCAGCGATCGCACCTGAAGATGGCGGCCAGATGGATCGCCGAAATATTGCGTATTGAAGACGATCATATCCGGCAGCATGCCCATGAAGGGCATAATCTTATAAGACACCAGGAAAATCTTTGGGATCACACTTTCATGGACCTGTAGTGGTAGTGTGGGGGTAGTAGTGTTGTGTGTGCAAATCTGTCTCCACCCTATTATTTCCTTTAGGGTGCAGCTAAAATGTTTGTGTATCAAAATAACCCAAAGACAATAGATGAATTGAAGACAAAGATAATTGATTATATGCATTCGATTATATGAGAAACATTAATACAGTAAATGTGATGAACTATGCCTCCAAGAAAGAGGAAAGCATTTCCAACACCTACTGTGCTATTGGTGAGTTCAGTATATTTAATTAAAATTAATATAATTTATTAATTTCATTGTTTTAACTGCAATAACGTTGAATCTGAACATAACTGCAGCCACTAGCATTGAATCCTGGTCCCTAGTATTATACACTATCATGAATGTGCTGCCAACATTCCCCCGTCACAAGGTGAAACACGCAGAGCTTGCCACTGTGAAGAGACTCATGGGTGTTATTATACAACATAATGAACATTGTATAACATGTACCCTATATTATACAACAAGAGCATTTAAATTAACAAGCTACATAACATTATCAACATCAATAGAGACATACCATATTATATAAACAGCACATTTAAATCTAAAATCTACCATTCAACCTCTTTTGTCTTACAAAGTTTTCATTCAGCACTGACTTCCACAAAACAATACATTCTTATCAAATTACTTTACATAGCTAAGGTCTCTAGCAGTGTAATATACATCTTAATCAATATTTCTGTAATAACTAGTATGAATGCATAGGTTGGTACTTCCACTTACACAATAAATGCAATTTCAAATTAAATAAAATTATGACATTCACTGTTCCAAATTTAAGTAAAATTTTAATAGTATATGTGTGACTTTGACTCTAAGCAGCAGAAAGGCACCAAAGACAGAGCAATGTATATTCCACTTTGGTCTGACACACAGAATGCACTTAAAACTTGCAAATGCCGCAAATAACAAGAACTTAGATACTGAGAGATAGAGTCATACCATGTAATATATATTACATGGTCCTATGAAACGAAAATTGAATATGAATGTGAAGTACAGTAATTTTATCATTTTAAGCAGCAGTCTTTTTTGAATTCAGAAGTATTTTGTTTCACTTGTGTCAAGCAGGAGGAGTAGGAGAAAGTAGAGAGAAATTAGTGGTATGGCAAATATTATCTGCATTAATTATTTAATGCAGAAGTGATCTTGAGGCTTAAATTCTGGCAATTCAACTAGACCTTGAGAGTAAATAAGGATCACAAAGCAAAGGTACTGAACACAGATCTTTTAGTGACAATGCACTGATTTCAGTCTATCAAAGACAATCTTAAAATCTTAAATGAAACCAAAGTAAGTAGCCTATTTGACAGTTTTCACGAGAAACATGTGGAACACTATAAAATGCTGAAAAAATCCTCTAAAAATAAACTTCAGTCATTTCTGATGCACTGCTCCATTTGCTGGATAAACTAATTGTGAACTATACAGGGTGAGTCACCTAACATTATCGCTGGATATATTTCGTAAACCACATCAAATACTGATGAACCGATTCCACAGACCGAACGTGAGGAGAGGAGCTAGTGTAATTGGTTAATACAAACCATTACAAAATGCACAGAAGTATGTTTTTTAGCACAAACCTATGTTTTTTTAAATGGAACCCCGTTAGTTTTGTTAGCACATCTGAACATATAAACAAATACGTAATCAGTGCCGTTTGTTGCATTGTAAAATGTTAATTACATCCGAAGATATTGTAACCTAAAGTGACGCTTGAGTACCACTCCTCCGCTGTTCGATCGTGTGTATCGGAGAGCCCGAATTACGTAGGGATCCAAAGGGAACGGTGATGGACCTTAGGAACAGAAGAGACTAGAACAGCACATTACGTCCACATGCTAACACCTTTTTATTGGTCTTTTTCACTGACGCACATGTACATTACCATGAGGGGTGAGGTACACATACACACGTGGATTCCGTTTTCAATTACGGAGTGTGTGTCCCGACATGTCAGGCCAATAAATGTTCAATGTGGTGGCTATCATTTTCTGCACACAATTGCAATTTCTGGCGTAATGAATGCCGTACACGCCGCAGTACATCTGGTGTAATGTCGCCACAGGCTGCCACAATACGTTGTTTCATATCCTCTGGGGTTGTAGGCACATCACAGTACACATTCTCCTTTAACGTACCCCACTGAAAGAAGTCCAGAGGTGTAAGATCAGGAGAATGGGCTGACCAATTTATGCGTCCTCCACGTCCTATGAAACGGCCGTCGATCATCCTGTCAAGTGTCACACATACGTCGACGCGTTTCCAGTGGGACATTATCGAGCAACGTTGGCAGATCATTCTGTAGAAACACGATGTATGTTGCAGCTGTTTGGGCCCCTGAAATGAAGTGAGGACCAATGAGGTGGTCACCAATGATTCCGCAACATACATTTACAGTCCACGGTCGCTGTCGCTCTACCTGTCTGAGCTAGCGAGGATTGTCCACGGACCAGTAATGCATGTTCCGTAGATTCACTGCCCCGTGGTTTGTGAAACCCGCTTCATCGGTAAACAGGTAGAACTGCAACTCATTCTCTGTTAATGCCCATTGACAGAATTGCACTCGATCATTAAAGTCATCACCATGTAATTGCTGATGTAGCGACACGTGAAATGGGTGAAAGCGGTGACGATGCAGTATGCGCATAACACTACTTTGACTCAGTCCACCGGCTCTCGCAATGTCCTGTGTACTCATGTGTGGGTTCATGGCAACAGCAGCTAACACACCAACTGCACCCGCTTTTCCTGCGTGCTACGACCATAACTGTTGCATACAGTTGGCGGTAGATGTTTTGCAATGTGCGGCACATTGGATGCTCTCTGTCCGGGTACCGTTCTGCATACACACTGCAGGCTTCAGCTGCATTTCGTCGACACACGCCATAGATGAGTATCATCTCTGCCTTTTCAGAGTTCGAATACACCATGGTCACAGTTCCTACAACACTACACTATCACAGACGTCTGGTAACACGGTGTACTACAGTTGGTCTGCGTGCGGAGACGAATGCAGAATAAAAATAGCAGCAAGCGCTACGTGTGGACACTGCGACAGCTACACCAAACCACAACAGTGCACTACAGCCACACTCGTAAACACGGTCGTCATCGTAAACATGTCCGTGCAGATGCTGCTCGCCGACCGTGGCCAGTGTTTGTTACAACAGGCAACTGAACGTCGGAGGTTTCAAGCATCAACTTTAAGTTAAAATACCTCCGGATGTAATTAACATTTTACAATGCAACAAACGGCACTGATTACGTATTTGTTTATATGTTCAGATATGCTAACAAAACTAACGTGGTTCCATTTAAAGCAACGTAGGTTTGTGTTAAAAAACATACTTCCTTGCATTTTTGTATGGTTTGTATTAAACAATTACACTAGCCCCTCTCCTCACGTTCGGTCTGTGGAATCGATTTGTCAGTATTTGATGTGGTTTACGAAATATATCCAGCGGTAATGTTAGGTGACTCACCATGTATATGTCATAGCAGTTGTAAATTATACTCAGGAATTAAAATTCAAACACTCACACATTTGAATTATTTATTGCCTGTGTTATTTAACTTATGGTGGTAATTCATAAATTTAATAGTTTTAAATGAAACAAAACTGTTCTGTAATCTCTAACTTCCTTACTTAAGAATGACTTGTGTCATTTCCATCATATTAATGAAGAATGTGATAAACTAAAACTGACAAATATATTATGTTTGCAATGAAGACTGTCTAAATAGTTTATTTCAATTAGTTCTTAGTACCCAAGTAGTAGGTCAAGGGTGGCATCAGAGCATTTTGTTAGTGCAGGTTGCCTACATCAGGGACAACTATGCACTCAGGGGCAAAACTATTCTCTTTTCATTGACAGGTCATTAACCTATTGTTCTCCTTTGATTGATAGGTCCTTAACTTATTGTACCCCCGCCCCTCCCTCTCCCCTCCACCTCCCCCCATTCACTCACGAAATCTCGCCCTCCCCCTCGCTGATACAGGTACACTTTCAGGTCTGAGTTTTTTCAATAGCCCCATCACACACTTATTAATTTGATTGACTACTTAATTAAATTGGTCAATTAATTAAACCCTCCCCTCTGGTAACTCCCCCACCTCCTATCCCCTACATCTACATCTACATCTACATCTACATCCATACTCTGCAAGCCACCTGACGGAGTGGCGGAGTGTACCTTGAGTACCTCTATCAGTTCTCTCTTCTGTTCCAGTCTCGTGTTGTTTGTGGAAAGAAAGATTGTCGGTATGCCTCTTTGTGGGCTCTAATCTCTCTGATTTTATCCTCATGGTCTCTTCGCAAGATGTAAGTGGGAGGGAGCAGTATAATGCTTGACTCCTCCTTGAAGGTATGTTCTCGAAACTTCAACAAAAGTCTGTACTGAGCTACTGAGCGTCTCTTTTGCAGAGTCTTCCACTGGAGTTTATCTATCATCTCCGTAACGCTTTTGCGATTACTCAATGGTGCTGTAATGGAGCATGCTGCTCTCTGTTGGATCTTATCTACCTCTTCTATCAACACTATCTGGACCGGATACACACCGGTGAGCAGTAGTCAAGCAGTGGGCGAACAAGTGTACTGTAACCTACTTCCTTTGTTTTCAGACTGCATTTCCTTAGGATTCTTCCAATGAATATCAGTCTGGCATCTGCTTTACCGACGATTTATTTTATATGGTCATTCCATTTTAAATCACTTCTAATACCTACTCCCAGATAATTTATGGAATTAACTTTTCCAGTTGCTGACCTGCTATATTGTAGCTAAATGATAAAGGATCTTTCTTTTTACGTATTCGCAGCACATTACAGTTGTCTACATTGTGAATCAATTGCCTTTCCCAGCACCATGTGTCAATTTGTTGCAGATCCTCCTGCATTTCAGTACAATTTTCCATTGTTACAACCTCTCGATATACACTCCTGGAAATTGAAATAAGAACACGGTGAATTCATTGTCCCAGGAAGGGGAAACTTTATTGACACATTCCTGGGGTCAGATACATCACATGATCACACTGACAGAACCACAGGCACATAGACACAGGCAACAGAGCATGCACAATGTCGGCACTAGTACAGTGTATATCCACCTTTCGCAGCAATGCAGGCTGCTATTCTCCCATGGAGACGATCGTAGAGATGCTGGATGTAGTCCTGTGGAACGGCTTGCCATGCCATTTCCACCTGGCGCCTCAGTTGGACCAGCGTTCGTGCTGGACGTGCAGACCGCGTGAGACGACGCTTCATCCAGTCCCAAACATGCTCAATGGGGGACAGATCCGGAGATCTTGCTGGCCAGGGTAGTTGACTTACACCTTCTAGAGCACGTTGGGTGGCACGGGATACATGCGGACGTGCATTGTCCTGTTGGAACAGCAAGTTCCCTTGCCGGTCTAGGAATGGTAGAACGATGGGTTCGATGACGGTTTGGATGTACCATGCACTATTCAGTGTCCCCTCAACGATCACCAGTGGTGTACGGCCAGTGTAGGAGATCGCTCCCCACACCATGATGCCGGGTGTTGGTCCTGTTTGCCTCGGTCGTATGCAGTCCTGATTGTGGCGCTCACCTGCACGGCGCCAAACACGCATACGACCATCATTGGCACCAAGGCAGAAGCGACTCTCATCGCTGAAGACGACACGTCTCCATTCGTCCCTCCATTCACGCCTGTCGCGACACCACTGGAGGCGGGCTGCACGATGTTGGGGCGTGAGCGGAAGACGGCCTAACGGTGTGCGGGACCGTAGCCCAGCTTCATGGAGACGGTTGCGAATGGTCCTCGCCGATACCCCAGGAGCAACAGTGTCCCTAATTTGCTGGGAAGTGGTGGTGCGGTCCCCTACGGCACTGCGTAGGATCCTACGGTCTTGGCGTGCATCCGTGCGTCGCTGCGGTCCGGTCCCCAGGTCGACGGGCACGTGCACCTTCCGCCGACCACTGGCGACAACATCGATGTACTGTGGAGACCTCACGCCCCACGTGTTGAGCAATTCGGCGGTACGTCCACCCGGCCTCCCGCATGCCCACTATACGCCCTCGCTCAAAGTCCGTCAACTGCACATACGGTTCACGTCCACACTGTCGCGGCATGCTACCAGTGTTAAAGACTGCGATGGAGCTCCGTATGCCACGGCAAACTGGCTGACACTGACGGCGGCGGTGCACAAATGCTGCGCAGCTAGCGCCATTCGACGGCCAACACCGCGGTTCCTGGTGTGTCCGCTGTGCCGTGCGTGTGATCATTGCTTGTACAGCCCTCTCGCAGTGTCCGGAGCAAGTATGGTGGGTCTGACACACCGGTGTCAATGTGTTCTTTTTTCCATTTCCAGGAGTGTAGTTCAGCATCATCCACAATCAGTGAACTTCCGATCTTATCCACAAGTTCATTTATATATATTGTGGATAGCAACGGTCCTACGACACTCTTCTGCAGCGCACCTGAAATCACTCTTACTTCGGAAGATTTCTCCCCATTGAGAATGACATGCTGCGTTCTGTTATCTAGGAACTCTTTAATCCAACCACACAATTGGTCTGAGAGTCCATATGCTCTTACTTTGTTCATTAAACAAAATGGTTCAAATGGCTCTGAGTCTTAGGGACTTAACAGCTGAGGTGATCAGTCCCCTAGAACATAGAACTACTTAAACCTAACTAACCTAAGAACATCACACACATCCATACCTGAGGCAGGATTCGAACCTGCGACCGTAATGGCAACGCGGTTCCAGTCTGAAGCAGCTAGAACCACTCGGCCACACCGGCCGGCGTTCATTAAACGACTGTGGGGAACTGTATCAAACGCCTTGCAGAAGTCAAGAAACACGGCATCTACGTGGGAACCCATGTCTATGGCCCTCTGAGCCTCGTGGACGAATAGCGTGAGCTGGGTTTCATACGATCGTCTTTGACGAAACCCATGCTGATTCCTGCAGAGTAGATTTCTAGTCTCCAGAAAAGTCGTTATACTCGAACATAACACGCGTTCCAAAATTCTACAACCGATCGACGTTAGAGATATAGGTCTATAGTTCTGCACATCTGTCTGACGTCCCTTCTTGAAAACGGGGATGACATGTGCCCTTTTCCAATCTTTTGGGACGGTACACCGCTGAAAGAAGGGGGGCAAGTTCCTTTGCGTACTCTGTGTAAAATCGAAATGGTATCCCATCACGTCCAGCGGCCTTTCCTCTTTTGAGCGATTTTAATTGTTTTTCTATCCCTCTGCCATCTGTTTCTATATCTACCATTTTGTCGCCAGTGCGACAATCTAGAGAAGGAACTACGGTGCAGTCTTCCTCTGTGAAACAGCTTTAGAAAAAGAAATTTAGTATTTCGGCCTTAAGTCTGTCATCCTCTGTTTCAGTACCATTTTGATCACAGAGTGTCTGGACATTTTGTTTTGATCCACCTACGCTTGACATAAGACCAAAATTTCTTAGGATTTTCTGCCAAGTCAATACATAGAAATTTACTTTCGAATTCGTTGAACGCCTCTCGTATAGCCCTCCCCACATTACATTTCGCTTTGTGTAATTTTTGTTTGTCTGCAAGGCTTTGGCTATGTTTATCTTTGCTGTAAAGTTCCCTTTGCTTCCGTAGCAGTTCTCTAACTAGGTTGTTGTACCACGGCGGCTCTTTTCCATCTCTTATGATCTTGCTTGGCACATACCCATCTAATGCATGTTGTACGGTGGTTTTAAACTTTCTCCACTGATTCTCAACACTATCTGTACTTGAGATAAAACTTTTGTGTTGAGCTGTGAAGTACTCTGAAATCTGTTTTTTGTCACTTTTGCTAAACAGAAAAATCTTCCTACCTTTTTTTAATATTTCTATTTATGGCTGAAATCACTGATGCTGTAACCGCTTTATGATCGCTGATTCCCTGTTCTGTGTTAACTGCTTCAAATAGTTTGGGCCTGTTTGCCACCAGAAGGTCTAATATGTTATTGCCACGAGTCAGTTCTCTGTTTAATTGTTCAAGGTAGTATTTAGATAATGCACTTAAAAAATTTTCATTGGATGCTTTGTCCATGCCACCCTGTTATAAACAAACGTTTGAGACTCCCAGTCTATATCTGGTAAATTAAAATCTCCATCCAAAACTATAACATGGCCGGGAAATCTACTCGAAATATTTTCCAAATTTTCCTTCAGATGTTCTGCCACAACAGCTTCTGAGCCAGGGGGCCTATAGAGACATCCAATTACCATGTTTGAGCCTGCTTTAACCGTGACCTTCACCCAAATTATTTCACATTTCGGATCTCTGTCAATTTCTTTCGATGCTATTGCACTTTTTATCGCTATAAACACGCCTCCCCCTACACTGTCCAGCCTGTCTCTGCGGTATAATTCCAATCTGAGTTTAGGATTTCATTACTGTTTACATCTGGTTTCAGCCGAATTTCCGTCCCTAGTACTCTGTGGGCATTGTGACTGTTTATTAATGAGAGCAGTTCTGGGACCTTTTTATAGACGTTCCTGCAGTTTACTATTATCACATTAATATTGTCATTCCCTGTTGCTTTTGCCTACTGCTACCTTGTTGGGTCTCAGGAGGCATCTTGTCAGGCCTAGGGAAGGAATTCTACAACCTAAAAAACCCACATGTGCACTCCACATGTACTCCGCTACCCTTGTAGCCGCTTCCTGCGTGCAGTGCACGCCTAACCTATTCAGGGGGACACTACATTTCTCCACCCGATAGCGGAGCTCGAGAAATTTGCACTCCAGAACTCTGCAGAATCGACTGAGCCTCTGGTTTAAGCCTACCACTCGGCTCCAAACCAAAGGACCGCGATCGGTTCTGGGAACGACACTACAAACAGTTAGCTCAGATTCCACCCTGTGAGGGGGGCTTTCCGCCTTTACCAACTCCGCCAACCGCCTGTATGAACTGAGGATGAGCTCTGAACCCAGATGGGAGGAGTCATTGGTGCTGACATGAGTAACAATTTGCAGATGGGTGCACCCAGTGCTCTCTATCGCCGCCGGCAGGGCCTCCTCCACATCTTGGATGGGACGCCCTGGGCAAGCAGATAGAGTGAACACTGGCCTTCTTTCCCGACCTTTCCGCTATTTCCCTAAGAGGCTCCATTACCTGCCTAACATTGGGGCTCCTAATCACTAATAAACCCCGCCCACCATGTGCCTGCTCGGACCTTGCTGAAGGAGCGGCCACATTTCCACTCACAGGCAGAGTGGGTGATGCCACACGGCCAGCCTCCACATTGACCCTCTGCCTCGTGCGACGCGAACGCCGTTGAACGCGCAAGTCCCCTTGGGGAGAGGGTGGCCCAACCGTGCCTGGTACCCGCGAATATGTCTCGACAGCAGGGACCGTGGGTGAAGCATGTAACACCTGGTGTGTACCATGCGACGCACCAGACTCCCCACTGCCGCTACACTCCATGGCAGCAGCCTGAAGATGGCTGACCGCGGCCATCAGCACATTCAGCTGTTTGCGAACAGTGGCCAGCTCCTCCTGCATCCGTACACAGCAGTCACACATCCTAAGAAATCAACAATTTACTGTAGGGAGTTTTGTAATCAACTTTTAACTAGACTGCTAATTCACTAAAGGCGGCTGATAGCTGACTAAACTGTGGTTACTAGACACTTCTTGTTGGAAACATTAAAAATAAGCACTAACTGTCTCTGGACTGTATTCAAAATAAACACGAAATCTATGGAACACTATTACTAGAACTCGAAAATTAAAGCTTCCTAAAAGCAAAAACACACGGAAAAAGAAGTGACAAGTAAGAAAAACACAGTTAATACTTAGATTTACGTAGCTTGGTTCACAGGAGATGTGAAGCAGACGGCAGTTACGACGACATATGCTTACGCTGTCTGTCTTTGCGGTATATGTGAAAGTGTCTGATAGTCGATAGCTATATGCAGGATGCAGAAGTGGTGATTTTGTATGGCACAGGATACGAATTGTATGTGTACTACACCAACATGGTATGTCGATGTATGTAGCCGGGTTGGATATCGGTTTCACGCTGAAATATTCAAGCTTCCATCGTCAGTGACCCAGCAGGGTGTTGAGGAAGTGTCTTTCTTTATTTGACGATCTGAAGACCGCGTGTGCAGGGTTTAACCATCAGTGCAGTGTGGCGACCTGTACAAAACAGTTTTTCCACTAAAAGTCTCGTTTACAGAAAAATAGGCGGACAGTGCTCCCACATCGGCAGCATTAGTAATTTGGCAGGTAAATGCAGTAAGGGCTAATCAGAATGCACCATTCATTTGCAAGACACACTTTGTGCTGCTACATATCCCGTGACACAATAATATTTTAATTTAGTTTAAATTATTTTGTGATTGATGTGCACACAGTAAGTTGATGGGTTACAGAGCAAACTACTAGTCTGTAATTTATTTTCTAATGAACTAAATACATTTTCACTGTAAATATAAAACTTATATATAGTTTCCATTTCTATTATGTTGGACTTTACTTTCCACTATGCAAATTCATAACCTCCATTTCCCATTATCCTATTATTATTTAGATTTACCCCAAAAATCTCATGTTGTTAATTTTGGGTTTTCACCAGCTTTCTGTACCTAGCTTTACTCAAGCTCAGAGTGCTTCAAACTCTGGCACTTTCTTGGTGTTAAACAACTGAAAACCATGATTTTAATGCCACTGTCTCTGGGAGTTTTTCCCTGATCTTGTACTTAGACTTTAAGGTCACCCAAGCTATCATTGTCTGGGCTGGATCGAGAGGTGTCAGATCTAAAAAGCATTATTTGCACACTATACACAGTTAGGTGCCTGGGAAGTAGCCTCTAATGCATAGTGGCCCTGTGCCACAATTCTAGGGAGTCAGTGTCCAACTTGTCACAGAACCTTTGAAGTTTCTGGTTTAAACCTCCCACTCCGTTCAGAACAAGTGGGACACAATCATTTCTGAGAATTGTGATAGAGATTGTGAGTTACAATGAAATTTATGGAGTTTACAGTAATTTTAGTGTTGTGTCAGTAGACAGTAGGCTTTATAAGAGCGTAAATATTCTGTGGTTCGATTGTCAGTATGCCCAGTTGTTTAAAGAAATCTCCATAAGAAGTCCTGAAGATGACACCACATATGGCCCTTATCACACATTTCTCTGCAATAAACTCTTTCTCCTTCAATGACAAGTTATCTCTGATGATGATGCCGTAAGACATTAGTGAACATAATAAGAAAAGTAAGGCGACTCTTTGACAGTTTCAATCCCAGATTCTGGTTTTATTTGTTACAGCTAATTTCTAGAATTTAGATGTTTAAGGAACTTTTACTTGTAACATAAAATGTCTAGTGTTTAGATGTTTTAGCAGCTCTTTTATATATGACTTCCAGTTCAGGTTCAATATAAATACCTAAGTTATTCAATATCATTTATTGATTCACCCTGATACATCACTTCTAGTAGTGTATACAGGTGTTGTGCAGTACAGAACTGCAAGTTTTGTTCTTTATTCAAACTCGGTCACTGTCCATTTACAAAAAACAGATATTAATTTTCAAGAAATTTATATTTACATTTTCGAGTATTGAAGGTTTCCACTAGGCTTGCCTATAACACTTGCTTCATCAGCATAGTGAACTATTTATAACTCTTGGATATATGATAGCAGATCATATATATATATATATATATATATATATATATATATATATATATATATATATGTACACACTACTGGCCATTAAAATTGCTACACCAAGAAGAAATTCAGATGATTCATTGAACAAATGTATTATACTAGAACTGACATGTGATTACATTTTCATGCAATTTGGGTGCATTGATCCTGAGAAATCAGTACCCAGAACAACCACCTCTGGCCATAATAATGGCCTTGATATGCCTGGGCATTGAGTCAAACAGAGCTTGGATGGCGTGTACAGGTACAGCTGCCCATGCAGCTTCAACACGATACCACAGTTCATCAAGTGTAGTGAGTGGCGTATTGTGACAAGCCACTTGCTCGGCCATCATTGACCAGACGTTTAAATTGGTGAGAGATCTGAAGAATGTGCTGGACAGAGCAGCAATCGAACATTTTCCATATCCAGAAAGGCCCTTACAGAACCTGCAACATGCGGCCGTGCATTATCCTACTGAAATGTAGGGTTTTCCCAGGGATCAAATGACGGGTAGAGCCACGGGTCGTAACACATCTGAAATGTAACGTCCATTGTTCAAAGTGCCGTCAATGCGAACAAGAGGTAACCGAGACGTGTAACCAATGGCACCCCATACCATCACGCCGGGTGATACGCCAGTATGGCGATGACGAATACACGCTTCCAATGTGCGTTCACCGCGATGTCGCCAAACACGGATGTGACCATCATGATGCTGTAAACAGAAACTGGATTCATCCGAAAAAATGACGTTTTGCCATTCGAGCACCCAGGTTCATCGTTGAGTACACCATCGCAGGCGCTCCTACCTGTGATGCAGCGTCAAGGGTCTCTGAGCTGATAGTCCATGCTGCTGCAGACGTCGCCGAACTGTTCGTGCAGATAGTTGTTGTCTTGCAAATGTCCCCATCTGTTGACTCAGAGATGGAGACGTGGCTGCACGATCCGTTACACCCATGCGGATAAGATGCCTATCATCTCGACTGCTAGTGATAGGAGTCCATTGGGCTCCACCACGGCATTCCATATTACCCTCCTGAACCCACCGATTCCAAATTCTGCTAACAGTCATTGGATCTCGACCAACGCGAACAGCAATGTTGCGATACGAAAAACCGCAATCGCGATAGGCTAAAATCCAACCTTCATCAAAGTCAGAAACGTGATGGTACGCATTTCTCCTCCTTACACGAGGCATCACAACAATGTCAGTAGGTTGTAGGTGTCGCCACTGGCGCCAACCTTGTCTGAATGCTCTGAAAAGCTAATCATTTGCATGTCGCGAACCCAGTATCTATACCTGAGATACATCTGTAGTTATTACTTCTCATTTTGTAGCTGCAGTTTCATTGTAGATACTCATGCATATTCTATGTGCGATACTCGACACTCCTTTAGCTAGATGACGTAAAAACCAGTTAGCAACAAGACACTGGATACTATAATTTTTGTTGTGGAAGCTAAGATATTCAAGTATCTACATTAATGAGGTCACTTTCAGAAAGACCAATTTATATTCAGAAATTGTCAATGCACGTGTTTTATCAACACAAAAGTATTTCTTGCTATTCTATCTTAGGACATCTTAAAATGTATGGTGCCCTGCATGAACAGGGAAACATGTATTTCTGCACTTTTGCAAGTGCAAGTTATTTAATTAATAATAACGTATATATTTCTGAAGTTTGCATAGAAATATCTGTGTGGTAGCGTCTAATTTTATTACTTCTGTTCAACACCGGTCTTTCCTTTATTTATCACTCGAAATAAAAGCATAATATTAGTAGTGAGAGTTCTAGGCAAATTTTTGTACAGCAAGCAGGATTAGTTTTTCTCAATTGTTTCTCTTTTCAACATTGCTAAGATAGGCACACATCCTTATCACATAGTAAATTTTTGCAGAAAGCATTTAAGCTTTTCCTGTTCTATTTCATGACATTTGCAAAAACATAGCGATGAGATTTGTAAATGATTTTTACTGTCTACTCAGTAGAGTATTAGATTCTTATTGTTAAAGTGTTATGAGAAAAGTGAGTTGAAAGCTTGAGTTTCCATAGGACTGTTTGTTCATGGTTTTGATTAAATTGTAACTGGTATTTCTATCTGTAGTAGGGTTGGCATTCAAAAAATGAATGAGGGTTTTCAATGGCTATTTATGAAATGGAGTAGAAACTGGATGATAGTGGAACAGGAAACCTTCAACCTGAATCAGAAAAAGTTAGACATGATGTTGACAGATCAAGGAAGGATATGGCGAAAAGGAGGTGGGAAATGGCAAGAGGTAATAGAGGTATCAGGCATATGACTTATTCTAACAACTTTATATATATATATATATATATATATATATATATATATATATATATATATGTGTGTGTGTGTGTGTATATGTATATGTATATATATATATATATATATTTCGTATGGCTAATAGAATACAGCAGTAAGTAAGAAGTAACACAAACAATGTATAAAAACAATGAATGGTCAATGTTATAGGTAACATACAATTATTAGATCTAAAAAAGGAAGTAAAACACAAAATACACAAAAATACATAGAAATTATAGTAATAGTATCTAGTAATAGGTTTTTCAGAATGAGAAGAGAAGACCAGACTCATGGTTGTATACCCAAGTTCCTAGGCCAGCCAGAAGCATCACCCTCCTGGAGGTGCAGCTCCTGCATTGTGCCAGGAAAACTCCTCGTAGGGCAGTCCATTGCGATATGATGTAGAGTTTGTGGATTCCCACAGTCGCTGTTGGGTGAGTCAGTCTGTCCCCATTTGTGCTTCCAGTAATTACATCTACCATAGCCTGTTCGGATACGATTTAAAGTTGTCCAAGATTTTCTGGGAAGACCGAAGCCCTCGGGCCGTATGGTTGGGTCGGAGACTAAGTTAAGGTGATCAGGGTTAGACATATCCCATTCGCGATGCCAGGCTTCGTCGATATCATAATTTTTCTCGATCAGCTGTTGTCCTAATCTCCATGATGGCTTACGGGACTTGAGCCTGTGGCTGGGATTCTTGCAGTCTTCGTGTTAGGGTAGGTCACGATTGTTAGCGCACTTTTGCCATTCCCTTTTCAGTGCAGATCTTCGCCTTAGATGAGGTGGGGCTATGTTAGCCAGTACCATGAGCCATTGGTGGGGCGTCGGTTTAATAGTGCCTGAGATGAGCCTCATGGTGTCGTTTAGCTGGGTGTCCACCGTTGCTGTATGAGTGCTGTTTAGCCAGACCGGAGCGCAGTATTCAGCCACCGAATATACTAGTGCAAGAGCAGATGTTCTGAGAACTGTGGCGCTTGCTCTCCAGCTACTTCCAGTGAGTTTGTGTAGGACATTATTTCTGGTTTTGATTTTTGCTGCGCATTTGTATAAGTGCTCCTTGTACGTCAGAGATCGGTCCAATGTAATTCCCAGATACTTTGGGAGGGGATTGTAGTTAAGCAGCTGGCCTCTGAACTCTACATGGGGTGCATAGTTTGCCTGTCTGTTGTTGAGGTGGAAACAGGAGACTTGGGTTTTAGAAGTATTAGGAGTGAGCCTCCATGTTTCGAAATATTCATCCATTTTGATAAGGTCTTCCTCAATGATTCTTTCGGAATTGTGGAAGTTTGGAATGTTGATATGTGAGAGCAATATCGTCTGCATAGATAAACTTCTTAGAGGATGTCTCTGGTAGGTCTGATGTATATATATTAAAAAGTAATGGAGCTAGCACGGATCCTTTGGGGAGGCCATCATTTAACCTATATTTCTTGCTTATCTCTCCATCTAGGTGTACTTCAAAAAATCTATTTGAAAGCATATTGTTGATTAGGGTAACCGTTTTCTTCCAAGGAATAATGCGTTGGAGTTTAAGAATCATTGCCTGCCTCCACACTGTGTCATGATGATAGATCTATGAACACGGTGACTGTCTTTTTCTTCCTTTGAAATCCACTCTCAATATGTGTGGTAAGAGATAATACTTGATCACAGCAGCTCTGACCGGGTCTAAATCCGGCTTGTTCAATAGGAATGAAATTCTCAGCAATGGGTTTTATTCTGTTGAGAATAAGTCTCTCCAATAGTTTGTAGCATACACTTAGAAGAGCTATAGGTCTATAGTCCTCTGGGAGCTTTCCATCTTTGCCAGGCTTAAGAATGGCGACGATCTTGGTTTGTTTAAATAGTGGTGGTAGTGTTTCCGATCGTTGGATGTCATTGTACAACTGAGTTAGCCACAGTAGAGCTCGAGGTCCTAGGTGCCGTAAGAACTCGGGGTAAACCTCATCTAAACCAGCCGCTTTACCCATTTTCATTTCTTTCAGTGCTTCTGTGATCTCTAGGATGGTAAAGGTTTTTGAGAAATTGTTGTCGGGTGTGGATTGTTGGAGTTTGGTTCTTAGTTCTTTCTTTACTTTCATAGTCTTATCCTTGTTTCTGCGTGGTGTTTTTCTCGTAAGGTTAACTATTCTGTTTGCTACCTCTTTGGGGTGTATGTTGCCACCCATACAGGTTTTAATGGAGCTTTCACCTAGGTTTTTAAGGAGGCACCAGGCTTTCTTGCTGGAGTGCTTGAAGTCCATATTTTTCATGAGAGTGTGCCACTTTTCTCGTCTTGCTGAGTACAGGCATTGGAGAAGCTCGTCCACAATTTCAGGATCGTTGTTTTGCGAATATGCATTATATAGGTCTATGCATTCTTGGCTCCAGCCGGGAATATAAGTTTTCCTGTAGCCTCTGGGAATGTGTTTTTTGGCAATGGCTAGAAGTAATCCCACAAAGCGGTTGTAGTTCTTCGATGCGGGTGGGATCCATTGGATGTTGTGGTCCATTTCGGCGGTAAAGGCTTCCCAGTTGGCTTTGCCAAAATTCCATCGAGGTTTACGTGTAGATCTCACTATTGGAATCTGTATACCGACATGTAGCAGGACGGGCCTGTTCTGGCTACGAGGAAAATCAGGCAAGATCTGTTTATTTCAGCGTAATGGTAGCTTTTTGGCGTCTCTGGAAACAAACCACAGATCGGGGTTGTAGTCTCTTTTCCATCTAGCCGAGTGGAAAATCCCTTTATCCTTTAGATCATGGATCAAGAAGACGTCTTCTATGTCTGCCCATTTCATTACTCCCTCCCCATCCTCATTGGTGTTGTTATATCCCCACTGGGTACTGTGGCTGTTGAAATCGCCCATTATCACTGTAGGATGTTGTATATTGGAAATAGCGGAGCCACTCCATGACTGAGTTGGGGGTTTGTAGAGGTTGATGACTTCAATATCAGCAATTTTTGTTCTCATGACGTAGGCGCTTGGGTCAGTGTGTGTTTTTATATCGTGGACCTGGTCAGTGTTGTTTTTAAAGTAGGTGGCAGTGCTATAGTTAGCGTGGTAAGTTGCTGCAGCAAGGGAATAGCCTGGAAGTCTGCATCTATTTTTCAACTGCTTTTCGTCGGCGTAATGTGTTTCCTGGAGCAAGACAGCATCCACTGAATGGTTGTCCAGGACTTTAATTAGGTAGTCAGATTTAGCTCTACTCATTCCTTCTACGTTGAGTTGTAGGATTTTAAGGACATCTCCAATGTCCTTGGTCAACGGGTTCTGAGAGGAACCGTTGATTCGGGTATTCACGGTCATGACTGTGCTGATTCTGTAAAGCTGGGAAATCCTCACAGGTCCAGCAGCCAGATTTGTAGACTATTTAGTCGTGATAAAAACATCACGTTGACCAGAACGCACCATGGGGAGGCTAGTCTACATTGCACCCCACAACTTTATGATAAATATGGAAGACATGTTTCACATCTTGCTAGATAGCTGCAAATGTAGTCCAATTTCAACAAACTTATGGCAATAATTTCAAAATTGAGAATATAGCTTATTCAGTACACACCCATATATCTGGTTTACAGCTGGTTCCTGTGTTAGAAGGGTAGGAAAACTGCTGTAGGATGAACTTGGATAAGATTATTTTTTAACATAGTGCTAGCCTGTATCAGGCAGTAGAAGTAAGAGGGTCACTTTGTTAAGAGTACAAATATGGAGAAACAGGGCTTATAATGACGTCATTGACAGATAGAGTGAATGTGACCTGAGCAAGATAGAAACAGTGTTTAGGCATAAATGTGTGGAGTCTGTTGTGACCTGACATCAGTAATCTCGAAACTTCCTGAAAGATTAAAGACCTGCTTGAGATTGGGACTCGATCCTGGGGCAAGTGCATTACCAATTGAACTATCCAATCTTGACTACAATCTTCTCTCACAGCTTTACTTCCGTCGGTACCTAATCTCTTACTTTCCTAACTTCACAAAATTCTCCTGCATACCTTGTGGGACTAACACTCATGGAAGAAAGCATCTAGGCCAGTTCACACTTTCTGTCACAGCACCATCATGTCACAGAACCATCAAGTCAAGGTATATTCACACTGTCTGTCACGGCATGGCACATCAAGACAATTCAAGTGACGTGATCTCACGTCACATGGCTGTACTCAACTGTCTTTTCACGTGACTTTTGATCTACTCAAAATGAATTTCAATTGCTTTTTTAAGCAAAGAGCACATACAAAACGCGATAGCACATATATGTGAATGCTGTAGTCCACATTTTTATGAAAATGACATTTATTGGAATCAAACAGTTTGCAGCTTGCAGGTATAGCTTGTGCATTACAGTTCCCTTCATGTAGGAAGGCGTACCAATTTTCAGACTTTCTGCGCATGCCCTCCATTGACTGCAAGCAGCCAGTAAGATTCATTCTCTCTGCAAACTGCTAGCCATGATTTACAACTAAACTGTGACAAATATCCCAAATGATGGCAGTATATGCGAAATGATTCACAAACAGGCACATTTAAAAATTTATCAAATGTGGATCTGAAAGCAAGACTCCTATTTTTGACATTTTGAAGACACAAGAACGAAATGCAGAAGCACACGTCGGCGAGAGCACTGTACAGAGAATAGTAAACAAAAGTGTCAGAGCTGTAGAAACCTCCGGAAAACATAGTTTCGTGTCACCTGCAAAACGTCGAAATCGCAGGACACCTGCAACACAAATGGATAGTTTTGAAAATGATATTTTAAACCACTCTGTTTCAAATATATATAACTAGTGAATACCTGATATCACGAAAACATGTTATAATTATGCCTGAGAAAATTGGCTTTAGGGGTAGCACTTTGACAATGCAAATAATTTTAAAAGATGTTGATTTCAAATATGTTAAGACGAGATTCTTGATTGAAAGAAGTGACAAAGGTGCAGCACAAACCACATGCCTCATAAAGATGCACTATACAAGAGAAGGAGATAGTTCAAAATGTATTATCTTGATGAACCATGGGTGAATCACAATCATTCTACAAATACCTGTTGGAAAATGAGTGATGGTACTGGCGGTTTTACAGTTCCCATAGGAATAGGTTCATAGATAATTATTCTCTATGCTGGCTCATCTTTTGGTTTTGTAATGGGGAGAGTAAATTTGTATGTAGGTGTAAGAACAACAACAGTGACTATCATTCGGAATTGAACATTGTCAGTTGCAAGAAATGGTTCACTGATCAATTCTTGCCATATGTTGTTTCAAAATCGGTCATTGTAATTACCATTCAAGTTGTCATTCAGCTCTTACAGAGAAAACACTAAGTAGAAACATCAGGAAAGCAGACATAGTGCTCTGGCTTAAATAAATATATTATATACATTATAAGCCAGACTCATGCTGAACTTCTGCACCTTGTTAATTTAGACAAGTCACTGGACAGATGGTTCAAATTTGACTTTAATGCACGTGAATGTGATCACAAAGTTTTACGTTTACTAACATATCACAGTCAGTATAATTCGACAGAATCAGTTTGATTACAAGTTAAATGATAACGTGGAGGAAAAAACAAAATGCTCAAATTAATAGAAAGTGTATCACCTGTGCATAAAGCAATAGACAACATCCCACTTCAGGTTGGGCACAGTGTGTGTGGTATGCTGGAAAGCTTCAGAAAGAAGACCTTGCTAGGGAGTTGAAGATGGATGTAAGCCTTGAACCTACTCTAAATTTACAATTAGATGGTTCAGAGGAGCCCTTGGATAGCAGTAAGGATTGTATTATGATGCAGATTTTGGAACAAAGTAAATAGATATTATTTCCCTATTTTGAAGACCCATGCTTTAAAAAATCTGTATGTGAACATATCAGTTGCATACATGGTATACAGGAACTTCCTAGCCGTTATTGACTAGGAATTTTTATCTCGTGAAATAAGTAGACTATAATGTTCCACATATTGCCCCAGAAGCCATTACTAGCAAGAATACAGCTGGATACATTCAGCAAAAACTCCAATATTGCGACTACTACATCTCTAACGTTTTCAAGGCGTCAACTGGAAAATACCTTAAAATGACGTGCAGGGTTACCTGTCGAGTTATCGGTGGTTTTCAATGTTATCGGTCAGCATTTCCTCTAGTTATAAATAGAACATGGTTAATTGTCTGCCTGTTCAGTGGATCATAAATGCATTCTCTCGCTGTTGTCAAATGAGTTAGTTTCCACTCATAATGCCCATTTTCGGCGAAAAATATGAACATACTAACAGTTTTTATGACAGCCTTTTGCACTAGTCTTTGCTACTAGTAATTCTTTTTTACTCGCAGTAACTTAAAGTTACCTACACACAAACACACACATATACACACACACACACACACACAAATTATACATACTGAAAAAATTATATGGAGTAGAAACAGTTGTCATATATAATGATTTCTATTTGGGTTTGAAAATCATTTTCATGTCTATTTTTACTTATGATACAATCCAGATGACAATAAATGACAACTGTCGACAAGTTTCGATTATCGTGTCAGTAGACAATCGTCATTTTGAGAAAAATTGTACTTGACCTCTTCACAAAGCTGTGTCATCTGTTCTTACCTTCCGACTTCATGCAGACTAATGCCGTGGAGCAGTGGATGAAACATCGAGGCGGGAAGTAAGATTTCTCTCTTGTAGACGACTGATCGAAATAGGTTTTAAAATTTATTATTCCCCTCACAGATTTGAACATATGTACGATGTACAATAGGCAAATGAACCTGACTGTTGACTACAAGCAACACAGTTAGGCAACACGGACTTTGTTTTCTTTCACGTACAACTCTCTCGCAGATTGTAAAATTGTGGCTCTTTGGTTTATTTATTCTCTTTGTAACAACACATTTACGAAAAGAGTTACGTGAAATACTTTTAGCAATGCTGTGCTTTGCTTTTCTTTATCATCATTACCTTTTAGCGGAATAAAATGTATATATGGAAGTCTTATTGTTCTGTATCTGGCCTACAATTTAAGGAACGATTTTTCGTAACTGCAACTCATGCTAAGAATCAATATATCTTCCCTACTTCATAGTGATTAAAAGTTGAAATTACTTTGTTATGAACACTGATGTTACAGTTCGTGTGATCGTTCAAAAACACAAGTTCGCAGTGGATTTTATTTCTCGTTAAAATGCTATTTCATACCACGACTAGCCCAAGAACATGAGACTCTCATTAAAAAATACGTTGTCACTATAAAGTTTGCCAGATCAGAACGGAGCACAGCAAGATTCCTATCAGATTCTGAAGGTACATTAAATTATTTGCACTGTAAATTATATCCTATCAGCAGCCCGCGTCAATCTGCAACACATCATAAAATCTGCTGATCTTCGCTGCCAGTCTGGAAGCTAAAAGAAATAATATTATTTTACTATTATTTTACCGCTTCCTTGCGGTATGCTCGACTATATTGTAAGTCGTTTAAATACGCCGCGGCAGCGGCTCTTCGTTCTCCACGCAGCTCAGCACCACAGATAATATTTATATAACTGAAAAAATGTCTCAACAGGATGGGATAATATGCAAGCAAGCTTAACAATAAATAATACAAGTTTTCATTTAAACAACTCTATTAAAACCTTTAAATATCTCAGTGATTACAGACCTTTGTGAATTCACACGTAATGGCGTACATTGCTTAGTCTCGACAAAAGAATGCTACATTGGCGTTCTCTACGACAACAACAGGAGATCTTACTCGCACAACTTCCAAATTAAGACGACAAAGACATTCATATTCAACACGTATTATATACTAGTTCCTTTTTTAATCTCTGTTTAACATTTATCTTCTGTGTCGGTTTTATTACTCGCCGACGCAGACGTTTTCAGAAATAAATAATAAAAAAATACATAATTTTATACAATGACACAATATGATACATCTAATTCTCTAATTACTACATAATATATTGTTTTTGTTTCTCTAGACGTTACAATGCCCCCTGGCAGCAATTGACTAACGTTGGAAATGTTCGGCAATATGCTGCCACTAACGTCTGTTTGGTTATTGTCTGTTACCTTGGTTGGATCATTCACTTTACACTTCTTAGTTCTTTTACACTGTAGGTTTAATTACACTTTTTATACTGTTCTTTCACTTTGCGAGGTGACTGTCAACCTAGTCCCAGGGTCATTACATTTATTTGGCTCCCCCATTGGGGCTACGTGCGATCAGAAAACCTGGGAAAACTGCGCCGGAGCCATGGTCATCTCGTCTGGTTTGTTTTAATACCCAGTTTGATCACAAAAAGTTCAGATTCTATCCAATGTTCACATATAACAAAGGCTATTTGTGAGAGCATGTTAAACTTTTAGTCTCTTTGTTACCCATATAATATTTGTGTTTTGGATTGTAATGAAAGTCACTTATTACACATTTTTACAGTAGTATCATGAATCGTCCTTGCATTTACTCGCGACAATTGGTTTAAAATG
The DNA here is from genome assembly GCF_021461385.2 of Schistocerca piceifrons. Classification (NCBI taxonomy): domain Eukaryota; kingdom Metazoa; phylum Arthropoda; class Insecta; order Orthoptera; family Acrididae; genus Schistocerca; species Schistocerca piceifrons. Next base: position 564,708,884 of record NC_060142.1, read on the forward strand.
TCTAGCATTCATGCGAGTATACTTCATTAACATGACGAAAACATATTATATCTATATATCACTGAACCAATGAATACTTTGAGTCCGTATTGAATAACTCAAGAAAAAAAAAAATGTTTGTCACGTCATTTCATGTCCACTAAACCCTATTCATGTTAGTGCATTAAACACATATTTGATAGTTCATTTGAATGACAACAATGTTGTACGGAGCTGGCGGCGCGAAGCAATTGTTGAGTAGCGTCGTCTGGAACGCCGCGTGCCGACGGCCGCTGGGTTCGACGACCGGCTCTCAGCAACAGCGACGTCGTGCTGACGTGGCGCCCAAGCAGTCGCGAACCGCGGCGAACCATTCGCCGATGTCGGCGAGTGGCAGTGGTTTACCGCGACCGGCTGGCTGGCGGCACGGCACTCGTCTCGGCTTCTCCGCATGGCTCCCTGTCGTAGCGCATGAAACAAACATTCCACAACGGTGTACTGTCTTTAAGGACACAGATTACTAGCCGTGGAGGAAGATGCAACTTGTTAAAAGCGTTTATTGTTCAGTAAGCCGTCGCTTCACTGGTATGCACAGGATGGTTTGGCGTGATAACAGGTTTCTTGTGGCATTGTGACACTGGTATTCAAGGTTCGTCACACGCACATTGTACTACACATTTTCACTCACTCCACGGTTGGTACACTGCCAGAGCGTCTTTCAACACGTGAAAATGTTTCGTAACACACATACTAAATGTCCCCGTCGAGCGATGTTCGTTTAACTCGACTCCGAACGGATCAATAACTACTGTTTTTATACACTGTCTATTGTTCGTTGAGCACTGCACTAGGACAGTCTGTCACTCAACACTAGATTTATCGACGTATATATTGGTGCAGATACAACAGTCAATTTCTGTCCCTGCTACACACAATATTCCGTCCTTTCCTCCATTGTTTATGCACACAGTTTATTTTTTAATACCTTTTAACTGTTCTTCGCATACTCACTCTCATCTACATGGCGTCTATTTGTTTCTACCTTATCACAACACACTTCTCATATTGTTACTAGGCGTATATAGCCCTTTTGTAAAATTTTTTAATTTTCTTATCAGTGTAGCTTGCCTGGTTATCACCCATCTATCAAACAGATTTTACCATGTGCATGACAGCTTGACTTGGGCATATTGATCAATAAATACTTCATTTAGCACTAGCATTATTTTTAATGATTTTTCCTATATGACTACAGTGTAGGTTCCACATTGGTTGACTTAATTCGCGTATCGCATAATGAATATTCAAGGGCATGTACCAAGTACACAGGCTTCAATTGAAGCATTGTTATATACAAAGCGGAGTTTCCATGGAACGGGCTTGTTTTTTGATTAGCTTATGCTCCAGTGTCGTTCTCATATCACTACTGGCAGCAAACATCACATAATTGTTGCATATTACAGAGTCCATGTTTGGCTAGTCAAGACTCTCTCTCCCAGGGTTCCTTATCCTAATACAATTACAACAGTTACCTTACTATATTAGATTGCATCATTAATTGCACTTACATACTACACATAGAAAATGGTTCAAGAAATTAATCCTTTGTATAATGATTCAAGAAATTAATCCTCACTTTACTAATAAGGAGATTGTTCGTTGCTTAATGAGCCTATAATTTTTAAATGGCTCTAATTGTCTGTAAACAAAATCTTTCCTGTGTAAGCTATTGCCTACTTTCTGAATCCACTTCCTCCAAGTTTCATTACACACAAATTTCTTTCTTAATACTAACATACTTATATTCTAAAACCCAATTAAAATCTTCTTACAACTATTACTCTTTATTTGTGATATGTCACTGAATAAATAACTTCACATCTTTACGTGGATACAATCCTTTGATCTTCCCCGTATGGGGATGTGCTAACAAATAGCTACATTCGTACTCCATGAAATTTTTGTATTTGCTCATCTAAATTCTCAGGGCGAGTCCGGACAGGTATGATAATTTTGTTAATGTCCCTCGCATCTAACACTAGCCTGATTTTTCCATTGGCTTTCGCCACTGCTACAAGAGGACTACTGTATGGAGAGAAGGAGGGCTCAATGATATCCCACTCTAACATCTTCCGAATCTCTTTAGCTACTAATTCCCTCCTCGACCAAGGGATGGAGCAAGTTGCGCGACAGTATGTTTTGTGGGGCATCACCTCTATGTGATAGTGGTACCCTTTGACTATTCCTGGTCGGTCGGTAAATACCATAGTGTATTCCGATAGCAGCTGCGTCAACTGTTGCTTTTGTTTACCGCTTAAACCTTCAGATTCCTGCACTTTGGTTTGAAATGCCTCAACATTTGTTTCAAAATTTCGATCCTCTAAATTCGGGTAATAGAGGTCTGCTGCATGTGACAAATCATCAAGGTGTAGTACCCAAGGGTTCCTACCCTTGATATTGATTCGATTACAACATGGCACAAGTACCTCCTTCGATTTCATCATAGATAACTCAATCCTCCTACCCCTATTAACTATGCTTAATTTCCCCAAGGAGAGGTCGATCAATGCGTCCCTCTCACGGAGAAAATCTACTCCCAGAATGCAGGCCACCTTCAATCCTTTAACAACGAGGAACGAGCTCACTATGGCTTCGCCCTCCTTACAAATCTCCACCTGCACCTGGTACTTAACTGATTGGCTCTGTGCACTAATGGCTCCAGACACCTTACAATTATTAACCGGGAAAGTCGGAATGCTATGTCCTTTTCCCAGTGCCTTAAATAACTCCATACTCATTACACTTACTGAGGCACCTGTGTCGATGATTATATTCACTGCAACATCATTGATTTTCGCTTCGATAATAGCTTGCACATTTTCGTTATTATCTTTCTTACATTCGTGTGGTTCGTTCAGTAGATCTTTATCCATACTGACACCATCGTTGTATCGCAGCATACGTATCCCAGGTATATTATTATCACTCGTGTTGCTCTCACTCCATCCCTCGGCCATCGATGGAGAGCATATCGAGGCCGATTCTAGTTTGTTGAATTAGTTACTTGTGAAGTACTTGGAAGGCTATTGTCCGCGACCTCCACTATATGTACACTCTGATTTGTCGGCCGCCACGGCTGCGCAATAGGCGCGTTTTGCGGCGGTGGTCTATTGTTGTCATACCGGTCATTACCCTGTCGCTCTGGGCTTCTTCGCTGATTTTGCTGCCAATTTCGATTACTATCACTATAATTGCTCTGCCACTGACCTCGCGCATTTTTCCAGCGGTTGGTCCCTGACATTCCGGATTCGTACCGGTCGTCAAATCGACGCCTTTTGTTATAAGTTGTTTGTCCATACCCGTTCTGGCCTCTACCATTACTACCATTTTGCGAATGTTCTTGCCGCTTGTTACCACCCCCACCATTTCCATGGTTGTGGTTTTGTGCACTACTATTTCTGTCATGTTTACATCCTGACCCATTATTCCGCGAGTGATCACACGCTGATTTTGCATCTTCCTGTATCAAGTCTATAGAATCTAGAACAGACAGGAAGTTTTCCATATCACTTTCTGGTACGTGTATTAATTTCTCTTTGATATGAATGGGTAAATGTGATTTTAGTAGTCTTATTATGTCTCTTGGTGATATAGGCTCGTCCCAGTAGCGTGTTTTGTTTATATATTTTTCAAAATACCGTCTCAAATTCCCCAGACGAGGTGAGTACGGTTCGGGATTATATACTTCTTTTCTTAGCCGCTCTTGTATACAAGGCGACCAATATTTCGATAGAAATGCCCTTTCGAACTGTTCATATGTCATGCAGCTGTCTGCTACTTCTGTAGCCCACAACGCTGCATCACCTTGAATGTACGACATTACGTACTGAATTTTCTGTGTTTCGTTCCACACACTGGGCAAGATATTTTTAAAGCTTTTTATGAATACTACTGGGTGTACTGATTTCCGTTCAGTAGTAAACGTTTGAAATTGTCTATTTTTGATTAAACTTTCTTCCACTAATATTTTTGAACTACATGGTTTTGCTCCTTGGACATATGCTGTGTGCTCCGAACCGAAGCTACAGCTCTTCGCATTATCGACTACAGATTCCCCATTGTTGTATCGCGTATAAGTTTGTGCGTTGCCAAAACCATGGGCTGTTGGCGACAGAGGTTCCTGTTCCAAATGTTTTCTGCTTTGTGCTAAACCCTTCTCCAGGTCGGATATCCGTTTGTTCATATTCACTTGCCACTGCGGAATATCCTCACTGAGTATTTGTTTGATGGTTTGCACGTCGTTCTGTACCTGACTATTTACTACGGTACTGAACGATTCGGAGCCTCTATTTGCTATGGCTGCTTGTACTTTGGAATTAATGTTCTTGTCAATCTCACACTCCTTCACTTCTAGCCATGAGTTGAATTCTGTTTCAATTTTAGTTGCTTGTTCGTTCCACTTCTGCTCTACAAGCTGCGTGGAATCTATTTCTAGCTTTTCTACTCGATTGGCTAATACACCTATTTCGTCTACCCTGTTAGTGTTTGCTACTTGCAGGTTGTTGACCTGTTCAGTCAGCTCCTGCTCATAATTCTGTTTCATATCTGCAATCTCTTTTTTCATGTTTTCTAACGATTGCACAAGTTGCTGGTCCCGCTCAGCTTGCCGGCGATCTCGCTCAGCTTGCTGGGCAAGGAAACTTTCTGTTAACTGGCGATCTCGCTCAGCTTGCTGGGCAAGTAAATTTTCTGCTAGCCTACGATCTCGCTCAGCTTGCTGGCGGTCTCGCTCGACTTGCTGTTGCGCAAATTCTGTCCGGTAATTCAGCACGCGCTCTAATATAGCCTGAAGCGAATACCCACCAGGCAGATTACCACTCTCTGGTTCCTGCTTTTCTGGTGGTGGTACAACTTCTTTCTCTACATCCCCTTGAGGACTAGTGGGCGGTGGCACCACTTCCTGTGCCCCTGCCCCCACATTCTCACATGTTATATCCTCAAAGAGAGTACTAGTACTACTTGAGGTACCCGGTTCCACATTTCCTGCACTAACTAATTGTTGTTCCTCAGTATCCATATTGCTCGGACGTTGACTACGCAACTTAACCATATTCATAAATTGCTTACTAAACCACAAAGTCTGACAGTTTTGCCCCTTGCACACAAAATACGTTAATTTATCTACACTAACTGCACACTAAAAATTACTATCTACCATCAACTTTGTCCTGTCACAAACACTAACATCAAACTACGCACAATATGCACACCACTAGCGAAATGAGATCACTTCACTGGAGCTCGACTTCTACAAACAGGACAACTACACTGTAGTCTTACCTTTAGTTTATCTTATCTCGGGGTTCGGCTACCCCCGGATTATGTAGTCGTTACAGCTTCTCAGTACTATCAGGATCGTCTTCTCAGACTCGTTTGCAGTAGTACGTTTTGTCATGAAAGAGTGTTTACACATTCATTAATACATAGCATTGATCATGATATACATACACACATTTATCACTAAATACATATATATCTACACATACATAACAATCAACACTGAAAGAAAAATACATAAAATTTTATATTTGTGGCCACTGCAAATTCGGGCCCCGCGATTTTGGGCGACAGTTTCACGTACAACTCTCTCGCGGATTGTAAAATTGTGGCTCTGGTTTATTTATTCTCTTTGTAACAACACATTTACGAAAAGAGTTACGTGAAATACTTTTAGCAATGCTGTGCTTTGCTTTTCTTTATCATCATTACCTTTTAGCGGAATAAAATGTATATATGGAAGTCTTATTGTTCTGTATCTGGCCTACAATTTAAGGAACGATTTTTCGTAACTGCAACTCATGCTAAGAATCAATATATCTTCCCTACTTCATAGTGATTAAAAGTTGAAATTACTTTGTTATGAACACTGATGTTACAGTTCGTGTGATCGTTCAAAAACACAAGTTCGCAGTGGATTTTATTTCTCGTTAAAATGCTATTTCATACCACGACTAGCCCAAGAACATGAGACTCTCATTAAAAAATACGTTGTCACTATAAAGTTTGCCAGATCAGAACGGAGCACAGCAAGATTCCTATCAGATTCTGAAGGTACATTAAATTATTTGCACTGTAAATTATATCCTATCAGCAGCCCGCGTCAATCTGCAACACATCATAAAATCTGCTGATCTTCGCTGCCAGTCTGGGAGCTAAAAGAAATAATGTTATTTTACTATTATTTTACCGCTTCCTTGCGGTATGCTCGACTACATTGTAAGTCGTTTAAATACGCCGCGGCAGCGGCTCTTCGTTCTCCACGCAGCTCAGCACCACAGATAATATTTAATTAACTGAAAAAATGTCTCAACAGGATGGGATAATATGCAAGCAAGCTTAACAATAAATAATACAAGTTTTCATTTAAACAACTCTATTAAAACCTTTAAATATCTCAGTGATTACAGACCTTTGTGAATTCACACGTAATGGCGTACATTGCTTAGTCTCGACAAAAGAATGCTACATTGGCGTTCTCTACGACAACAACAGGAGATCTTACTCGCACAACTTCCAAATTAAGACGACAAAGACATTCATATTCAACACGTATTATATACTAGTTCCTTTTTTAATCTCTGTTTAACATTTATCTTCTGTGTCGGTTTTATTACTCGCCGACGCAGACGTTTTCAGAAATAAATAATAAAAAAATACATAATTTTATACAATGACACAATATGATACATCTAATTCTCTAATTACTACATAATATATTGTTTTTGTTTCTCTAGACGTTACATTTCCTGCTGCGCCCACATGCGCTGAGGCGCCGTCGCACAAGATGCGAACTATAGAGAAGGGAGACAGAAGGGCAAATCAGCGCAAAAAAGACTGTGGATCCGAGAAATGTCATTACGTGGTACAGAAGGGAAATTTCACACACTATACGAGAAGCTAGAGGAAGAGGAATCTGCATTTTATGTTTTAGAAAGTCGAAGCACCAGGTTTTTCATTTGTTATGTCAGAAATATACTAAAAGGAACACGAGGTGTCATCACATCTCGTAAAACGTTGGTCTGTTTTAGGTTTAGTTTAGTTTCCAGTCTAGTACAAATTCTTGTATAATAGTCATATCTCCCTCAATACCTTTCCCTTCGAGATGTGTAGGTTTTCTTTCCATCTCATATTTGTCTGTTGATTGTTCAAGTGCATTATTTGTAGTGGGGTTAGCTTGTAAAACCAAATAAATATCGACCACTTATGCATGTAAAACTGTTTCACACACAATCTAGAGGGCCTCTTAATAAATAAGATTTCTCTCTTGCACGCCAGCTTCCTTCCCTCCGGACATGTCCACCAGTCCTTCCTATGGAGGGTGAAATGCTCTTTCCGTACCATGTGTGATTCACTCCATGGCTGTAGCCAGTTTTCATGAACATTGTATCCCTTAGTGGTAGTTCTTGGGAATAAAACCCATTTTTTCCTTTAATCCTGGTATTTCTCAATTTACGTGTAGGAAAAAGACTCCAGATGCCCACCTGATACCATCCTGACATGTACAAACTGGTGTTGGAAGTGGGATCTTTCCCGCAGTTCGATCCGAATCAATATTACACTGCCGGTCTTATATGCTGGCAACCATAGCGACACCTAGAGGTTTGCCGCCGCGGGCCGCTTAGCTGTTTGCGCTATTTGTGCTAGACGCGTCTTCGGGCGTGCACGACACTGTGTTAGGCCACGACGGTCCAGTCAAGCATGCGTGCCCACAATACAGCCGCGCCCCACTACATAGCGTCATACGCCGAGCCAAGCTGCCGACAGTAGAAGAGTCGCTGCGGGCCATGCCGCAACATGCCAACGCCACCTTCTCTCTAGGTGGCGTTGACCATGCCCCGCCGCTGTGTAAGCTTCAGAATTATACAAATTTTCTTTGTCAACTGCTTTGAAGATGAAATGCTGACAAAGTGACCAAATGGCACAAAACCGATCTGTATAAACACATTTTTACTGTTGTTGTTATTGTGCTCTTCAGTCCTCCATGCTACTCTATCCTGTCCAAGCTTCTTGATCTCTCAGTACTTACTGCAACCTACATCCTTCTGAATCTGCTTAGTGTATTCATCTCTTGGTCACCCTCTACGATTTTTACCCTCCACGCTGCCCTCCAATACTAAATTTGTGATCCCATGATGCCTCAGAACATGTCCTACCAACCGGTCCCTTCTTCTTGTCAAGTTGTACCACAAATTCCTCTTCTCCCCAGTTCTATTCAATACCTCCTCATTAGTTATGTGATCTGCCCATCTAATCTTCAGAATTCTTCTGTAGCACCACATTTCGAAAGCTTCTATTCTCTTCTTGTCCAAACTATTTATCGTCCATGTTTCACATCCATACATTGCTACACTCCATACAAATACTTTCAGAAACGACTTCCTGACACTTAAATCTATACTCGATGTTAACAAATTTCTCTTCTTCAGAAACGCTTTCCTTGCCATTGCCAGTCTACATTTTATACCTTCTCTACTTTGGCCATCGTCAGTTATTTTGCTCCCCAAATAGCAAAACTCCTTTACTACTTTAAGTGTCTCATTTCCTATTCTAATTCCCTCAGCATCACCCGAATTAATTCGATTACATTCATTATCCTCGTTTTGCTTTTGTTGATATTCATCTTATAACCTCCTTTCAAGACACTGTCCATTCCGTTCAACTGCTCTTCCAAGTCCTTTGCTGTCTCTGACAAAATTACAATGTCATCGGCGAACTTCAAAGTTTTTATTTCTTTTCCATGGATTTTAATACCTACTCCGAATTTTTCTTTTGTTTCCTTTACTACTTGCTCAATATAAAGATTGAATAACAACAGGGAGAGGCTACAAACCTGTCTCACTCCCTTCCCAAACACTGCTTCCCTTTCAAGCCCCTTGACTCTTATAACTGCCATCTGATTTCTGTACAAATTGCAAATAGCCTTTCACTCCCTGTATTTTACCCTGCCACCTTCAGAATTTGAAAAAGAGTATTCCAGTCAAAATTGTCAAAAGCATTCTCTAAATCTATAATTGCTAGAAACGTAGGTTTGCCTTTCCTTAATCTTTCTTCTAAGATAAGTCGTAGGGTCAGTATTGCCCCACATGTTCCAATATTTCTATGGAATCTAAACTGATCTTCCCCGAGGTCAGCTTCTACCAGTTTTTACATTCGTCTGCATAAAATTCGTGTTAGTATTTTATAGCTGTGACTTATTAAACTGATAATTCGGTAATTTTCACATCTGTCAACAACTGCTTTCTTTGGGATTGGAATTATTATATTCTTCTTGAAGTCTGAGTGTATTTCGTCTGTCTCATACATCCTGTTCACCAAATTGTAGAGTTTTGTCAGGATTGGCTCTCCCAAGGCGGTCAGTAGCTCTAATGGAATGTTGTCTACTCGTGGGGCCTTGTTTCGACTCAGGTCTTTCAGTGCTCTGTCAAACTCTTCACACAGTATCATATCTCCCATTTCATCTTCATCTACATTCTCTTCCATTTCCATAATATTGTCCTCAAGTACATCGCCCTTGTATAGACTCTCTATATATTCCTTCCACCTTTCTGCTTTCCCTTCTTTGCATAGAACTGAGTTTCCATCTGAGCTCTTGATATTCATACAAGTGGTTCTCTTTTCTCCAAAGATCTCTTTAATATTCCTGTAGGCAGTATTTATCTTACTCCTACATCCTTGCATTTGTCCTCTAGCCATCCCTGTTTAGTCATTTTGCACTTCCTGTCGATCTCATTTTTGAGACGTTTGTATTCCTTTTTGCCTGCTTCATTTACTGCATTTTTATATTTTCTCCTTTCATCAATTAAATTCAATATTTCTTCTGTTACCCAAGGATTTCTACTAGCCCTCGTCTTTTTACCTACTTGATCCTCTGCTGCCTTCACTACTTCATCCCTCAGAGCTACCCATTCTTCTTCTACTGTATTTCTTTCCCCCATTCCTGTCAATTGTTCCATTTGGCTCTCCCTGAAACTGTACAACTTCTGGTTTAGTCAGTTTATCCAGGTCCCATCTCCTTAAATTCCCACCTTTTTTGCAGTTTCTTCAGTTTTAATCTACATTTCATAACCAATAGATTGTGGCCAGAGCTCACATCAGCCCTTGGAAATGTCTTACAATTTAAAACCTGGTTCCTGTATCTGTGTCTTACCATTATATAATCTATCTGATACCTTCTAGTATCTCCAGGATTCTTCCATGTATACAACCTTCTTTTATGTTTCTTGAACCAAGTGTTAGCTATGATTAAGTTATGCTCTGTGCAAAATTCTACCAGACATCTTCCTCTTTCATTTCTTACCCCCAATCCATATTCATCTACTAAGTTTTCTTCTCTCCCTTTTCCTACTCTCGAATTCCAGTCACCTATGACTATTAAATTTTCGTCTCCCTTCATTATCTGAATAATTTATTTTATCTCATCATACATTCATCAATTTCTTCATCATCTGCAGAGCTAGTTAGTATATATACCTGTACTACCATAGTAGGCATGGGCTTCGTGTCTATCTTGGCCACAATAATGCATTCACTATGCTGCTTGTAATAGCTTACCCGCACTCCTATTTTTTTATTGATTTTTACTAGCAATGTAATTTTCATGTGAGAAATCGAAACAAACCAAACGAAATACTAATGTAATAATTATTAGACCTACAATAGAAAAACTATTGTAAACTTTGTGTTTTACTTTATAGAAATAAATCTGACCCATCGAACATGACACATAGATGTCAAAACATATCTGAGTGAATAAAAAGAAATAATGTTGTGAATAAGGCAGATTTTAAAAAAACATTTAAAAAACCATTTTCTGGTTTAAGTTCATCAGAGCTACTTTCAAAAAAAGTTTCTGGCTCACCAATAAATAAAACTGTGTTTAGCTTCTCTGAGGTCTTGGCTAGTTTCGCCATATGAATAGCAAAACAGTTGTAATAATTGGACAGTATATGTATAACCTCGATGTATTATATGAATGTGTGTATTGTATAAAAAAGTGTATTTGTTAGTATTCTATATAAGATTTTCAATACTTTCTGTCCATTGGTTACCAAACTAAACAAAACTAAAGCGATTAAACATGGCCAAACAACTCTACATTAATGGTTCACACCACATGATATGCCATGATATGGTGAAAATGGTAGTGTTGAAAAACAGCTTACATTAGCCTGAAGAGACACTACACATCACAGATTAGATTAGCCAAATGTAGAGCAAATGGTAACTTCATCAGACACTCCAATAATAAATATAAGGGTGAGTGGAGGGACTTTAAGGCAGAATTAGGTACAGGTAACCATTATGTAAAAGTTATAAATGATGCTAATTTCACTCCAGATGAATTCAACCTATTTTTTTATCGATGTTGCAAATCTCAATACTTGGTCTCCTCATTCTAAGAGTTCAAACTCTAGTTCAAAATCTACTTACATAAACCAATTTTTACAAAATTATGCTGCCAACTTGTTATTAGGCAAAAGTAGATGTATGTGATATCATTAAATTAGTAGCAAAATTAATTGGTTCCAAATCAGAAGGTATTTATGGCCTTCCAAATTTTGTGATTAGAAGAAATAGACTTGATTTCTCTGCTCACCCATAAACTGGTTATTTGTCAGTGGTATTCTTCTGAATGTCGAAAAAACACAGTAGTCATTCCATTACACAAAAAGGTGATAAATCCCGCACTAATAATTATCGTCCAATATCTCTGATACTTATTTTCTCAAAAAAATTGAATATCGTGTGTAAAAGCAACTTCACATGCATTTATCAAGAAACAATACATTGACTAAATCTCAATACGGTTTTAGGTCTCAGTGATCAACAATTAAAGCTGTTGAAAATGTATTGTGGAATCTTGTTTTGAATCCAAATTATCTGCAGAAGCTGCTTTAGTGGACTTGAGCAAGACATTTGAGACAGTAAACCACACAATATTGCTGAAAAAACAACGGTCTTATGGCATCAGGGATCTGAAACTGTAACTCATTAAATCATATTTTGGTAACAGAAAGCAAATTGTAAGCTGCAATAGTCTAAAGTCACAATTACTGATTGTCATTAGAGGTTTTCTCGAAGGATCAATGCCAGGGCTGCTACTGTTTATAACATTTATAAATGACCTGCCAAGCAATAAGATATGCAAATCTCTGCTTCACACAGATGATACAACTTTCATCAATTCATGGAAGAACATAATTAACTGAAGGATCAATGTAAAGAGTTCGTCAGATTATCTAATATGTGGTTTGAAGCCAATGAGTTAGCTGTTAACAATGAAAAGACTGTAAATATTGCTTTGAGTTTATACAATGTTGATGTTGAATCCACTTCTAGCAAACTTGTTTGCATACACCTAGATACAAAATTAATGTGTGAGTGTCACATAGACTATATATTTCGAAAGCTTTCATAAGTCATCTATAGACTAAAAAAATTATGCAGCTGTGTTCCTGAAAAACTACTGATTAATTCCTGTTATACCTTGCCACATAAGTTATGGCATTTTTTTTATGGGGTCATTCTCCAAGGTCCACAGAAATTTTTATTTGATGGACGAAAGCCATCAGGAGCAGTTCTAGGATTACAAAAAATAACATATTGTATATGCCTTATTTCGAGGATTTATAGATAATGACAGACCGTGTCTTTTGTAAGTAAAAGAAAACTTTTACAGTTACAACCTTAAGCAGTCTGTTCATAATCATAATACTCATCGAACATTACAGACAGACATATCTACAACTCGAATTAAAAAACACAAAAGAGTTAAGACTACATTGGAATAAGCTTTACAGAACACTGCCTGTGCAAGCACATGGCATCTCTCTTGATATCTTTAAAAATAAGACTCAAAAATGGCTGAAAGACATAGCTTTTTACACTCTTATAAATTTGAAGACTCTTCAGAAGTAAAACTTATTTACTAAACAACTCAAACTACTGTTTGTTTATACCTCTCCATATGCTTTTTTGTCTCTTCTCATGTGTTTGCTCTACATATGTAATGAATATGCAAATAATAAATAATGTTCAGATCATATTTTAGTATTTACCCCACAGAGAAAATTTTTGTTTATGCCTCTGCTCTTTTTTCACGTGAAATGTAGTAAGTAACGTAACAATCTGTAGTTCCAAATTTAACTATTAACCATGTGAAGAAATCTTTATGTATCAATTGTACTGTTTTATTATGTATGTGTACTATAGTTATGTGTGGAACCCCAGTTATATGTCTTGAAATATCAATCATACTTTATAAAAGCTCTTGTACATTACTCATGATGACATCGATTGCTCGCAAATGCTTAAAGACGGATGAATTTTAATGAATGAAATATTTTCCTGATGAGCTTAAAGTGTCAAGAGTAGTTTCAGAATATGAAAAATGAAGATAAATACTCATGGCCAGTTTCCAGTGCCCAACTATTTTAAGGTATTGCAATGTATAATTTATCAAGACTTACATGTTTATTTTGAAAATCTAAGAATAATTAGTAGATCACAATATGAATTTAGAAAAAATTTGACAGTTGTTGCTGCTACAGACTTTGTAGTCAAATACCTGATGACTGTGTAGGTCACACATTACTTTCAGAAATAATAAACTTCTGTGGAATTTGGGATAATAACCTTGAACTATTAAAATCATAACTGCAGGACTGAAAGTAAGTTTTTTTATTGTTGATAAAGGGATGTCCACTATAGAACAAACTAAAGTTTGTTTCCCCACAGCCATATTTACTGCGCCCTTTCTTGTTCCTAATAATGATTATGACCTGACATCTGTTTAGTGCAGTACACTACTGTATGCAGATGATAGAACTTATACATGTCAGGATGGTATCAGGTGCCGAGGTGGGCATCAGGGGTGTTTTTCCTAAATGTAAAATGACATATGTGAGGATTCAGGGATAGAATGGGTTTTATTCCCAAGAACTACTACTAAGCTAGAAAACTGGCTACAGCCACAGAGTGAACTGCACGTGCTATGGAAAGAGCATTTTGCGTATGTAGGGCCAGTGGACACATCCATAGGGTAAGGAAGCTGGCAGGAAAGAGAGCGATCCACTGTTGCGGCCACTACCTCGCCAACCCTCTTGTGTACCTCACATGATGGCACCCGGTACTCCCATTGGTGGGTCTGTGGCAGAAAGTTGGCTTCTCTCACTCAGCAATACCACGGTGGAATTCCTAGCTCAGTATAATAGCGTGACAGCCGGCCACAAGCACTGTGGGGAGTACGTTACATAAGTGCTCACACTGCTGCCTGAAGCTAAGTCAAAATGATGGAAGCGGAATACAATAAAAAATTTTATAATTATTACCCGTTACCATGTACAATTCTTTCCCCCTTCCAGGAGAGCCAATTACCTATTGTCGCTTTTAGATGCTCAGGTCCTTATACTGTGACTGCAGTTACAAAATAAATAGCAGTACTCGCCCTGATTTAAGTGAAGCATTACTGAACACGTTAACACTTACATAGTATTCTGAATAAAACTTCGCGGTATTTGTATCGTAATGTGCGATCTCTGCTTAGTCTGAAATATCTATTAGGAGTAAGTTTACTAGGGCAGGATTTGACTATGCTGGCATACTATACTGTCTCTCTCGCAAGTACCAAGGATTTCCACGAAAATGCATATCGTAGTGGGGCCTTGCCAAAAACTGAATCTCCTTTAATAACTCCTGCTACAATGACAGATAGGACAACCAAATCTGCCGGGAAGCATTAACTGAAGTTCATAATGGGACCGGTATACTTGTCTTTCTGAAAACTACGTCCATTATGGTTCTGCTTCATCGATCGCACAACGGAGTCAGGTTGCGTAAGAAGCTAAACATATTTTCCTTTATCCAATGAAAGCTATTAGCATTATCTTGCGTGCCATGATTTGTATGGTAGATTGTGCAGAATGCTTTGAGGTGAGCTTCGAGGAGTGTAACACTGGAGTTATTTGGTAAAGAATTTTATGTTCTAACTTTACATTTTAATAATTCTTTGCCAAATTGGGATAGAGTGAGCGTTTTATGAAGGGAAGTGATTTTCCAGTATACTCCGGTTAGTACAGGAGCTCACACGTGCAAACCATAAACAACAAGCAGTCACGAGGCCAGACAGCTGAACAGCGTACCACGTGAGATCGATGGCCGCTATTTGCCGCTAGAAGTGGTGGCGGAGCTGGCGCTCTTTCGAACCTCCAGCTCACGGGCAACCAACAATCCTGAACGTAAACAGGATTGAACTGTTGTCTCTGTGTGCGAAATCTGAGCGTAAAATAATAGCACAGGCTTTGTTTAAAAGTAAGGTTGTAACTCAAATCGTGTAAGTTTCAAGTGTTGCACAGTTTTAATAAACTATTTCATTGGCTGACATTAAAAGCTATGGCAATGAGTAAAGTGTTACATTTGTATTACACTCTGTGTAGACATACATAGCAATTTGCTCATGGCAATATAAATAATTGACTGACAAAACATCTCATAGTACTTGTTTAGAACCAGAACTGCACTATGCGTGAAGCATTGTAAGAAGAAATAAAACAGTTGTCTACTTTAACAGCTGTTACTAGCTAGTGCGAGGTTTTGTACCTCAAGCTATCCAACGGTACTACTGAGTGAGATGGCATTATCGTACTCTGCATTTTCAAATAGTTCAAATTATGGGCAAGAAGTAGTTTCCGACTGACACTCGAGTGGAGCATAACTTGTGTTTTTCATGTGTTCATAGCACTTGCATTGATTTGCGTCCACGTGTGTTTCTGAGAATGCGTCCACATGTGTTTCTGAGAAATTGATTATTATTGAGTGTATGACAGGCCATTTTCTACATTTGGCGGGTATTTCACTTATAGAGACATTATGCAAACTGACTTAGTTTCCTATACGCCTCGTGGAGGTCTTTGTTTTCCTGGGCCTGCATTAACTAATAAAGTTAAGCAATGCGTTACTGTGGATTTGTAACACTGTATACTCTTTAGCTTTTCTGTTCATTACCAGGCTAAGGGGAAGCTACATATAACTTATGTAACTCGTGACTGCTATATCACAAACTTACTCATACTTTCACGTTTTCCTGAAACTGGAACTAATTTGCTGCAACTGAAAAAGTGTTAATTAACTAACTCACTTATCAATTAGATCTCATTACTTGAATCTTATCTCATTCTTCTACTCAAGCTGCTGATGGTTAACACTACGTCTTATAGCATGACACAATTAGAAAAATAAAAGAGCACAAGCAATCCTTGCAATACTTTTGGTTTTACCAGAATAGCTGGCATCTCCTTTGCATTCAGTTCTGTGTGGCTAATACATTTTACAGACACAAACAAATAAGTAAATGATTCTTATCTTTCTTACGCTTATGTCACATTCATATCGCTATGTCCTTCTCATTTAGTCCCTGGCCCTCAGGGCATAGGGATGCCTCTTTCTCAAAGCATAGCGAGGACATGCTTCTTCCTCTGCTTAGTTGTGGTGACATCTTTACCCCCTGGAGCGACTTTAGGGGTAGATGCAGCAGTGCTGCTTGAGGCAGCACCGCTGGGTCGTAATACAGCTTTGGCCGATCAATGTATATTATTGTAGTACGATCAGGTAACTGAGTTTCGGCATTCACTATGGAGGAGATGCGCAACAGAGGGAAGTGGCCCTCATACCAAGGAGTGAACTTCTTAGTTCATTCCTTTTTTGTCACAGGATTCCAGACCAATGCCAAATCACTGGGATTATATTGACGGAGTGTAGTGGCTTTGTTGCTGCGTTCTAGTTATTTTTGCGTGACTTTGGAGTTACTGTGTTTAACTTGTTTCCATACGACCTTGAGACGGCAGGCTAGCCTTTTCACTTCGACTCTATTGACATCAGATAACAATTTTGTAATGCATAAGTGCATTCCCTTCACATGTTTAGGCCAAGTATTACGTACATTTATGCTATTGGGAATGCTCGGTAGCAGCCAGGCTACAGGTACATCTGACAATTATGGATCAGCAAGGAGCATTAATGATAAAATCATAGGAGGCAATATTGTGCAACCTTAGTAGGGATAAGATTCGACTATTCAGGAGTAGGATCTTACAATCTGAGACAGTGTCCCGAGATTAACTTCCGTCACAACGTCCGCAAACGTGACGTCAGATCCGCCTGGCAACAGCGATCTAAACGCCCATTGGCTGGGAGTTTCGATATATGTACGTAGGAGACGAGTGAAGTGTCCCTATTGGCTGAGGGAGGAAGGTGGGGTCTCTCTTGTTCGACGGTAAGACAGAGCTAGTTAGTAGCGAGGCGCCACTCAAAACGCACGATCGAGTAACCGGGGGGCAGCTCCAAACGAACGGTCGCGAGTAAATATTCCAGCTGTTAAATAAGATATAAGGTGAAGGTTAGTTATCAGTGAACGCCACGTATCGTGGGCAATGTATATCACGAGTATGGAAGGTGAGAAATGTGTTAATGTCTTGTAAAGGGTTGAATATAACGGCATAGCCAAGAGCCGTCATATTGGGAATTCTATGACGTGTGCTCAAAGTATTTTCTTTATTAAAACGAGTATAGTAAAAAATGTTGTTAACATTTAACAACTGGCATCCCAACACACCCCACATCAGCAGGACCACAAACCTATATTGAACCTGCCGCTTGAGCGCTACTACTGTGTGACGAGGGACTACCAAAGCAGCAAGACACCAGATTAGTGATACAAGAACCAGAGAAGTAAGGCAGAATCACTTCCTTCTCGCTACAATGCCACAGAGGGCACTGTACATGGCATCCCTTATGGTGATGTAGCTGAAGAGTATCCTGCTAAGTGGGGTAACAGTGTCTGCACAAAGCAGTCATTGTAACAAAGTGCGTACTAAAAATCACGGCATACAAGTAAAATACCTGGAGAATACGAAGGTGAACATTGTGTTGAACAGTGAGTAAAGAACTTCACCAGTGAAAAGGATGAAACGTGAGGTAGGGAAAGAGGATTAACGGAACAGTGACTTTGGACAGCGTAAACAGTGATTGACAGTGAACATGTATTTGGTGTTACAAGAGAACAGTGTAGCAGAGAATGCGAGAAGTAAAAATCAGTGCATGCCGTGTGCAAAGACGCATTATTAGAGACTAATAACATTAAGAAAGTTGTCCAAGATATAGAAAAAGAGTACAAAAGCAATGCAGGGGCGCTTCATTTAGAGCTGCGAAAGATAAGAGAGCAGGTATAAGAAAACGACTTGAAAAAGGTATCTGAATATGCTAGTCAGGTAGAGGCTGAAATAAAGGGGAGACTGGAGATGTGATTCGAACAGGAAAAGTCTCAAGATAGGAGTAAACAACAGGTAGTCTCAAATGACCAGTTCCTGAGTGGGTGCAAATTCCATAGCTTTTCGCCAAAAGGACAGATACATCGTGTAGCTTTTAAGTGGCAATTTCAGGTGTCTTTCTGGAACATTGGGATGACAAAAAGAAAATAGGCTGTGTTATAAGTAGGTTAGAAGGCGAAGCGCTATCCTGGGGTATGAAAATTGGATCGCAAAGCAAAACATATCAGGGGTTTATGCAAGTGTTCATGAACCAGCGTTGGTCCAGCAGCGCTCAGAATTGCGTTCGTAGAGACCTATTCGAAAGTAGAAACTTTAGTAATAGTGGTTACAAAGAGTTCTTCCAGACTTATGTCGAAAAGAACTTGTATTTAGATGATCCCTTGAAAGAAACGGATTAATATCAATCATTATGATCAAGTTACCTCCGATGGTACAAGAAAATTAATTGGAATATCCAAGTCAGATGTAAATGCAATTGTGCAGGCGCTGGATCAATTGGATTCATTAGCAGGGAACAATCAAAATCTAGAAGTTTGGAGGAGAAACCTCTGGGGAAATAACAGACCAAATGAAAGTAGGACACAAGAATAACTGACAGACAGACAGATACAATATCTTCAACACACAGATAATGGAATAAATCATCAGGAGACAGTGATAGACAGGACACACACAACTGGTCAATGGATTAATTGAAAACCTCAGAGTGCGTTGTGTTCAGTACAACGCTAGGTGTTTAAAGAACACCACGTACTCAAGTTATTGACAATATTCCAGAATGAGATTTTCACTCTGCAGCGGAGTGTGCGCTGATATGAAACTTCCTGGCAGATTAAAACTGTGTGCCCGACCGAGACTCGAATTCGAGACCTTTGCCTTTAGCTGGCAAGTGCTCTACCGTCTGAGCTACCGAAGCACGACTCACGCCCTGTCATCACAGCTTTACTTCTGCCAGTATCTCGTCTCCTACCTTCCAAACTTTACAGAAGCTCTCCTGCGCAGGAGTTTTAGTACCTGAATAGTGTAAAATCGCGTAGTCTCCTTCCGCCGCCGAGCAGTGTGTCAGCAGTGCGCAAGTAGCAGCATTACTGCATTTACTAGGCAATCTTGTATTTTAATAACCGTTTAAATTTTGTGTCGATTTGTTTGCGCTCTCTGTAGATTAGTTGGTTGGTTGGTTGGTTTGGGGAAGGAGACCAGACAGCGTGGTCATCAGTCTCATCGGATTAGAGAAGGATGGGGAAGGAAGTCGGCCGTGCCCTTTCAGAGGAACCATCCCGGCATTTGCCTGGAGTGATTTAGGGAAATCACGGAAAACCTAAATCAGGATGGCCGGACGCGGGATTGAACCGTCGTCCTCCCGAATGCGAGTCCAGTGTCTAACCACTGCGCCACCTCGCTCGGTCGTAGATTAGTTCAGACGTTCTTTGCACAACAGTTTTTAGCATGGATAGGGACTGCAACTGCTGTGTTCGGATGCAGGCTGAATTGGCATCCCTTCGCGCCAAGCTTCAGGCAGGGTTGGCTTCGGTCACACAGCTTGAGGCTGTTGCTAATGGGCATCACTGTGGGGGTCCGGATGGGGGTTTGTCGGGGACGGACAGCTCGTCCCACGCATCCCCCAATCGGACTACGACTGTGGTTGCCCGGGATACTGCCTGCATTGAGGCTGATCCCTCACCTGTGGTAGAGTGGGAGATCGTCTCAAGGTGTGGCAGGGGGCGAAAGACATTCCGGAGGGCTGAACGGAAGGCCTCTCCAGTTTGTCTGATGAACCGGTTTCAGGCTCTGTCTCAGGCTGATACTGATCTTCGGCCTGACATGGCTGCTTGTCCTGTTCCAGAGGTTGCCCCTCAGTCTGCAAGATCCGGGCGGCTGCAGAGGGTGGGCTTACTGGTAGTTGGGAGCTCCAACGTCAGGCGCGTAATGGGGCCCCTTAGGGATATGGCAGCAAGAGAGGGGAAGAAAACCAATGTGCAGTCCGTGTGCATACGGGGGGAGTCATTCCAGATGTGGAAAGGGTCCTTCCGGATGCCATGAAGGGTACAGGGTGCACCCATCTGCAGGTGGTCGCTCATGTCGGCACCAATGATGTGTGTCGCTATGGATCAGAGGAAATCCTCTCTGGCTTCCGGTGGCTGTCTGATTTGATGAAGACTGCCAGTCTCGCTAGCGGGATGAAAGCAGAGCTCACCATCTGCAGCATCGTCGACAGGACTGACTGCGGACCTTTGGTACAGAGCCGAGTGGAGGGTCTGAATCAGAGGCTGAGACGGTTCTGCGACCGTGTGGGCTGCAGATTCCTCGACTTGCGCCATAGGGTGGTGGGGTTTCGGGTTCCGGTGGATAGGCCAGGAGTCCACTACACGCAACAAGCGGCTACATGGCTAGCAGGGGTTGTGTGGCGTGGGCTGGGCGATTTTTTAGGTTAGATGGCCTTGGGCAAGTACAGAAAGGGCAACAGCCTCAACGGGTGCGGGGCAAAGTCAGGACATGCGGGGACCAAGCAGCAATCGGTATTGTAATTGTAAACTGTCGAAGCTGCGTTGGTAAAGTACCGGAACTTCAAGCACTGATAGAAAGTACCGAAGCTGAAATCTTTATAGGTACAGAAAGCTGGCTGAAGCCAGAGATAAATTCTGCCGAAATTTTTACAAAGGTACAGACGGTGTTTAGAAAGGATAGATTGCATGCAACTGGTGGTGGAGTGTTCGACGCTGTTAGTAGTAGTTTATCCTGTAGTGAAGTAGAAGTGGATAGTTCCTGTGAATTATTATGGGTGGAGGTTACACTCAACAACCGAGCTAGGTTAATAATTGGCTCCTTTTACCGACCTCCCGGCTCAGCAGCATTAGTGGCAGAACAACTGAGAGAAAATTTGGAATACATTTCACATAAATTTTCTCAGCATGTTATAGTCTTAGGTGGAGATTTCAATTTACCAGATATAGACTGGGACACTCAGATGTTTAGGACGGGTGGTAGGGACAGAGCATCGAGTGACATTATACTGAGTGCACTATCCGAAAATTACCTCGAGCAATTAAACAGAGAACTGACTCGTGGAATAACATCTTGGACCTACTGATAACAAACAGACCCGAACTTTTCGACTCTGTATGTGCAGAACAGGGAATCAGTGATCATAAGGCCATTGCAGCATCCCTGAATATGGAAGTTAATAGGAATATAAAAAAAAGGGAGGAAGGTTTATCTGTTTAGCAAGAGTAATAGAAGGGAGATTACAGACTACCTAACAGATCAAAACGAAAATTTCTGTTCCGACACTGACAATGTTGAGTGTTTATGGAAAAAGTTCAAGGCAATCGTAAAATGCGTTTTAGACAGGTACGTGCCGAGTAAAACTGTGAGGGACGGGAAAAACCCACCGTGGTACAACAACAAAGTTAGGGAACTACTGCGAAAGCAAAGAGAGCTTCACTCCAAGTTTAAACGCAGCCAAAACCTCTCAGACAAACAGAAGCTAAACGATGTCAAAGTTAGCATAAGGAGGGCTATGCGTGAAGCGTTCAGTGAATTCGAAAGTAAAATTCTATGTACCGACTTGACAGAAAATCCTCGGAAGTTCTGGTCTTACGTTAAATCAGTAAGTGGCTCGAAACAGCATATCCAGACACTCCGGAATGATGATAGCATTGAAACAGAGGATGACACGCGTAAAGCTGAAATACTAAACACCTTTTTCCAAAGCTGTTTCACAGAGGAAGACCGCACTGCAGTTCCTTCTCTAAATCCTCGCACAAACGAAAAAATGGCTGACATCGAAATAAGTGTCCAAGGAATAGAAAAACAACTGGAATCACTCAACACTGGACCTGACGGGATACCAATTCGATTCTACACAGAGAACGCGAAAGAACTTGCCCCCCTTCTAACAGCCGTGTACCGCAAGTCTCTAGAGGAACAGAAGGTTCCAAGGGATTTGAAAAGAGCACAGATAGTCCCAGTCTTCAAGAAGGGTCGTCGAGCAGATGCGCAAAACTATAGACCTATATCTCTGACGTCGATCTGTTGTAGAATTGTAGAACATGTTTTTTGCTCGCGTGTCATGTCGTTTTTGGAAACCCAGAATCTACTATGTAGGAATCAACATGGATTCCGGAAACAGCGATTGTGTGAGACCCAACTCGCTTTATTTGTTCATGAGACCCAGAAAATATTAGATACAGGCTCCCAGGTAGATGCTATTTTTCTTGACTTCCAGAAGGCGTTCGATACAGTTCCGCACTGTCACCTGATAAACAAAGTAAGAGCCTACGGAACATCAGACCAGCAGTGTGGCTGGATTGAAGATTTTTTAGCAAACAGAACACAGCATGTTGTTATCAATGGAGAGACGTCTACAGACGTTAAAGTAACCTCTGGCGTGCCACAGGGGAGTGTTATGGGACCATTGCTTTTCACAATATATATAAATGACCTAGTAGATAGTGTCGGAAGATCCATGCGGCTTTTCGCGGATGATGCTGTAGTATACAGAGACGTTGCAGCTTTAGAAAATTGTAGCGAAATGCAGGAAGATCTGCAGCGGATAGGCACTTGGTGCAGGGAGTGGCAACTGACCCTTAACATAGACAAATGTAATGTATTGCGAATACATAGATAGAAGGATCCTTTATTGTATGATTATATGATAGTGGAACAAACACTGGTAGCAGTTAATTCTGTAAAATATCTGGGAGTATGCGTGCGGAACGATTTGAAGTGGAATGATCATATAAAATTAATTGTTGGTAAGGCGGGTACCAGGTTGAGATTCATTGGGAGAGTCCTTAGAAAATGTAGTCCATCAACAAAGGAGGTGGCTTACAAAACACTCATTCGACCTGTACTTGAGTATTGCTCATCAGAGTGGGACCCGAACCAGATCGGGTTGACGGAGGAGATAGAGAAGATGCAAAGAAGAGCGATGCGTTTCGTCGCAGGGTTATTTGGTAACCGTGATAGCGTTATGGAGATGTTTAACAAACTCAAGTGGCAGACTCTGCAAGAGAGGCGCTCTGCATCGCGGTGTAGCTTGCTCGCCAGGTTTCAAGAGGGTGCGTTTCTGGATGAGGTATCGAATATATTGCTTCCCCCTACTTATACCTCCCGAGGAGATCACGAATGTAAAATTAGAGAGATTAGAACGCGCACGAAGGCTTTCAGACAGTCGTTCTTCCCGCGAACCATACGCAACTGGAACAGGAAAGGGAGGTAATAACAGTGGCACGTAAAGTGCCCTCCGCCACACACCGTTGGGTGGCTTGCGGAGTATAAATGTAGATGTAGATCGCTCGCTGTGGTCACACTCACATGGGAGTCAGCACCATACTTTTTTCTCGTCTCCCATCTCATCCTATCACGAACTGTAGGTTTCATAAATCATTTCTAGTGTAGTGAACTTCCAGTTGATCTATGACCAATAGAACGGCCATAACATGGCCAATGCTTTAAAGTTATAAAAGTGAATAGGACAGAATTCGCTGAGGAAAAAAAAGTAGTGAACCAGTGACTAATAGGACAGCAATTACATAGCCGATAGCAACAGTTTCAGCGATCACATCCGCAATTGGTATCAAAATTAAGTACCCTGAAAAGTGATCAATAATTGACAATATATATTTATTATTCTTGGTGCTTTGTGGGAATGGTCCACAGATGTCCAGGGCCACAATCTGAAATGGTTTCGAAGCTTTAGGCAAGGAACTTTGGTCCTTGGTGAGGCGCTCTTTGCCCACAAGGCAGACAGTTTTGTATATACCTTCTAACGCGGTTTTTCGCCCTCATTATCAATAATTTGATGCTATTCTTGCATTTATGACTTGTCACCCACTATAGCAGACCTGTAAACTGTCATGAATGTGTGCTATTATTCATCGTTGCAATTCTTTATGTATTACTCGTCTGTTACCCAATGGGGTCTTGCGATATGGTATACTGTCTTCTGTAACAAAATCAGAAAGTGATGCATAGCGGTGGCATTATACATCTCTCTCTTGCGATCATTTCAATTCTTCTATGGAAATATCATCAGTTTGAGCAACTCTAACCTTTCTGCTTAGGCCATCAACATTGCTGTACATATGGCCAAGCTTATTTCGAATTGTGGAATCATATTCTGACAATTTTAATGCACATCCAGTCAAGCGACTACTGGGATTTCTTAATCTTAACATCTATGCTAAAGCAGCGTGGGCCATAACCATAGTGAACTGACATCCATACAAGTAATACTTAAAGGACTTTACTCCAAACACAAGGACTAGCAACTGCTTCTCAGTAGCACTGTGATTAATTTCTGCTGAGTTCATTTGTCTACAGGCGTAACCAATTGGTCTTTCCTCACCATTATATTCCTGACCTAAGGCATCTCACACAGTGTAATGTGATGCGTCCATTCAAAGAAAAAAAATCTTTTAAAAATATAGATATTTTAGTAAAGGTGCATCTTTCTTTAGTGATGTTGTTAACGACTTAGCTATTGTTTGAATGGACAGATGAATGTGAAGCAGCAATGAGGAAAATTAAAGGAGTTTTGACTAGTCCACCTTTACTAAAATATCCAGATTCAAACACTGCATCTTTCTTTAGTAATGTTGTTAACGACTTAGCTATTGTAGCAAAAAATGGTTCAAATGGCTCTGAGCACTATGGGACTTAACATCTATGGTCATCAGTCCCCTAGAACTTAGAACTACTTAAACCTAACTAACCTAAGGACAGCACACAACACCCAGCCATCACAAGGCAGAGAAAATCCCTGACCCCGCCGGGAATCGAACCCGGGAACCCGGGCGTGGGAAGCGAAAACGCTACCGCACGACCACGAGATGCAGGCTATTGTAGCATAATCCTGCACAAAACGCCTATAATAGTTGGCTAAACCTGGGAAAGTGTGTAATTCTTTAACATTTCTTGTGATTGGAAAGTTATCCACTGCTTCAGGTAACCTAGGATCTGGCTTAACTCCATATGAGCTAATGATGCGGCCCATGTGCTGACCCTGTGATTGTGCAAAAGAATATTTTTCTAGTTTTAAACTCAAGTGTGCACTTTGCAATCTAGACAATACGTTTCTTAATCTTTCAGCATGCCTTTCCATTGTTATTGCAAAAATTATGATACTGTCGACCTATACAAGCCAATAACAAGTCGGCAGATTTCTGAAAATTGGCAGGTGCATTCGTTAGACCAAAAGACATGCGTAAGAATTCATACAGTTCACAAGGGACCACAAGAAGCAGTTTTAGGTCTATCTTGTGGTGCAATCGGAATTTCATGTTATCCAGATCACATCTCCAGGGTGACAAAGTATTTGCAATTTCCTAACCTGTCTAAGGTCTTGTGGCAGAGGATACGAGGCAGAGGATAAGTGTCTGGTGTGGTAACCTTCTTAACTGCTCTCATATTGACAAATAGATGACAGGTTTTCTTCTCACTGATTAATTTTTTTTTGGTATGATAACAATTGGACAGACCCAAGAGCTGGCAGAGGGTTTAATTACCCATGCACCCAATTGTAGTTCAATCATATCTTCAGCAACACATCGTAATTGATAAGGTAAACAATATGGCTTGTGCGCTATTCGTTCCTGCGTCTCCCTTGGGAATTTCGTGTTGTATGAGGTCAGTCGCTGGCAAGTATTGCCTTTCCTCGAAAAACCATGCATATTCCTCTTAAACTGGACAGAAAAGATTTTATCTGACTGTGGCAAATGTACCAGCTTCTCTTTCAATTGATTTCTGAACGAAGGTGCTAACATGACAACCTTCCTCACAGGTAACTGCTTACACCTTTTCTCTTGTTACTGTTTCTGGTTCGATACTTCCATTAGCATACATTCTTCACCACTGGCTAGTATTGTGCCACGTGGGATTTGTACCTCCTATTAACCAAAATTGTCAACAGACACAGGCATTTGAAACTGGTTCATTTTTACTTCCTGTCTACTTAGACCTCTCTTAATATGGGGTTGAGCCTGTCGAGAAAGTGATACTGGGCGGGCAGATCGAGCAGAAAGTCCGATCTCGACGGTACACGGTCTTTGATTTCAATCCAGAGAACTTTTCCCGTTCCACCACTAATTGTTACAGGTGTGATAGTTTTGAACCCCCAATTACTCGGTTCAGTAGGAGCTTGTGTACCTTAACAGGTTCCTCGTGAATGAGATACACACTCACTGTCCAGACAGTGGTGTGTATGAACAGTGCACGTGATATAATCAATCACAGCCTGATAGCTTGTTATGAAATAGTTCCCCAGGATGATATCAAACTCCAGTTTGCATTTCCTCACTACTTCCATACGAATGACATATTTTTCCTTTCAGTGTGCCGGTCTGTTGTACAGGTGCCTGCAGGAATGATCATCTCGCCTTCAAGTCCAATTTCTATGTACTGTTGTAAGCATGTATCGAATAGCGCTGATATCGATTATGATGACAGCGCTATGGTCGCCTCTTTTTTCCGCGCCAGAACGAGCGAGGGAGTCACGTGGAGGTGCTTAACCGTGTGATTGGTGTGAAGATGTTAAGGAATCAGGCTAATAGAACAAGCAAATTTTGTGACTATAAAGGTGTTTGATGCTGTGTAATCATTCGTGTACCTCATGAGACGTAATCCGCAGTTCACGAAATCAAAAACCACGATAACAGTCGCGAGAACATGATTAGATGCCCGTGAGCATCTCATCCTCGCCGGTAAATTAAACTTGGATTATATATACTGCCACGAACGCCGCATCTGGATTGCAGTGTGGGATGATTATTGCAGTGTAGTGTTACTGTACATATCAGTGTATCAACATATTTGTTACTTTGTGAAGCGTATAACAGTGCAGCCCTGTGTATTGCAAATGTTAAAAAAATTCATCAATGGATTATACTAGGCTGAAACTTAAATTTCGGTAATTGCCACTCCTTTATTCCCCTTGTTAGTTATCATTTATTACAGCAATACTCAAGCTACTGCTTCTAGACTGCAAGGGAAGAAGCAAATGACAATTGGATTTACGAGGTGAGTGGGTAGGAACAGCAAACACAGATGTAAATATAACCCAACCCTCCCCGATTCGCTTACAGTGCGGCGATTTTTACACATGCTTGTCGTTATTAGAAACAAAAGGAACACTAACCTGAGCTCCTGTATCCACAAGAATTTTGACAGTCTTCTCTCTGAGCTTCCCCTCTAAAATTAAATTTGTCACCTCAGTGGACTCTACCCCTTTTTATATGATTCATATAATTCTCTAGTGGCGAGGATGGGTAGTAGAACCTGCCCCACGCTCGTTTTTCTGTGGAGTAGGACTCTTGTTTGAGTGATTATTATTTCTTTTGTTGCCTGCTGGCACGTTTTTGGTTGAAGAATTTTGCCACTTATTTTGTGGACAACGATCCTGTTCGTGTCTGTCAGTATGGCATTTCTTACAACAAGAAGCCCAACTGCTCTCAGCCGCATGGTTCGGCTTCCCGCACCTCTGGCAATCCGTGTCATAAATGAACACGTCGCGCTTCGCTGGCATGCGCGGGGAAGATACAAATATTCCGTTTCCTCCCATAATGGAGCAAGCGTGACTTCTTCATGCAAGGATGTAGGGAAGGCTACCTTTACCTCACTCACAATATGCGGACTGCATCTGCATATGAATACATTGATTGCTCTCGATTCACCTTCTTCGATTACACTTCATTATGTGTACTATCCATTCCTAGGGTGTATGTGCGACAGCATACTGCCCTAATTCTGTCTTCAGTAGCTTCAAAGTCTTTCTCGCTTTTATATCTAAGGATGGATAACCGATCATGGTAATAGCTAATCCCACGCTTGTCAGAGTAACGCTCTGCTAATCCCTTCGCCAAGAATTCAATAGCTTGTGCTTGCTACAATGCGTCTGCTAATTCAACATAAGTTCGCATATCGCCCAAAGGCTTCAGCTTGGTGGCATTTAACAAACAATGGTCTGGCTATTTGCAAAAATATTGTTATATTTTCATCTGGCTTTCCAGCAAAAGAAGGTACAAAAGTTATGGCTGGAAGCGTACTGGCTGTATCTGGTACTACTTTTCTTTAAGCGCTCTTTAATGACCAAGAGTTGCCGCATTTTCGGCAGCTTTGGTTTCCGTTCGCGAGTTATCGCGTTAAGCCAGTACTGTAGCTCTATTTTTTCAAGTGACATTGTGCTTACCTGCTGTTGCAGTAAAGTAATGCGATCAGGATCGTTCGGGGCGGCAGTTGCAGCATCGGGAGCCGATTCGGTCCTCTTGCTGGTTGGCGAGGACGTAAATCAGGCATGGTTACAAAACGGCGACTGAGACTGAACAGATGTACACAAAAAAAAGGTCTCGCTCGATTCTAGGTGATGGAAAAATACCTCGGCGGCAGTTCACTGGATTTGTCAACTAGCAGAATGCATTGCAGCGACACTTACATCACACGGAGGTGGGGGCGGCGAAGGTGGCGGAGGCGTCGGGGGCGGCAGCGAGAGGCAGCTGCCTTGTTATATATAACACAAAACAGCAACGCACGGTGCGCGCGGCCCGCGGCGACTCTTCTACTGCCAGCGGCTCGCCCCGGCATGGGAAGCGATGTAGGGCACACTGCCTTATAGCGCGCTCCCACGCTTGATTGGACAGTCACGACCTAATATGTTGTCGTGTGCGCCCGAAGTCGCGTCTAGCGCAGTCAGCTATGCGGACCATGGCAGCAAACCACTAGGTGTCGCTATGGTTACCAGTACAGAAAATTGGCAGGAAAATATTGACCCAGACCGAATGGTGAGGAGGATCCCACTCTCGGACACTAGTTTGTACATCTCAGGATGGTATCAGGTGCTCAGATGGGCATCCAGGGTGTTTTTCCGACACGTAAAATGAGAAATGCCAGGATTCAGGGAAAAATGGGTTTTATTCCCAAGAACTACCACTAAGGGATAAAATATTCATGAAAACGGCTACAGCCGTGGAGTGAACCTCACGTGGTACGGAAAGGGCATTTCGTCCTCAGAAGAAAGGACTGGTGAACATGTCCAGAGGATAACGAAGGTGGCAGGCAAGAAAGTGGCCCGCTGTTGCACTCCACTACATCGCCGACCCTCTTGTGTATCTCACATGATGGCACCCAGTCGTTCCATTGGTGGGTTTGTGGTGTCTCTCACTCAGCAATACCGTGGTGACATCCCTAGCTCAGCATAATAGCATGGGAGACGGCCAAAAGTACTGCAGTATGTAACTGCTCACACCACTGCCTGAGGCTAATTTAAAATCATGGACGTAGAATAAAATAAATTTTTTTACCATTATTACCTGTTACCATGTACAAACTATTCTTCACAGTAGGAATGATTTCAGTAGCCTTAAGATGTGTTTTGCAAAGACAGTTTCCCAAATATCATATTGGTTTTAAGCAAATGGATCCTTGCTGAATGAAAAGTAAATGCAGCATACAGTTCTCAGTCAGGTAACCGATGTTATATTAAGTTTTTGGAGATGTATTTGATAAATAATCTTTGGGTCAATATGAACAATGTATTAGTGGTACGTTGTCAAGAGTAATTTATTTTTTAAAGTGACTTATGGGTTGTGTGCTTGAAATATATGTTATAACATCCTATTTTTCATTTTCCCAGAGCATAATATCATATTACACTATTATTTTAAGAGGAATTTCTACTTGTGTGCATTGCGTCTTAATACTGCAGGAGAAAGCTCTTAGAGTAATTACTGGTGCTTCATATAAGTTGTACTGTTTTGTCAACAAAAAAATCATAACTGTAACAAACACATGTATAATCAGCTTTAAGTTTCACAAATAAAAAAATTATTGGATGCAAAACATAGAGAAAATGTAAATTTTTGAAGCACAAGAAGCAATAGATGCATTTAAAATCTGTAATACAGATTATCAAAATCACTTAACTGTTATGGACCCTTGGGCCACAAATTATTTAGTAAGCTTCCACAAACTATGCAAGATATACAAAAACAAGTGTTCAAATGTACACTGCATGATAGGTTAGTTTCCCCCTCATTCTATGACATAAAGGGATTTATCAGTTGTAATATTAATGCAATATAATAAATAGCCTGTTGTTTCTTTTAAATTATCAGTTAAATTACACTATGTGTGCTATGTTGTATATTGCTGTGATTGTATATTATTGTTGTTATTATTATCATGCAATAAATCGCTGCAGATCTCATGTGTTTACATGACACAGTTTCCATCTAATGCTGGCCTGCCTCCCTTGGTCTAGAGAAAAACTTCCAGGGCCAAAGTACTATCCTTGGCCAAAGGGTAGTTCAGTTCAGGACACTAACTCATATTGTAGGAAAGTCTTCCGTGGTCTGTGTTCACAACTAGCCTTAAAAATCTTTATAAGATCGAGTGTCTCTGTGAGCATTTTCACATATATTTATTTTCTTCATGAGTTACACGGGGAATCCAATGACTGGAGAAATGCTTTGCAAAAGTACATAGAAAGATGAAAATACCTATTTATGCTTATAACTCCACATATAAAATGACAAAATATTTGTATGACGAGAGTAGTTTCACCACATGGATAGCTGATAGCGACATTTCAACTCCTAGCGACAGAAAGAAGTTACAAAGATTTAGCATTTTCGATAGCAGTGTTCAAACAAGAGTCCTGCAAAGTAATACCTGAAACAGGCGAAGATATATAGGCTGACCTGAAGATGGACTTCATGAAGACAAGAGCAGCATCTCGATTATGGCATGTTACAGATAATATTGTTTACATTTGTGACGTTTTTTGAACTTCATGCAGTCTAAGGAACTATACATACGGACAGTGAGGTATTTTTCACGTTATTTCAGAGTATATGAGAATTTTTGATTCCTTGTCTGAAATTTACCAACAAGCTGTTATAAAACTTTTGCACAAGAATTTAAAATTCTCTTCTGAATTCTAAATAGGGATTCATAGTCTACTGAAAAGTTTTGCTTTTAACGTTGTGGTAGTGAACTGTAAGTTTACCTACATATTCCATTGACAAGCAAATGTATTGCATACAAATATAAGAATCTCTATGTCCCTAAAAACAATGCTGTAAAATATACCTTTACCAGCTTAACAAAATATTTTGACTGCACTCCTCTATAGAATAAATACTTTTTTATTTTATCTACACTGATAGAAAAGAA
Organism: Schistocerca piceifrons; assembly: GCF_021461385.2. NCBI lineage: Eukaryota > Metazoa > Arthropoda > Insecta > Orthoptera > Acrididae > Schistocerca > Schistocerca piceifrons. The sequence goes on from NC_060142.1 coordinate 564,740,413, forward strand.
TATGACAAATGACAGAACTGAGTGAATGACAGTTCTGCTTAAGTTCACAACGATTGTTTTAAAATTACAGTTTTCCAGTTTTTGTATGGTCAACTGTTATTGTTTCATCTATTAACGAATAATAAACAACTGCTATCTTGACTACTGTAATCCTGGGTTCTTAACTTTCCACAAACATGTGCAATTCCTATATATTTTAATATGTTCAACAATGAACTCCCTAAAGTGCTGAAATGTGTCGACTATTTTACGTTGCACTGTGTACACAAAGACGAGAAACGCTAGATTGAGCAAACAGCTGACTCAGACATGTTTTGTAAACCAGGATTGTGGCGATATCCTGTTCATATGTTATAATTTTTGTGCATAAATGTGATTTGTGCCCAAAGACTCGAGCAATTGGCTCAAATCTCCGACTTCCCAGTTGGCACGTATCTCATTTCTTCGAAAAATCTCCTGTCCACAATCTTTTATCACTCAGTTAGTTAGGGAGTTTCATGTTCCATGGATCATTTGCATAATAAATCGTAATGATGTGTAGCGCGTCATTTTACATTCACATCGCAAGTTAGTTTGTAAATATGGCTACATACTGAACGTTTATAAGGTTTGTTTTTGTTTTTTGTTTCTTCTTATTATTAAATACACAGATGCGAGTTTCTAATTCTTACTTGCCTGTGCTAAAGACAACTATATTATGGTGTAATAAATTTCGTATTTCATTCTGGTATTGTAGTAATGTAGGTACATCATTGTTCCTTTTGAACTTCAGTTAATGAGTTACAAAAATCTTCGTGACGAGAAAAAAAACCACTGTAAAGCAGAACTGATGCCTTAGTTGCTAACAGCAATTCCTCCAGATCGCCAGGAAAAGATCTATTTGGGCTAAACAGTTCATTGTTCTGCAATAAAGTCACATGTGTGCAATGTTATTAATCCCAATTACACTGACTCAGCACATATTCCGCTAGTTGTCCTTGTTCTGTTGAGTGTAGGTCACATCTTGTGAGGATTTTCAAACCCTGGATGCTGGTCGAGATGCATATTTCTGTCTGTCTGTTCTTGTTGCTCCATTGTCCACCAATCATTTGCACTTTGTAGAGGAGTGTGATGGGAGTGAACTCTGTTTCTACTGAGTACAGGAGTGTCCTTATGTGTACAGAGATAAGGATCACCAGCTATTTTTGTAAACTCCCACTTGAGAGCACCTTCACTGAACAAAAATGGGGAGCTATAAACTGAGAGTAGGCAGCTAGAAAGTTGGGGTATTTCTGTTATTGTGATGACATGCATAGTCTCGTTGAGCTGCATATGAATGAGTCTGGTATATGGTCTGTTCATCCTGCCTACAGCGTAATATTCTGTCACAGGGTACCCCAGTCCAAGAGCAGATGTTTTTAGTTTGTAGCCGACGATGCCCATGTCATGCTGCAGAGTTTCTACAATATGTTGTTTCTTGATTTCATCCTAATGGCAGTTTTCAGCAAGTGCTCTTTGAAATTGAGCTTCCTGTCAAGAGTGACCTCCAGACAATGTGGATGTTTGTTATGGCACAGCTGCTTCTCTTCAACACATACCTTTTTCTTCTTTATCTGCGAGGTTGTTGTTCAAGTGAAAGCTCGTGACTTCTGTTTTGACAGCACTTTGCTGTAATCTCCATTTATGGAAGTATTTGCCAATAATTTGTAGATCCTTAGTCAAACCAGTCTCAGTAACACCTAGATCTTTGTGCGTTACAGAAAGAGTCCAGTCGTCAGCATATCCAAATTTCATTGATGTCTTAGGCAAGTCTGCTTCCTGGTAGAAGGCCATTATTAAGCTTCATTAAGGGCTTATCTTATTACCCATTACATCTTGGAAGTTTATATCGCCTGACATAACACCTATGAGGTTTCCCACTCATGTGCAAAGTTTACTGAAATTTGTAATAGCTTACACTTAATGGTAGACGATGCTAATGCACACAGAGGATAAACAAAGAAACAAAAGTATCTGAAAAACGCAAGTTAACATGAACCAAAAGAAACACAGAGTTGTCACCTACAACAACGTCAGCACTGAACCACTAACACCCTCCCTCGAGTCTCACAAAAACTAAATTAGAAGTTTTGAATAAGGCCTGGCAAGGATCTAAATTTTTAAAATTTTATTTTACCCAGTGCCTTGGTCAAAACATCAGCCTAATGCTCATTTGTATTAATGTGCTTTAACAGAACTTTCTCCCTAGCAAATCAAATGTTGACATCTATATGCTTAAGTTTATGATGTAGCAGTTGGTTCTTGCAAAGGCTTAACCGTGCAGGATTAGCCGAGCGGTCTAAGGTGCTGCAGTCATGGACTGTGCGGCTGGTCCCAGTGGAGGTTCGAGTCCACCCTCGGGCATGGGTGTGTGTGTTTGTCCTTACGATAATTTAGGTTAAGTATTGTGTAAGCTTAGGGACTGATGACCTTAGCAGTTAAGTCCCATAAGATTTCACACACATTTGAACATTTTTTGCAAAGGCTTAGTACTTGCCTATTACCTTCATAAAGTATAATACTCCTTCGACTGTCAGAATGACTATAATACAAATTATTGAGCCCATAGGATTCGCTATTTGTCTGACTTAAGACTACACACTCTGATCTTCACCTACACACTATGTATTACTTCTTAGAGGCCCATGAAACATTAAGACTCAAAACTAGGAAAAGATACACAACTGTGGACTTTCTGTTTACTCTTGTCACCAGTCCAAACAGGTACAATATAACCAGTTACAATATCGGTATAATTTTTATCGCTACTAAATAAAATAACACAACACATGTTTTAAAGAATCCCATAAATCAAGATTTGTACACGATAACTGCTTAGAATACTTCTTGCTACACAAATACCTGGTCTGCAACCTAAAATGGTATACAGCAATGACTCTGTTAATACTCTACACCTTTCTCAATGTCTTCATTTTCAGATTTTTCTCTTTTTAACACATTGTGACCAAAATTTTCCTTGATGGGAGTCGAAGAAGAATAACAGTCAAACAAATGAAAAACTTTTAATACTTTTTGAAGATAGGTACTTTAACAGACAGCAGTAGTACACTCCCACCCACTATAAATTCTGAGCAATATTCATTCCCCAATCATTCATTTTAAAGTTATCGCTTAATAATACCTTTAAACTGTCAGCTTCACTAAGGGAAGTGGAAGTTATCCACATATCACCAATGTAAATATGTAAATATGTTTTATGGCTATTTTCTGTCTGTATATGCAAGTGATATTCAAAATCACTTCTCACAAATCTTAAGCCAGTTATTACTGTGTGGAATTTAACATACCAATTTTAGATAACTCCCTTAACCGATGTGTAGCCTTTCTAAGCTTACAAACTTTATCATTAATTTTATCACTAGACTCAGTAGATAATTTAACATAAAGGTCTCAAACAATCTCTCCATAGAGAGATAGTTGATGGACAGTTGACAGATGGGTAAGTTATTCTCATTACAACAAGAATGGAAAAAAATCTCACTAAAGTTAATTTTGCTGCTGGACTGTATAGTTCTGAAAAGTCAATCTCTGTTGAGAATCTTTAGCTACAAGACGAGCTTTTATGAGAAACAATGTTTCTCTTTTTCGTCTAAAAACCCAGTCTATGTCAATAGCATTACAGTCATTTGCCATACATACATCTTTCCATATATTATTTTCTTCCAGGTCTTGCAGCGCCCTTGTTATAGCATCTTCTCAATTTTCAGAAACACTGTAAGACATCGCTTCACTGCTGACAACAGGTCCAACCCATAATTCTCTAAGTAATTTGGGTGTTGAATATTTCTCCTGGAACTCAGATCGTATGTCCTCTCATCCGTATCATTTACATTTTCCTCTGAATCCTTAAAGGAAATTTCTATGTTTTCTTTGTCTTCACTGGTTTCTCGTTCTTCTCCTCTCTGACTTATATTTTCTTCCACAACTGCAGTCCTGATTTGTTCTTTCTGCCCCTCTAATTCAGAAATTTTATGTATCTTCTCTTCATCATAACAAATGGTATCTGATTCTATTACAGGAACATCAGTCTTCTTCTCTTTTTCAGATACTGCTGATGGCAAGAAAACTACATCATGGTGCACCTGAATGTTCCTTGTGGATGGCATAAATATTCTGTATGCCTTCATGTCATTACCATAACTCATAAATAAACCTATCTTGTTTTTTGAGGGTCTAGTTTCAGTCTCTTTACTAAGGGAACTAGGGCAGAAATACGACCACCAAATATTTTCTAATCTCCTAAAGGTAATTCTTGTCATGAAAGGCTTCAAAAGGAGTTTTACCTCTCACAGGATTTGGACCACTTCGATTTAGTACATAAGCCACTGTGTTAACTGCTTCAGAGCACAAATGTGCAGGCATTTTGAGCAGTCCTTAAATCATTGAACAGGCAGCTTGAAGCAATGTGCACATTTCCCTTTCAACTCTTCCGCTTTGTTGTGGTCTGTACATGTTGTTTCTTCGATAGGTTATGCCATTTTCACTCAAAAATGTACCTAAGTTAGTATTCATAGACTCCAGTCCATTATCACTCCTTATAATTTTAATTTTCAGCCCGCTTTCTCTCTCAATTTTCGCGATAAAATTTCTGAAAAAACTTTTAACTTCATCCTTCTGTTTAATAAAGAATGCCTTGCCTAACCCGAGTAGTCATCCTTCAAAAGCAAAAAAAAAAGTCTTATTCCTCCAAGTCAATGCACCTCCATAGGTCTGCAGTTCGCCTGCGTGAACCGTTTCAAACGAGGCATTAGCTTTTTTACGAACTGATGGGGAAAGGAAAGTGATGTTGTTTATTGGCCAGAAAGTCTTTACAAGTGACAGAGTCATCAATGAAGTCCTCTCCTTTGCACTACAAGAACTCAGTCACACGTGTAATGCTCTGATGGCAAACTTTTTTGCCATACATTCAAGTTTTCAATACATTTAGACAAATTTACCAGATCACAATCAACATTGACTGATGAAAAGTCACTACTGTCAGTACAGTCAACTACTGCATGCTTTTTATATGTGTACATCAGAGTAATCACTGACAGCCCTGATTGTGTTCCATTTAGAGGGAAAAATGTACGATACATTTTGTTATCCCATTTCGATAAGGCACGAACTTCACCTTTACTGTTCAAGAATTAGCATTGTCCTTGTTTGGCACTAAACACATATCTACACAGTTCCTAATGGAAAAGGACTGAATTTCAGTTCAGGAACAAAAAGGACTCCCTTAAGTACTGTTTTGATAAATTTAAACCCATTCCATGCTGCATACAGTTCCACAGAACCACGCCCAATCATATCAAGAAATTTACTGTTGCCTACAGTAACTTTCACTGACCTTCGCACACTGTCCAGTTCCGTAAATAATTCTCTCTTATTGCATATTTGCTCATTAGCACCTGTAGCCAAGAACCGGTAACCTTCTATGTCAACTCCTTGACTCATACCTGTAGAGGCATTTACATCCTGAGCCTTTTTGCCTTCCTTGGACTTCAACAACCTGCCGTCTGACAGCAAATAATCTTACGGTAATTGGAGCTTCTCGTTTCTCTCTTTGCTTTATTTTTACAGTCCTTTATAAAATGGTTCTCTCTACCACAAGCATAACAGGTAATTTTTTGCTGCTTGCTTGTTCTGGCCTCCAACTTATCAGACTGATCGTTTCTCTCTTCCTCAATGAGCAGTCTTGAAGTTAACTCAGTAAGTGTTTGATCCCAAAGGGACGACTCTCATGCTGAATGAAAATGTTTATATTTCCCTGACAATGACATCAACGTCTTGGTTATTATTATTTCCTATGAAAGTGCTTCATCCATTTGTTTCAATTTAGTGTTGGTTTCTTTTATTTTCGATGTAACTGTAACCAGCTGGTCATCAGCAAATTGGAGTGAAAAGGACTTTTGTTGAAGTAAATGAATAAGCATAGACTCTTACTCATGCATAGTATTCAGTTTAGTCTACGTGCCAGCTGACATCATGCACAAAAGTAGATGAGTAAGTGGCACTACGTCCATCTGCATCACAATTAGTTCCTATGCTTTTGAATCATTTTCTAGCCATGTTTCTTTCTCTAGCACCTTTCTCCTTTGGAGGCATAATAGCTGTGCCACTGAAAATATCTAAAAGCCTTTTCCTCTAAATATCACTTCCACAATGTCCAATTGTCCACTCCAGACAAATTCAAACACCGATGTGTAGACTGTCCGATCGCACAACCCCAACATTACGCTGGTAACATCAAATCTGCTGTTACTCTTGATACCATCAAAAAATTCTGGCACTACCTGGAAGACAGACTTATGCACCTAGCCCCATAATCTGTAATCAGGCACAGAAAATGAAGGTGGATAAGAAGACTGTTTGTACACAGATTAATTAATTATGTAATAGCTTATACTCAGTGGCAGACAACAATGCATATTGAGGCTAAAGGAAATAATCTGAAAAATCGAAGTTGGCAGAAACCAAAAGAAAAACAGCGTTGCCTCCTCAAAACAACATAAACATTGTACCACTACCAAAACTCAGTTTCAGTGATATATTAAGGCAAATTCACCCTGGCCATCACGACATGTCACAGCGTGTCCCATCCCATAAAAATGTACTTCAATGCATTTCAAATGATGGCATCCACATGGGCCATGCCATCCCATCACAGCGCCATCAACATTTCTCGGGAAGAAATTTTTGACAGTTGATGTCAACTGTTCACTGTTGATCAAGTGATGCCCAAGCCCCTTTTTCTCCCAATACGTAGTCATGTGCTGATCTCCGTATTTTGTTTCATTGTGCTAAATATCATTTGTTTGTTGTTAGTTATTTGTTATAAATGCTTAAAATTTATAATAAATGACGAAAGAAGTATGGTAGCATTCTGAATTGTACGACCTGGTGTACTAAATTACTTGCCTCTAATACATTTATAAAGTGGGCTTTTATACATGCTGGTACCATATTGAATATCTGCACTACTGACCATTAAAATTGCTACACCAAGAAGAAACGCAGATGATAAACGGGTATTCATTGGACAAATATATTATACTAGAACTGACATGTGATTACATTTTCACGCAATTTGGCTGCATAGATCCTGAGAAATCAGTACCCCGAACAACCACCTCTGGCCATAATAACGGCCTTGATATGCCTGGGCATTGAGTCAAACAGAGCTTGGATGGCGTGTACAGGTACAGCTGCCCATGCAGCTTCAACACGATACCACAGTTCATCAAGAGTAGTGACTGGCGTGTTGTGATGAGCCAGTTGCTCGTCCACCATTGACCAGACGTTTTCAATTAGTGAGAGATCTGGAGAATGTGCTGGCCAGGGCACCAGTCGAACATTTTCTGTATCCAGAAACGCCCGTACGGGACCTGCAACATGCGGCCGTGCATTATCCTGCTGAAATGTAGGGTTTCGCAGGGATCGAATGAAGGGTAGATCCACAGGTAGTAACACATCTGAAATGTAATGTCCACTGTTCAAAGTGCCGTCAATGCGAACAAGAGGTGACCGAGACATGTAACAAATGGCACCCCACACCATCACGCTGGGTGATACGCCAGTATGGCGATGATGAATACAAGCTTCCAATGCGCATTCACGGCGATGACGCCAAACACGGACGCGACCATCATGATGCTGTAAACAGAACCTAGATTCATCTGAAAAAAATTACGTTTTGCCATTCGTGCACCCAGGTTCGTCATTGAGTACACCATCACAGGCACTCCTATCTGTGATGCAGCACCAAGGGTAACCACAGCCGTGGTCTCCGAGCTGATAGTCCATGCTGCTGCAAACGTCGTCGAACTGTTCGTGCAGATGGTTGTTGTCTTGCAAACATCCCCATCTGTTGACTCAGGGATGGAGACGTGGCTGCACGAGCCGTTACAGCCATCCAGATAAGCTGCCTGTCATCTCGACTGCTAGTGATACGAGGCTGTTGGGATCCAGCACGGCGTTCCGTGTTACCCTCCTGAACCCACCGGTTCTATATTCTGCTAACAGTCATTGGATCTCGACCAACGCGAGCAGCAGTGTTGCGATACAGTAAACCAGAATCGCGATAAGCTACAATCCGACCTTTGCCAAAGTCGGAAACGTGATGGTATGCATTTCTCCTCCTTACACAAGGCATCACAACAACGTTTCACCAGGCAATGCCAGTCAACTGCTGTTTGTGTATGAGAAATCGGTTGGAAACTTTCCTCATGTCAGCACGTTGTTGGTGTCGCCACCGGCGCCAACCTTGTGTGAATACTCTGCAATGCTATTCATTTCCATATCACAGCATCTTCTTCCTGTCGGTTAAATTTCGTGTCTGTAGCACGTCATGTTCGTGGTTTAGCAATTTTAATGGCCAGTAGTGTGACAATGAAATGGATCACAGTACGGCTGTAACCTGAAATGAATAAAGAATACTCTGGGTAGTATCAGATAGACTAGTATGTAGAATTTATTGTAATGTAGTCAGGCTTTTGTGGTGTTTCATAAAGAAATGGACTGAAAGGATAATGTAAGTTGTTTGTTTCAATGTGTGTTTGTGCACTCTTATTTATTGTTAGGTAGCTCTCTGGTTTGTGTGTGAAACAGTTTTACAAGTATCAGTGGCCAATATTTATGTGGTTTCACTAGTAAAGAAAACCTATAAACCTTGAAGGGAAAGGTATTGAGAGAGATATGACTATTACACAAAAACTTACACTGGACTGGCAACTAAAATTAGTCTTGAACAAACCAATTTTCCACAGGATGTGATGACAGCTTATAACACTGTGTCCCTCTTAATAATTCTGGGTGCAATGTGATGTAACAAAGGAAAAACTGACGTTTCGACTTTGCAAAATATAAAATGCCTGTTACTCTTCCTCGAGCTTCTTGTATAATGTGTGAAACTTCCCTTCTGTACCATATGATTATGTTTTTCGAACCTGCACTCTTTTCAGTGTTGTTTTACATTTTTGTCTATAATCATTCTACAATGCATTTCAAATGGCGGTATCCACATTGGCCATCCGATCTCATCACGTCATGTCATTGCAGCATCAAGGTATCTCCAGAAGAAAGTTTTACTGGTTGACGTCATCCATTAGTTGTTGGTCACGTGACCCCAAACTTATTTCCTCCTATGCACAGATCTCCATATTTTTCTTTTCGTTATGGTTTTCGTTGTCGGTATTATTTGTTAATGTTCGTTATTTCTTTCGATAAATGTTCTAAGATATGACGAAAGATTAATTGAAGCAGTGAGGTAGCGGTCTGAATTGTACAACATGAGCCTACATTTATAAAGTGGATTTTTGTACTTACCAGGACCCTATTTAAACTTTACAATGAAATAGATTGCAATATGGCTCCAACTTCAAGTGAAAAAAGTTCTGTGTGTGCAGTCAGATTGATTAGTAGGTGGACTTTAATGTTGTCAGGCATTTGTAGCGTTTCATAAAGAAATGAACTGAAACCTTCAGACACTGGAAGTTGTTTGTTTAAATATGTGTTTGTGCTAGGCTTATTTATTGCTAAGTAGCTCTCTGGATTGTGTGTCAAACAATTTTCCAAGCAATGATTGTCCAATATTTATGTGATTCCACTAGCAAATTACAGCACAAATAAGGCGCTTGAACTATTAAAAACCAAATACAAGGTGTAAAGAAAACCTTTATGTTCTTGAGGGGAAAGGTATTGAGGGAAACGTGACTACTGCAAACCAATTTGCACTGGACAAGCTACTAAACTTAACTGTAAACAAACTACTGGCACCTCGTAACACTGGGTTTCTTTTAGTAATTCTGGGTATAATTCAACGTGACAAAGGTCAACTTTCTAAAATATAAAATGCAGATTCCTCTTCCTCGAGCTCCTTGTTACTGGGCTACGCGAAGGCAAGGCCAATTCACATTGACCGTCACGTCACAACATGTCCCATCCCTGTGAAACTCCACTTCACTACGTTTACATGCGACACATATTCCGAAAGAAGAAAACCGAATCTCGGAAACTGTACTTTGCTGTCATGTTTTTGGATGTTAATGTCTGAAATGGATTTGCTTGTCGAGTTAAATATGGCGCCTGGAAAACAGCTGGACGCTGGTATACTTTCTGATTTAGTCAGCCTAATCGCTATTTCTCTTCAATTAGACGAAGTGTAAACAGCTCCATTTTAATATTTCCACTCATTGTTCACTGTACAAAAAGCGACTCCGTCGATATTAGCTGTAAATTTTTAAAAACAAGATGAAACATAACACCTCCAAAATGTTTCAAAGCCAGTTGCGTTTATATGGGAGCGAAAATACATTGCGGAATTGGTAAACCAGCAACTATCCAGAAGCATATTTCCTGAATTGGTTTCGAAGTGTTTACATAGCCAATGAAAAGTGGAATTGGGAAATTGGTTTACGAAATCCGGTTTTGGGATCCCCAAGTAAACAGGATGCTTCTGTACCATGTAATTACATTTTTCGAGCCCTCACTCTTTTTTATATTGTTTTACACTTCTGTTTTCCTTCTGTAATATACAACCTGCGAACCATTTGAGTCTAATCAGTGTCCTATTCTTACAAACGTACACTGCAGCATCCACATTATAAGTTACCACGTTGTGTATGTGGACTTCGCACTTAGAAACAGTTGGAAAGCATCTTGCGAGGACCTGAACTACCGCAAAAACAGTTGAGGGAAGCCCTTTGAGTTGGGCTCACTGATCTTGAATTGACTTGAAGGTCGTGACGTGACGGTCCAGTGACGGCCCGCGTGAATTGGCCTTTAAGCTGATGGTCCGTCTAGAATGAATGCACAGGGATTTGACCTTGTTGTTTCCTACTGCTCCGTTGATGTCTAGTGTGAACTGAAATTGGATGTCAACGGAAAGGAACGCGATGTCATCGTCAAATAATGCTCTGCTAATAAGTATTAAGCGTTCAAATCATAATCGTTGAACGTTTTTTCTCGCGAATCCTTGCGTTTTTCCCTTTACAGTCTCTTTGAATATCACCATTTGGAATTTATTAGGGAATGTTTTGACGTTTCGTTCTGTGGAATCATATAAGAATCGACCTGAATTCTACCTATCGATATACATATACAACGCAAGACAGTAATAGGCGGATGTCGATTGTTAGAAAAAGAAGAGAGAGCAAAGGCAATGTAAACAAAAATATGTCATTAGCAGGGTCAGTGTAAAGTTGAGTCCAACATTTATCGTCATTTCTTGTGAGGTTACGAAGAACTTGAGTATAAGATCTTTCAACAATGACGGACATTTTTTCTGTTTTTATTTTATGTTCCGTGTGTCCACGTAGATAGCTGTCAAATGAAATTAATGAAGTATATTGAGAAATAGACCTAATTGACAATGTGAGTTCTGAATTAATTTTGTGCAATTTTTTCTGTTGTAGAATATAAGTTGTTAAAGCATATAAAATTACATTGCAAAATTAATAGTGTTAGTGAACATAAATAGTTGAAGTCTATAAAAATTAAATTGCAATATTTGTAATGTTAGCGGACATTCCTCCTTTTTAATATCGCTGAACCCGCCGCGTATTGATATTGTGCCGACGACTGGTTATTTACATGCATCGTATTGCTCCCGTGTGTACCACTCTTCGAAGTTGCGGAATGTCATGATTTTAACACCAGTTCCAGAAAAATAAAAGTTTATGGTTGTGAGCAGGCAAGGTCCATTATCAGAACTAAAATGTTTGTGCCACAATATCAGGGGGAAGAAAATTAAGCCTTGGCGAAAGAAAACCATGGTTTTCATCCTCACCTTTGACACACTAATTACCCTGAATCTATTCATGCAGCATTATTTTCTAATTGGTATGATACCACAGTGAATCACATACATTCGCTAATAATTGTTATAAGTTGTGAAAGATTGCAGTTGCATATTGAGGAACAGCAGCCATCGGAAAATGCGAACTAGCTGAACACAAGTCAGGCTCAGTCCAGCTCCCCATATTTTTCTCTGACAGCCAATAGTGTGGAATGAAGATTCTGCTTTGTTTTACTGAAGGAAAAAATATTAAGAAGTTTTGAAGGTTTCTGTAGTATTGCATCCCTCATTGTCTGCTGTGTTGTTAGCTCCAGTCCCGAACAAAACTGTCACAAAGATGAAGAATGTAACACAGGCTCCATGTGATACCTTTAAAAACATCATGTGCATCTGCCTGTGCATTTTGGATTCTGTCACCAAAGGAATATCAAGTAACAAGCAGCTGTCCAGAAGCTTCCATTGAATGGAAGTTGTATGTCCCCATAAGAAGCAACATGCCATTCTCCAATACAAGGAAAAAAACGGCCGAGGAAAATCCTGTACTAATGAGATAATTCTAAAAAATATGCTGCAGACGAGTGGGAGCTTCCTGCGCAGATTGTAATCTTATTTTAGTGTTTCCAGGAGATGTGATTTAAATATACTGACACAGTTGTGCTAAAGTACTTTCAATCTGAATCTCTTTTCCTCCTAGGAGAATTAAGCACATATAAAGTGCCGTGAGTACTGTGCCAGTGCTTGTGCTCAAAGTCAGATTACAAAGCTCTTGAAATAGTAGGCCAACAATGCATTCCAGTTCTCCAGTGGGGCCATTTTGTTTTTGGCCTAGTCTTCTGCCCTTATGTTGCCATCAATTTCAGTGGGACTTTGGTAGTGTTTTGCATCCATTGATTGCTTCCTAATACGGACGTGAAATTAATGCCATCCAAACAGGCTGTGAAGGCCCGATCGTACCGACTGCCTGCCATGTTGTCCTCAGCCCTTATGTGTCACTGAATGTGGATACAGGGGGCACGGTACATGGTCAGCACACCGCTCTCTCTGCTGTAGTCAGTTTTTGTAACCATTGCCACTACTTCTCTATCAAGTAGCCTCTCAATTGGCCTCACAAGGGCTGAGTGCACCCCACTAGCTAACTGCATTCAGCAGACTTGGACAGTGACCCACCCAAGTGCATTACTGATATGATTTACCAAATCATTAAATTAACATTTCCAAAACTGTGTTGTCAGCTTAGAAGAGAAATTGTCCATTTGTATATCAAGGAATGTTGCATTGCCTGTGAGAGGCTTTTGTATGTTGAGATGTAGAATATCAGCAGAAAACCTGTCAACCTTTCATGAAGCTACAGCAAAATGAAGGGGAGATAATGGCAGCAGTTCATGAATTAAGTCAGGTCCCACCTCACCCACCACCACCACCACCACCACCACCACCACTACTACTCTCCCTCAAAACATCATTTGGGAGTAGTGGTTCAGAAGAGTCTATAGCAGCAGCATATCAATGCAGATTACTGTTGTACTCAAAGGAGGACTAATTTTAACCTTTCTTGGTGAAGCAGCATTGCAAATACCAGATAATATTTTGTCATACAGCCTCTGACAGTGCACAAGATCCCATTTTATGGTGTCATATAAACGCAACATTGGGGATGAATGATTGGAATGCAGCTCCATCGGTCCAGAATTGTACAGCTGTCCATTTTCTAAGAGAGGATTAGAACTTTGTACTAGAGCCTAATTAAACAATTCCAGGCTGGACATTGCTCGGTATAGTATGTTGCGATTATCTACAAATGAAATCCAGGCAGATTCTTACTGATTATTAAAAAAATGACGTTAGGGGAATTGTCCTGATCCTTCATGAGAGGCTATTATAAACCTTTTCTAGGTATATGGAAGATTCCTTCATTTCCGAAATGAAATGGTGAATTGTTGTGTGTATAATTTCAGAGGCTGTAAATATCACAGATGGGTCATTCCATGTCAATTCAACCAATTTGAGAAAATGTTCCCGCTGATAGTCTCTGATTTTAGCACACCAATGCTACCAAGTGTGGAACACTCATGTACAAAATTTTGAGTTCCCCTGCCAATTAGTTCCAGAATTATGGCTTGTGAAAGAAGGTGGCGTGACCCGGAAATTGCAACCCACATCTGGCAATCTATCTTCAGACCCAACTTAAGGTCTTAATAACTTTGGAACTATTCTGCAAAGTCCAGTGAAATTTTTACAACCCAGTAACATCCACTTAGAGAACACACTCCATGAATCAAAACACCAACAACATATTTCTGAGGCAAAATAAAAAATTCCAAAATGTGATTTAAAAAAGGTACATATTGCAGGTTCCCTCTATGCCAAATATAATTCACTCAAAAAGGGTACAAATTTTTTTGTGGTAAGCTTAATGTGGCCTAAACACACACAGAACTCATCATGCCCATATCAGTCACACAAACAGAGTTACATGCACACAAAACTACAAAAATTTGAAAAATTACCTGAAAAACATGGATTTTCGAAGTGTGGTAGCACAAAAGGGACAAGTGGTATCCAAGCCAAATTCACACACTGCATGAGTAGACCATAATATAATATGTGGCAAAATTTCAACTTGTTATTGCAAGGCATTTGTGTACATTAAAAGTTGACAGAGATGTATTTGGTTATGTTCCTTTTAACACGATTTAGCAAGCAATAGTGATGATGCAGACAGCTTGTTTCGGTTAAAGCTGCAGTATTTGTTGGAAACCATTAGGCAACAGAAAGTTAAACAATGGTAGTTTTCAGGGTCAGAATGAGTCATTGTTGGGCAGGAACAACAAAGGAAACAAGCAACAATTACAGGTTACTCATGTTTTTAAGATTCTAGTTCAGACTGGTCAGTACTGTCGTGGAAAGTCAGTATGGAGCCAGAAGAGTGTACTAGTGGTGCTTTTGTGCAAACAAGTTGCAGCATTGGTAGAGCACAAGCATCTGAATGTCATAAAACAACATATGGAACAAAATGTGTCATTCGCTTTGTACTGTATGATCTGGGTGAATCGGACCAAGATTTGTTGCTATGGAGATCCGGGATGCACCCTGTGGGCACAAGAAGCACAGTTTCACGAAACTTAAGCATTTGTTATATTATATGAAAGTGTTTCTGGATAAGTATTCTTTCCTACAAAGAAGTTGTTTTGATCCATTTCGGATTCATAAGAAGACAGTGAAGTGTAGCCTCAGAGAAATTGATATAAAATCAGTATTGAAAGTGAATCAGTGCATGTGACTTAGCATGAAACCAGGACAAAAGTTATGTTCCAGGTGTGTTACACTGCTAAAAAATGAAGAATATTCTGGTAATTTACATGACAGTGACGAAGAGTATCAGCCACCTTCAACCACAGCGGATGAGCAATTAAATACTTCAGTGACTGCTCTTGGTTTGTCTCCCATGAAGGCACACAAAGATGGGAAAAAGAGACAGGCCCAGCTATGGTAGAAGAAAACTACAAGAAGCTCAAATGGAATTAAAACACAAAATAGCTGACACACTAATGGTGGAAGAGGGAGAACTATCTGCTCCAAAGGAACAGAAATCATGCCAGAAATGCTCTGATTTGGACAAAATTGTGCATGATTTGAAAGAAAAATGTGCCATATCCACACGCCAGGAAAAAGTAGCTATTCTTATCCTTGCACCTTCCAGCTGGTCTATTGACTACACTGCAAAGGAATTCAATGTTTCTACATATATGGTAAAGCAAGTTAGGAAAATAAAAGCACCCAAGGAGTGCTTCCACAACTTCAGCAGGCTCAGGGTAAGCAATTGAGTTCAGAAATAAAGGTGCTAGTGTCGGAGTTTTATGAAAGTAATGACTACAGTTGAATAATGCCCGGAAAAAAAGACTATGTAACAGTGAAAATGGGAAATGTACGTGTACAGATGGAAAAAAGTCTGTTGCTATGCAACATATCAGAGCTACATGTAGAATTCAAGGAAAGTATCCCAGTACCAAAGTAGGTTTATCATCTTTTTTCAATCTTCGGCCAAACTGGGTTGTGCCTGGAAGTGCAAGGGGGGCACACAATGTTTGTGTATGTAAGACCCATCAAAATGCTAAGCTGATGTTTGCTGCTATAAAGGATTCTGGTCTGGATTACAAAGGCTGCTAGTGTGTGGCATCAGTTCCTACCAGTGCATGATACGCAGGTGTGAAAAGTGCCCTGGTAAGACAAATCTTGCAGAACACATGAATAACAACCTGTATTGTGAACTCCTTATGGATGACGATGAACTTGTTTCTTATAAACGATGGACACACATGGATTGCACAAGTCCTGAAACAAAGTAAAGTACAGCGGAAGATTTTGTTGAAATGTGTTGTCAAAAAAGGGACAAACTGACCACACACAGCTTCACAGCAACAGCACAATCCGCTTATCTCCAGTTTTGTAAGGATAATTTGAAACAAGATGAAATTATAGTAATACTACACTTTTATGAAAATTATGCATTTATAGTTCAAGATGCCATCCAAGGATATCATTAGGACAACAGCCAAGCAACTCTCCAGCCATTTGCAATTTACTATAGAGGTGAATCAGGTGATGTGTCTGCAATGAACCTGTGTGTTTTTAGTGACTGTTTAATTCATGATGCCATTGCAGTTCATGCCCACATTCGCACTGTCATCGCATAGGTGAAAAACAAGTTGCCTCACATACATGTTGCCGAATACTTCGGTGATGGGGCAGCTAGTCAGTACAAAAACTGTAAAAATCTCAAAACTTTATGCATGCATTACCATGATTTTCAGCTTCACGCAGATTGGAATTTTTTTGCAACGAGTCATGGTAAAAATATATGTGATGGTATTGGTGCTACCATTAAGCGCATGGCATCACGAGCTAGTCTGCAGCACCCTACAGAAGGTCACATTCTAACACCTCTTCGATTATTTACCTGGGTACAGAAAAATATCTCTGGCATACAGTCATTCTATGTTCCAAAAGATGAGGTGAAATCAGTTGAAGAGTTGCTAAAAAACAGACTAGAACATGTTATAAGACTGTTGCAGGCACAAGGAGCCATCATCACTTCTCTCCAGTGGACTCAGACAATGTGCAGTTGAGCAGACTGTCCGGTTATAACTATAGGTTCATGCGCAACATGTGTCTCCACGGTGTGTCTGACTCTGGATTCAGAAGCAGAAGCAGCAACATACAACCAGGTTGCTGTGTTATTGCTGTTTATGATGACAAATGGTACTTAGGATGTGTTGCAGAGTGCTGTGAAGCAGAAGCTGATGTATTTGTGAACTTCATGGCACCAGCAGGACCAGCAAGATCATTTCATTGGCCATGTTTGACAGACAGGTGTTGGATTCCTTTTGAACATATTCTTATGACAGTTCCAGTTCCTACCACAGTGTCAGGAAGACAGTACAATTTGCCACTCATTGTACAGAGTACAGTAGCTAAAGTGTGGGAGAACTTCTGTTTGAAGCACAATCGACTGGTTTTTAGCAGTTAAGGTGCAGTAAACATTAATGATAAGTTGTGTTAATCTGTCTATATGTTGTTGCTTAGTGATTAAACAGCTGTGGGAGAGGATAAGAAGAGGCAGAACAGTTTACGATATGTTTTTACAAAATTGTGTTGTGGAACAATGGCCACATCACCAAATACATCTGTCAACTTCCGTTGCACACAAATGTTTTGCAATAACATGCTGAAATTTTGAGATATATATCATTATGGTCTACTTATGCAGTGTGTGAATTTGGCTTGGATACCACTTGTCCCTTTTGTGCTACCACACTTCGAAAATCCATGTTTTTCAGGTAATTTTTCAAATTTTTGTATTTTCGTGTGGATGTAACTCAGTTTTTGTGACTGATATGGGCATGATGAGTTCTGTGTGTATTTAGGCCACATTAAGCTTACCACAAAAAAATTTATACCCTTTATGAGTGAATTATATTTGGCATAGAGGGCATCTACAATATGTACCTTTTAACGTATTACATTTTTTTAATCACATTTTGGAATTTTTTATTTTGCCTCAGAAATATGTTGTTTTTTTTTTTATTCATGGAGTGTGTTCTCTAAATGGATGTTACTGGGTTGTAAAAATTTCACTGGACTGTGTGGAATAGTTCCTAAGTTATAAGACCTGAAGTTGGGTCTGAAGATGGATTGCCAGATGCGGGTTGCAATTTCTGGGTCATGCCACCTTCTTTCACAAGTCATAATTCTGGAACTAATTGGCAGGGGACACTAATACTTTGTACATGAGTGTTCCACACATGGTAGAATTAGTGTAATGAATTTCAGTCAAATCTGAGACTATGAGCTGGAGCCCCAGTTGAACTGACATGGAATGACCCAGACGTTTTCTTCAATTGAAAAAGCTTATTATATAGCTTGGAGAGAGAACGTCCTGAGTCAGCTTTACATGTAAGTTGTATGTGTAAAACTGAACTAGCATTTTAAAAATATATCCATTCTAAGTGATTCTTCTGTTGTAGATAAGGAATTTTCTTTCAGATAAATATATTAAAGAGAATGGCGTTCCTCAGGGAAATATTGTAAGTGTAACTCTTATTTTAATAAAGACTGTGATTTCTACAATGAAGACCCCGTAAATCACTATTTGTAAATAATTTTTCTACATTTTATGTGTACTCGAGTTTGACCTGTACCGATCAACAGCAGTAGCTGCCATTTTAGAGATAGGAGAAGTGGGTAAAAAATACAAGTTCTAGTTTTTCTTCATAAAGGAAATATTATACATAAGTATTAACCATTATTGTCAGTGTTGCAACTTATCACACCCTGCCCCTGCCTTCTTAGCTGAATCAGACATTTCCTTTCATCTATATAGGTCAACCACAGCTGACGACACCAAAAGAACCAACACCTACAACTACGAAAAATAAAATCAAAACCACAACACCTCAGAAACAAATAGACCCAAAAAACAATTATTTACCACCAGCGAATTCTGGTGCTGCAAACTAAGTGGGCCACCCCAAACACACACACACACACACACACACACACACACACACACACACACACACACACACACACAGCCGAGAAAAACACAAACTCCCAAACCACCCACTACAAAAATCAAAAACATAACAGTGTTATAATTGTCATGTTCATACCGAACAGCAGAAGCCACACAATAAATCAAATGTGTTACCATACAACAAGCAGCAAAGCTCACTGAAAAAACTTACAATTCTTATGTCCCGAACTAAAAACACTGCCAATGATTTCACACATCCAATACCAAAGCTCAAATGAACGGAATACAACACATTGCATTTATGTCACGGGTGGAATCGGATGCTTCCATTGAAGTGTCCAATTCCAATTATCATAGTTGTAGGTGTTGTTTTTGTGATATCGACAGTTGTAATTGAGCTGTATAGGTCAAGGGAAGTGTCTGATTCCTGTGGATTATTATTATTATTTTTTTTTTAAGTAGAATGTTGTATTTCTTATCATTTTGTGTGTTTTGGGATTGTGGTGTGTTTTTTTTTTTTTTTTTTTTTTTACTGTTATATTTAGCTTGTCCCCACCCTAAAACCCTAAATTTCCCGTGGTTGTCACATTAGTTTGATTGTATTTTTGGAGGGAGACATTTTTGCCTTATTTTCTATGTATATTCGTGTTTGTTGCCATATGTATGTAGTGACATCATAGGCACCATATTAGAGATGCTGAGAATGGCCATTTCCACCATATTCATGATGTCATGGGTCAAAGCAAATGGCTTCTGTAATGCCGCTCAATGCTCTGCATGACTGAAAGCTGTGAAGAGGAAGCAAGTTTGATTACCAATACTGACACAAATTGGGGGAAGGTTGGAATGGTGTATACTCACTCAACCTTATGAGGTTTGTTGAGGAGATGCTTGGAAGATAAACGGCAGCTCCAGTTTGGGAAAAGCTGACATTAATGACTATAAGGGCAATGTGTTAACCACAAGCCCGTTCATAGCAATGCCCAGTTATGTCTTAGGTAGAGGATAACACAGAGGTCAGTTAGACGGTGCATGGTCATCAAGTTATTTAGTTTTTCTCCCAGAGTTGTTTATAGGATTTTCTGCTCTAGATTTTAAATTTTGCATGAGAAACACATGTTTCAAAGATCTGAGGGAGGAGCACTAAGAACCTTAAAAATCCATAAGTGCCTCAGTGGTGAAACATTGGGTGCAGATAGCTTCTAAGAGTTGCATTTTTTTTTTAATAAAACATTTGTTTAGTCCCACTTAGGATATGACTGAGTGATTTGCAGGTCTGTTTGACAGAGCTGCATGGAGATGCTGGACACTGTCACCGTAAGAGCAAAGATTGGAACATGCAGCTTACAGGGCAAGCACGATTTCCAGCTTTTGTGCAGAGGCTTTCTGCTAGAAACTTTTCTTTTTTGTGGTTCGATACTTTGCAAAGTGCAATCAACACCAGTCATCACTGTTCATCAAGTTGAGCAAATGGTCATTGCTTAGAGAACAACCACATGGTTGTTTCTGATCTGGACAAAGGAACATCCTGACAGTGTATTGGAAATTTAAATGTTTTAAAATCTGGTTCTTAACAAGAATTAGGAAATATTTAAATTGATGAACTGCAATGTTAGAAGCCTTTTTCTGCTTTTTATATCTTTCAAATAGATGTTTGTTTCCATTTCAGAAGAGCACTTTGACGTAACGGTGCATTTAAACAAGGCCTGAAGGATATTGTGATTTGGTCATTTTTTTCCTGATCATGTCTGTAAGCTAAATTTACTTCTTCATCAAACTCCCCAAGCCACGTAATGGCCTTTGAGACTTAGTAATACATTGTCTGACTCTTCCCGGAAAGTGCTCTCTCAACATTCCAGTAGGAAATCACTCTGTGATATCTCAGTACTGCTCTTGCACCAACTAAACTATCACATGATGAAATCCACTGGATCTTCTCTCTCTCTCTCTCTCTCTCTCTCTCTCTCTCTCTCTCTCTCTCTCTCTCTCTCATTAGTACTATCTTGTAAGGACCCCACACTGATGAACAGTACTCAAGAATTGGCCAAACAAGCACCTTATAAGCCACTTCCTTCATGGATGAGTTACATTTCTGTAAGATTCTTCCTGTGAATCTCAATCCGGTGACTGTTTTTCGTACTGTATTTTTATGTAGTCCTTCCACTTAATATTGCTCTGGATAGTTACTCCTGGATATTTTATGGTAGGTACTGTTTCCACCAGTTTCCCACTAATGATTTAGTTCTACAGCAGTAACTTTCTTTTCCCATGTATGCACAATATGTTACATTTACTTATGTTCAGTGTCAACTGCCAGAGCCAGCACCATCATCAATCCTCTGCAGGTCAGCCTGAAAATCAATACTGTCTTCTGACATAGCTACTTTATTATAGAAAACTGCATCTTCATTGAACAGTCTTAAAGAGCATCCAACACTTTCTTCTAGAAAGTAAATAGTAATGGTCCTATCACACTTCCTTGTGGTACTCTAGAAATTACCTTTACATCTCTAATTTCATTCCATGTTGAGTTCTTCCAGCAAGGAAGTCTTGAATCCAGTCCAAATTTGATCCGATACTCAATGAGCTTTTTTTTCCCCACTGAACGACAGTGTGGGACAATGTCAGATGCCTCCTGAAGTCGAGGAACATGGCATCAACCTGAGTGCCATTGCCTACAGCACTGTGGTTTTCGTGAAGGAACAGAGGAAGCTGAGTTTCGCAAGATCTCTGTCATAATTCTTGAGCGTAAAACATGTTCCATAATTGTACAACAGATTGACAGCAACAATATAGGTCGATATTTGTGTGCATCTATCCTGCAGCCATTCTTGAAAACGAGAATGACCTGCATTTCTTTCCAGTCACAAGGTGCCCCTCACTGCTCGAGCTGTCTACGATAAACTGCTGCTAGAAGAGGAGCAGTTTCTTTTGCATAATCTTTTTATACTCTTATGGGTATCTCATGTGGCCTTTATGCCTTTCCACTACGAAAAATTTGTACATGGTATTGTATTCCACGATTGTTTATCTCAATATCTACCATTTTCACATTAGTAGGATGATTGAAAGGAGGGACTCTGTTATGATCTTCTGTAGTGAAACAGTTTCGGAAGACTGGATTCAGTATTTCGCCCTTCTCTGTGTGATCTTCTGTTTCAGTGCCCGTATTGTCTGTGAGTTAATGAATAGATGATTTAAAACCACTTACTGATTGTACTTAAGGCCAAAACCTCTTGGCATTTTTACCGAGCGAGGTGGCGCAGTGGCTAACACACTGGACTCGCATTCGGGAGGATGACTGTTCAATCCCGTGTCTGGCCATCCTGATTTAGGTTTTCTGTGATTTCCCTAAATCGCTCCAGGCAAATGCCGGGATAGTTCCTTTGAAAGGGCATGGCCGACTTCCTTCCCCGTCCTTCCCTAATCCGATGAGACCGATGACCTCACTGTCTGGCCGCCTCCCCCAGACAACCCAACCCAACCCTCTTAGCATTTTAACTCAGATTGGTTGACAAAATTTTACTTTTGAGGCCACTGAACACTTCTCTTTATGCTCATGTTCGCTTTGTTCAGCTTTCGTTTATCAGCTAAGTTTGGACTTCTCTTGAATCTGAGGTGAAGCTCTTTTTGTTTATGGAGCAATTTTCTAACGCAGCTGTTAATCCACAATGGGTCTTTCCTCTCCCTTAGGACTTTGCTTGGAACATACTTATCTAAGGCATATTGATCAATGCTTTTGAATTTTTTTCCATTTGTGCTGCTCATCTTTGTCATGGATCACTGAATGTTTGGTGCTGACTACTCAGATATTCTGCAAATTGTATCCTATCACTCTTTATTAATTAAAAATATCCTCCTACGTGTCTTAACATTCCGTGTAAAACCCTTAATCATAGTTACTATCATAGTACCTTCCTCTGTGTTAGCTGCTTTGATAAGTCCACGACTGTCTGTTGCTTGGGGGGGGGGGGGGGGGGGGGAGGGTGGTTTCTAAGATGTTATCTTCATGAGTTGGTTCTCTAAATATCTACATCTACATCTACATTTATACGCCGCAAGCCACCCAACGGTGTGTGCCGGAGGGCACTTTACGTGCCACTGTCATTACCTCCCTTTCCTGTTCCAGTCGCGTATGGTTCGCGGGAAGAACGACTGTCTGAAAGCCTCCGTGCGCGCTCTAATCTCTCTAATTTTACATTCATGATCTCCTCAGGAGGTATAAGTAGGGGGAAGCAATATATTCGATACCTCATCCAGAAACGCACCCTCTCGAAACCTGGCGAGCAAGCTACACCGCGATGCAGAGCGCCTCTCTAGCAGAGTCTGCCACTTGAGTTTATTAAACATCTCCGTAACGCTATCACGGTTACCAAATAACCCTGTGACGAAACGCGCCGCTCTTCTTTGGATCTTCGCTATCTCCTCCGTCAGACCGATCTGGTACGGATCCCACACTGATGAGCAATACTCAAGTATAGGTCGAACAAGTGTTTTGTAAGCCACCTCCTTTGTTGATGGACTACATTTTCTAAGCACTCTCCCAATGAATCTCAACCTGGTACCCGCCTTACCAACAATTAATTTTATATGATCATTCCACTTCAAATCGTTCCGCACGCATACTCCCAGATATTTTACAGAAGTAACTGCTACCACTGTTTGTTCCGCTGTCATATAATCATACAATAAAGGATCCTTCTTTCTACGTATTCGCAATACATTACATTTGTCTATGTTAAGGGTCAGTTGCCACTCCCTGCACCAAGTGCCTATCCGCTGCAGATCTTCCTGCATTTCGCTACAATTTTCTAATGCTGCAACTTCTCTGTATACTACAGCATCATCCGCGAAAAGCCGCATGGAACTTCCGACACTATCTACTAGGTCATTTATATATATTGTGAAAAGCAATGGTCCCATAACACTCCCCTGTGGCACGCCAGAGGTTACTTTAACGTCTGTAGACGTCTCTCCATTGATAACAACAGGCTGTGTTCTGTTTGCTAAAAACTCTTCAATCCAGCCACACAGCTGGTCTGATATTCCGTAGGCTCTTACTTTGTTTATCAGGCGACAGCGCGGAACTATATCGAACGCCTTCTGGAAGTCAAGAAAAATAGCATCTACCTGGGAGCCTGTATCTAATATTTTCTGGGTCTCATGAACAAATAAAGCGAGTTGGGTCTCACACGATCGCTGTTTCCGGAATCCATGTTGATTCCTACATAGTAGATTCTGGGTTTCCAAAAACGACATGATACTCGAGCAAAGCTCAAAGCATCCATTACTTCGAGCCCAGTTTACTGGTCTTGATACAGAAATGTCTGTGATTCGCTGAGTCTTACAAACTGTCATGTGTATGTATCAAGAAGAGAAAATTGTCCAGGGCATTCTTCTTTGTATGCAATGTCTAATGTAGTAGGTATGCATCTGGTGATTACCAGCCTGTATGCCCCTACATACAGTCATTTTTTGGGACGGGTGTGTGTGTCAGTGGACAAGAGTTATAAAATTGACTACAAGATTATATTAGATTCAGTTTATATTCCATAGATCCAGAAATGAGATGATTCTTGTGGGTGTAGAACAAATCAGAAAGTACAATAACATGAAACATTTGGATATAATACTCACTGATCTGATCATTTTTCAGATTGTAAAAAATAGGTGAATACAATACAGTAAACTGGAATTGCTAATATGTCAGAATGAAACATAGTTACACACTTGTAATAAATTTATCATATCCAGACACGTAATCTTGACTTTTGTGATCAAATACTGTCAAAACTGAAATCTAATAGATATTTTTACATAAGCTGGTCTAACAGCCCCGGTTAAGATATTCATATACAGGGTAGAAAGAGTTGCATATGAAAAAGTCTTTCAAACTCTGTTTAAAATGTGCTTTATCTGAAACCAATTTTTTTATAGCTGCTAGCAATTTATTGAAAATGTGTGTTCCTGAATGTTGGACTCCTTTTTGGACCAAGGTAAGTGATTTTCGAGCTTTATGTAGATTGTTTTTATTCCTAATATTGATACTACATATTGAGCTATTGGCTGGAAATAGAGACATATTACTTGCAACAAATTTCATTAAGGAATAGATATACTGAGAACCTGTGGTTAGAATACCAAGTTCCTGGAACAGGTGTCTACACGATGATCTTGAATTTACACCACAAATGGGTCTTATTACATGCTTTTGCAAGCTAAAAACTTTTGCTCAGTTTGATGAGTTACCTCAGAATATGATCCCAAGTGACACAATAGAATGAAAATAAGCTAAGTATGCAAGTTTTTTTATATTTATATTTCCTACATCTGACATAATCCTCACTGCAAATTTGGACTTTTTTTAGGAGCTTCAGCATTTCTGTGGTATACCCTTCCCAACTGAATTTATTATTTGCATGTCTTTGTACATTATACGCATGCTGGAACAAAATCTCTTACAGGTAGGATTGGTAAGACTCAAACCATTTTGCAGCACTTCTGGTGACATCATAATATTCTAATTTACTTAAGAGAATGCTGTGATTCGCACAGTCAAAGGTTTTCGGTGGGTCACAGAAAATGCCAGTAGCATCTAATTTGTTATCTAATGAATTACGTACATTCTCACTGCACGTGTAAATAGCCTTCTCTATATTGGAACCCTTAACAAACCCAAACTCTGACTTGGATAGCACATTATTTGCAGTCAGATGCTTAAGGAGCTGTGGCTTCAACAGCTGCCACACGTTCCATACCGAGAAGTCCCTTCCGTACAGTCTAGCCACCCATTTTCATTGCATCTGCAGTGACAAGGGGTCCCTCTTGAAATATACCAAGGGTCGCAGGGAGGCCTTCATAGAGTGTAATTATCCTCCCGACCTTGTACAAAAGCAAATCTCCCATGCCTTATCTTTCCAGTCTTCCACCACCTCCCAAAGTCTCACCGTGCAGCCACCGAGGAGCATTCCCCTCGTAACCCAGTACCAGCTAGGACTGGAGCAACTGAATTACATTCTCCACTAAGGTTTCGACTACTTCTTGTCATGCCCTGAAATGAGAAATGTCCTGCCCACTATCCTTCCCACCCCTCCCACAGTGGTATTCCACTGTCCACCAAACCTACACAATATATTCGTCCATCCCTACACAACCCCTGCTCCCAATCCCTTACCTCATGTCTCATATAGCAGACCTAGGTGCAAGACCTGTCCCACATATCCTCCCACCACCACCACCACCACCACCACCACCACCTACCCCAGTCCGGTTACAAAACATCACCTATCCCAACAAAAGCAGGGCTACCTGTGAAACCAGTCATGTAATCTACAAGCTAAGCTGCAACCACTGTGCTGCTTTCTATGTGGACATGACAACCAACAAGATGTCTGTCTGCATGAATGGCCACAGACATCCTTCATTTCAGTGACTGCTTCACAGCCTGTGCCATGCGGATCCTTCCCACCAACACCAGCTTTTCTGAAGTCTGCAGGTGAGAACTCTCCCTGCAGTATATCCTAAGTTCCCGTAACCCTCCTGGCCTCAATCTCCGTTAGTCATTTTTCTCAACCATCCAGCCCCTTTCCTGTTCCCATGCCAGCACTACACAGCCCTCATTCCACCAACACACACAGTCTTTTTACTTCTCTCCTTTTCTACCCCCCCCCCCCCCCCCAACTCTCCCCTGCCCTCCATCTAACCTCCCGACTGCACCTAGCTGCCCTACGCTCTCTCCACCTCGTCCTTGCACGCTCCTCAGCAGTACTTCACTGTCCCCCACCTCTACTCTTCTATCCCTCCACTTCCCTGCCTCTGCCTCCCCAATGCCCCCCACTCTATTGCCACTCTCATCATGCACTGCTGCTGTTGCTCACAGTGTGGCTTCAGCTGCTGGAGGCTTGCAGTCTTGTGTGTGTGTGTGTGTGTGTGTGTGTGTGTGTTTATTTTCGACAAAGGCCTTGTTGGCCGAAAGCTAATATTGTGACAGTCTTTTTATTGTGCCTATCTGCGACTTAGCATCTCTGCTATAGGGTATGTAGCAACTTTCCTTTCACATTGAAACCAGTCGTGTGATTTACAAGCTAAGCTGCAACCTCTGTGCTGCATTCTATGTAAGCATGAAAACCAACAAGCTTTCTGTCCGCATGAACAGCCACCGACAAACTGTGGCCAAGAAACAAGTGGACCACCCTGTTACTGAACACGCTACCAAACATGATGTCCCTCATCTTAATGACTGCTTCACAGTCGGTGCCATATGGATCCTTCCCACCAACACCAGCTTTTCTGAAGTGCGCAGGTGGGAACTTTCCCTGCAATACATCCTACGTTCCCGTAACCCTCCTGGCCTCAACCTTCGTTAGTCACTGTCCTCACCCATGCAGCCCCCTCCCTGTTCCCATTCCAGCAGTACACAGCTGCCATTTCACCGCCACACCCAGTCCTTTAATTTCTTTTATTTCTCTCCTTTCCGCTACTTACCCCCTCCCCCCCTCCACACCTTCTCTCCTGCCCTCTGTCTCAACTGCAACACTTGATAGTCTGCCACTCCCACCATACTATCCCTCCCCCCTCCCCGCCCCAGCCTCCTCCTTACCCCCACCCACTCGCCACACCCATCATGCACTGGTGCTGCTGTTCACAGTGTGGTCTCAGCTCTCTGAGACTGCAGATGTGTGCGCAAGTTGCGTTTATATATATATATATATATATATATATATATATATATATATATATATGTGTGTGTGTGTGTGTGTGTGTGTGTGTGTGTGTGTGTGTGTGTGTGTGTTGTGCCTATCACGACTTAGCATCTTCGCTATATGGTGAGTAGCAACTTTCCTTCTCTCGTATTTACACTTCAGTTTATTTGGTTTTTGTCCATCCAGTAATTGTCTTCAACTATTCTAAAATACAAAATCTCATTAGTTAATTCTATAGTTACATTGCTAATTTGCACTCCTTTCCTCCCAGCATGTTGATTATATATTATATTGAGAGCTTGAGGCTTTTGTTATTTTTGGGTATCGGTACTGGTCACAGACAAACACCACACTGAAAATGTCATTGGACATTCATCTAGTCTGTGATTTATACCTTTCGTTTTTGGTTATATGTTGTTGGATTTTACTGTAGTCATCTGAACCAAGAGAAGGGCTGATGATTTCATAATTAGTTAATAGGTTTAAATTTTGTTTTTAGAGTTTGATCAAGATGGTTGAAGCTGGACTGATGTTTGAAGATAATTTGGATGACCATCTTGAACAAAATCTCCAGGCAGATGTTGTTCAAGAAGTGCTCAAAACTGGAACTGACCTCCGGCAGTATTCAAAACAGATTGAAAGGAAGTTGAAAGACGCTGAAAACAAATCAATTCAGGATTATATAAAAGAGAGCCAGAACATTGCTAGTCTTCATAATCAAATATCAGCATGTGATAATATATTAGAGGTAAGTCCACTTTGCTGTATCCTGCAACTAATAATACAAAAATACATGAATGTTGTGACATGCTGACAAGAGTTAAGTTACGTTTAGTCATATGGATAAAAAGGAATATTCAGTATGAGTTGTTTGTCGGCTTTGACCAGTGACATAGGAAACGTGACAAATGCCATAAACAGTATGGCAATTGTAACGTGATATCAGCGGTGATTTTTTATTTTTATTCCCCCCCTCCCAAGTGGTCTAAGCTACAGACCAGTCAAACATTTGACGTCACAACAGCCATTAACAAAGTTGATGACTCGTATCAAATATTCCTCTTGACCCAGTCATGTTTGTATGGGGCAGTCATGGTGAAACTATAATGTTAAGAAACCTGAGGCAACATAATATAGTGGAATATCTATGTTGTTACAATGAATTTCATTCAAACTGCGCAAATTATAGAGAAACCCACATGACATATTTATTTAAAATGTTTGCAGACAATAAGTAACAATTGGAGTAGTGCGAGGTTGTCCATAAAATAAAGTTGTTCACTGTTAGATAGAAAGGGCATTATGACTCAGTGCTTGCAATAACTGACTGAAAGACTGGGTTGGGAAGATAATTTTGTAGAAAGTGTTTCTATTCAAACATTTATCCCATGGAAAAAGCTCAAAATGCTCACCTAGTATGAAAATCGTAACACATATTGCCTCAGTTAGTTTTTGGTACTCCTCTTGAAAATTGGTTGTAAATTTGAAAACTCTTAATGTTTTGACGTAGAGGATTCATAGACTTTAATTCGTTTGAGTATATCATGAGTTAATACACTGCTCTGCAAACCTGAACGATGTGATAGATAAAATAATATAACATATTAACAACTCAGTAGAAATGAATGAAAGGACAAGATAGATAAAGTAATAAAACATATTAAACAACTCAATGGAAAAGATTGAAAGTGCAGGAATATGTTGCCAGAGATATCCCAGTTAGGCATGGAAAACCAGGCATCACTTGGTGTGAAGGTAGTGTGACTATAGCACCAGATGGGACTGCTCCCACAACACAAGGCTGTTGAAGAAATGGGAAAAGACAATGTGTGTCAGTGAGCAGTTACAATGCACTGTGGTGGTGTTCTTTACAACATAACTTGGAGGCAACATTTGGATATCTTCATGTGAGGAAGGATCAACAGGAAAATGGAAAAAGGACGAAGTGTGATGACTGTAGCCCAAGAGCATTGTTACACATGTGGGGAGCATTCAGAACTTCAGGCACTGCTCCCCGAAGAAGAGGAGGTAGTCGATCAGGGTCAACTACAGGAGCAGATGGCCACTACATTGCTCAACCCAGGTATAAAGGGACCCACATGAAACAGAGGGTGCAGTTAACAGGACTGCAATGCACACAATCTCGTGCTTCACAGTAGCAAAGCAACTGCAAGGGGGTCGTCTCTTTGCTGGACATCTGCAATGTTGTGTTCTGTTGACACCTGCACAGTTGGTCACACTATTTACGACAGTGCCAAGAGCATAGGGGCCAGGCCTATGAGATGTGGGGTCACTTGTGTTTCTCAAATGAAAGCAGAATAACTCTGAGTAGCGATTCTGGATACACATTCGTATGGCAAGATCCAGGAATGTTGTCAAACTTGAGATTTCTTTTGTGGTCCAGGTGTTGTGGTGTGAGGCATAATGTTGCATGGGCTTACTGGTCTCAAAATCTTTGAACACTTGACTCTTAATGGTCGGTGCTATTGTGATACTGTACTCCTTCCCCATGTGTGTCTTTTCAAGGGTGCATTCAGCCCTGACTTTTTTTGGGGGTAACAGTGTGTGACCTTGTTGAATGGCGCATGTGGAGAAGCTCTTGGAACTATAGGACATTTGGCGAATGAGTTGGCCTGCCAGTCCCCCCCTCCCTGACTTAAATCCCATACAGCACGTGTGAGATGCTTTGGGGAGACATATTACAGCAAGTCCATCCACATGCACTAACAACCACCCAGCAGTCATAAACCACACTGGTAGGGGAATGGAACTCCCTTCCACACAAAATTCTTCTAAACTTTGTTACCAGCTTGGAAGCTGCAGAGCATGCATTACTGTCCATGGTGATCTCGCATATTATTAAGAACTATGTCACTTCTTGTGTAGTGGCCAGGAGATCATCGTGAAGTACAGTGAGTTCTGTGTGATTATTATCTTTGAATGACAGTCTTATCTCTGTTTGTCTCTGTGTGTGTTTATTTCACTTACCGTCCGTACTATACCGTAGCAATTCTTTCTACGTACGGTCCATGTTTCATCAATCCATGTTACTTGGCCTTGACACATCATCCAAAAGTTGTTTTGTCATTAAGTTGTGCACAGCAGTGTAGTTTACATAAAGCCTGTAACTTTCATTATTAAAAGCTCATCAAATAACTGTGAAGAAATGTCTGTTATTCTGAGTGTTACCAGAACTATTGAGAATATGAATCAAGTACTGTAAAAAAAGTTCAACAGCTGTAGTGGGAATCATGATACACAGTGTGAACTGAAACAAAATTAATTGTTAGGAAATCAAAGGTAGTATCAAAAAATACAGTATATAGTTCGAGTGGAGATAATGATACGGTACATACTTATCAATATATGTACTTGCAGAAGTCAATTGAAAAGGATTTGATGAGAACAACTTATATTTATACATTCCAGACTATGTCAGTACAGTATGTTAGTTGTGATGGATCCTTGCATAAACCCAAGTTGTGTCCTAATATCTCAAATCCACACCTGACATGACATCAAGGATGTGATCATGGGGCTTTGAAGTGCTGAGCCCATCTACACAATTAGTCCGAGCCACTTTCCCATATATGGCAGAGAGTACCATTCATGAATGGCATATGGCATGTGGGGAAATTCAGAAAGCCTCCACATCAGCACAAGTTTCTCTATTTTACTATCACAGTCCTTTCACAAGATGAATGTGGAATACACAGTGAATTCCGTGATTTTACATTACAAAAAATGAGCATTAACATGCAACAGTGGCACGCACTGTTCGCTTAACAAGAGTGAATGGGAAAAAGAAGCTATTAAGTCTGGATGATGTTGCGACTGTGAAAAGCAAGTATATTTGGGTCAAGTGGGATTTGCAGTACTAATGGTATTGGCTGCTGTGATGTCTCTTGTTGGTGTACATTTTGAATTGCATCTCTTTGTAGCACCATTTGTTGTGATATTTTCATTGGTTTCAAGACAAATTTCATTACCTTTTTAATTTTTGCTCTGTATGAGTCTGTTTCTACAGCTCAGTGGTCAGTGGATCTGGCTGCTATGTAGAGGGCCCGTGTTCACTCCCATGTTACTGGCAGGTATTTTTTGTCAATGAGAGGACTGGCAAAGGATGCACTCAGCCTCCTGAGGCCAATTGAGGAGTTACTTAAATGAAAACTAGCAGCTCCGAGGTCACGAAAGCTAACAATGGCTGGAAGAACACTGTACTGGCCCCACGCCCCTCCATGCCATGTCCAGTGATTCCATTGGCAGAGGATGACACTGCAGTCAGTCAGTGCAGAGCTTTGCTTGCCTTCATTTCGCATGTGTATGATAAACAAAACACTATCTCTCCTGTTTCAGGAGCAATTATTTATTTCATTTATCAATCTTTTTTCTTTACATTTTTATTTAAGTTTCTATTTTTGTTTAATTCGTAACTTTTTTGTGGTCCCCAGTACAGCTGTAATGCATCTTTTATGATATTAATTTAATTTTCTCTCCAATAAATAGTTTAAGTTCTTCTTGTTGTAACTATTGAAATTTACTTCATAGCTTAAGTATTTTATGAAACTAGCTATGACTTATTTACTTTAAAAATTTTTTATGTGATTATTCAACTTCTCCCGGCGTATTTCTTGCTCGAACAGTCCATGGGTGTACTGCCGGTCCATAGTATCCAACGGGCACAATATTTCAGCGATCAGACATGTTGCCATCGTCAGGTGCGCTGACAAACTGAGCTCCTGAGGGCAAGCGGCCGTCCTAAATCCCCTTCCCCCGCGAGGCATTCTCTTCGCGGTCTGCGGCCGCGCGTTGGCGGTCACTGAGAGGCTGGCGTCGGCATCTGTGGTGCCTCGTCTGCACTGGTCGCTTGTTCGTTTTCTGGGACAGCGTCATTAGAGAGGCTATCGAAATTCGTACCAGGAACAGACTCAACAAAGATTGTGGCTATAACCTCAGCAAGGCATGGGAACCAGCACTGAGTCTAATTGAAAAGAGACTCAGCAAAGAAAACGAACGAGTGACCAGGGCGGACGAGGCAGTTACACTGACGCCACCACAGACGCCAACGCCAGCCTCTCAGCGACCGACGGCGCGCGGCTGCGGGCACGGACCGCGGGAAGAACGGCTAATGGGGGAAGGGGATTTAGGACAGCTGCCCGCCCTCAGGAGCTCAGTTCGTTAGCACACCTGACGATGGCGACATGTCTGATCGCCTAAATATTGTGCCCGTTGGACACTATGGACCGGCAGTACACCCGTGGACTGTTCAAGCAAAAAATTTTTAGTTCATATCTTTCAAAGAAATATTTCTCTTATTTATATATCGTCAGAACTAATTTGAAATGCTGTTTTCTGTACATTGTAAATTCTTGTAATCAAGACTGTTTGTGATATTTGTGTTTCTAAATCTTCCAATGTTATGACGTAGTGACTACATAGTTTATATCGTTTGTCACATTCACTACATCACTGGTCGAAGCCAGTGATTAGTGTTGTAATTTTCTCTTAATCTATTCATCTGAGAAGCAAACTCTTTTCATGTTAAATGAACTTTGTTTCATGTTGAAAAAGAAAAAAAAAATTAGAAGACTTACTATTTTGTATTAACTAATTTATTGTGTAAAGCATTTTCATGTTGAACATCTTTCACTGTCTGCTGAACAATGAAAGTCCTGTAACACTCTTTTGTGGCGCATGCTGCTTACAGATTTGATGATTTATCTCATTTAAGAATGATGTTTTCAATTCTGTTTGCTAGGAGATGATTAATCCATTCACAGAGTTGACCCATTATTCTGTTAGCTTGTGTTTTGTTCACTAGGCTAAAGTGCGCAACTATATCAAATGCCTTACATAAAATAAGGAACATGACTTCAAGCTGGGTGCTTCTACCTACTCTTTTCTGGATATTCTGTACAACGTCTTTACAGAACATTTGATGATTTTGTGATGACTTCCCTGCTTTCTTTATTTCTTCGTTTGTTGTTCTCGGTGTTGAATTACTGGCTGAAAAAATAGGGGTTGTAAGTGCAACTACTGTCTACTGTAAATGATGTAGCCGACAGAGGCACAGTTGCGTTTCACAGTCTTTTACTTTCATTGTTCACAACCCCCCAACAGTTATATATGGCCAGTGCACTATTGTTTAACTTTCAATAAGCCTCATTAATAGTTTGCAGACGAACATCCACATACTGCTAAAGTAGTTTACTGATGAACATTTACAAGCCGTATAAACCTAACCACAAAGTTCAAACAAATGGCCTAATTGTGTAGCACTTATTTCACTGTTAATTTCATGCATTGTTGTCGTTCTAACCAGCCCTGGTTCCTTGTCTGAAACTTGGCTGTGGACTGACTGTCTCAGGACAAAAAATCGGGCCCTTATATATCCTCAAAATAATAGATGCTGAAACTTCACATTGTTCAAAGTTTAAAACTTAACTCGTTGTTGTTGTCTTCAGTCCAGAGACTGGTTTGATGCAGCTCTCCATGCTGCTCTACCCTGTGCAAGCTTCTTCATCTCCCAGTATGTACTGCAACCTACAGCCTTCTGAATCAATTTAGTGTATTCATCTCTTGGTCTCCTTCTACGATTTTTACCCTCCACACTGCCCTCCAATACTAAATTGGTGATCCCTTGGTGCGTCAGAATATGCCCTACCAATCGATCCCTTCTTCTAGTCAAGTTGTGCCACAAATTTCTCTTCTCCCAATCCTGTTCAATACCTCCTCATTAGTTATGTGATCTACCCATCTAATCTTCAGCATTCATCTGTAGCACCACATTTCGAAAGCTTCTATTCTCTTCTTGTCTAAACTATTTATCGTCCACGTTTCACTCCCATACATGGCTACACCATACAAATACTTTCAGAAACGACTTCCTGACACTTAAATCTATACTCGATGTTAACAAATTTCTCTTCTTCAGAAACGCTTTCCTTGCCATTGCCAGTTTACATTTTATATCCTCTCTACTTCAACCATCATCAGTTATTTTGCTCCCCAAATAGCAAAACTCATTTACAACTTTAAGCGTATTATTTCCTAATCTAATTCCTGTAGCATCACCGATTTAATTCGACTACATTCCACTATCCTCGTTTTGCTTTTGTTGATGTTCATCTTATATCCTCATTTCAAGACACTGTCCATTCTGTTCAGCTGCTCTTCCAGGTCCTTTTCTATCTCTTCCGGAATTACAATGTCATCAGCGAACCTCAAACTTTTTATTTCTTCTCCATGGATTTCAATTCCTACTCTGAATTTTTCTTTTGTTTCCTGTACTGCTTGCTCAATATACAGTTGAATAACATCGGGGATAAGCTACAACCCTGTCTCACTCCCTTCCCAACCACTGCTTCCCTTTCATGCCCCTCGACTCTTATAACCGCCATCTGGTTGCTGTACAAATTGTAAATAGCCTTTTGCTCCCTGTATTTTACCCCTGCCATCTTCAGAATTTGAAAGAGAGTAATCCAGTCAACATTGTCAAAAGCTTTCTCTAAGTCTACAAATGCTAGAAACGTAGGTTTGCCTTTCCTTAATCTATTTTCTAAGGTAAGTCATAGGGTCAGTATTGCCTCACGTGTTCCAACATTTCTACGGAATTCAAACTGATCTTCCCCGAGGTCAGCTTCTACCAGTTTTTCCATTTGTTTGTAAAGAATTCATGTTAATATTTTGCAGCCGTGGCTTATTAAACTGATAATTTGGTAATTTTCACATCTATCAACACCTGCTTTCTTTGGGATTGGCATTATTATATTCTTCTTGAAGTCTGATGGTATTTCGCCTGTCTCATACATCTTGCTCACCAGATGGTAGAGTTTTGTCAGGACTGACAATACCAAGGCTGTCAGTAGTTCTAATGGAATGTTGTCTACTCCCAGGGCCTTTTTTCATCTTAGGTCTTTCAGTGCTCTGTCAAACTCTTCACGCAGTATCGTATCTCCTATTTCATCTTCATCTACATTCTCTTCCATTTCTATAATATTGTCCTCAAGAACATCGCCTTGTATAGACCCTCTATATACTCCTTCCACCTTTCTGGTTTCCCTTGTTTGCTTAGAACTGGGTTTCCATTTGAGCTCTTGATATTCATGCAAGTGTTCTTTTTTTTTCCAAAGGACTCTTTGATTTTCCTGTAGGCTGTATCTATCTTACCCCTAGTGATATGCACCTCTGCATCCTTACATTTGTCCTCTAGCCATCCCTGCTTAGCCCTTTTGCACTTCCTGTCGATCTCATTTTTGAGACGTTTGTATTCCTTTTTGCCTGCTTTGTTTACTGCCTTTTTATATTTTCTCCTTTCAGCAATTAAATTCAATATCTCTTCTGTTACCCAAGGATTTTTATTAGCCCTCGTCTTTTTACCTACTTGTCCTCTGCTACCTTCACTATTTCATCTCTCAGAGCTACCCATTCTTCTTCTACTGTATTTCCTTCCCCCATTCCTGTCAATTGTTCCCTTATGCTCTCCCTGAAACTCTGTACAACCTCTGGTTCTTTCAGTTTATCCAAGTCCCATCTCCTTAAATTCTCACCTTTTTGCAGTTTCTTCAGTTTTAATCTACAGTTCATAACCAATAGATTGTGGTCAGAGTCCAGATCTGCCCCTGGAAATGTCTTACAATTTAAAACCTGGTTCCTGAATCTGTGTCTTACCGTTATATAATCTATCTGAGACTTTCCAGTACCTCCAGGTGTCTTCCATGTATACAACCTTCTTTTCTGATTCTTGAACCAAGTGTTAGCTGTGATTAAGTTATGCTCTGTGTGAAATTCTACCAGGTGGCTTCCTCTTTCATTCCTTACTCGCATTCCATATTCACCTACTGTGTTTTCTTCTCTTCCTTTTCCTACTATCGAGTTCCAGTCACCCATGACTATTAAATTTTCGTCTCCCTTCTTCACTATCTGAATAATTTCTTTTATCTCATCGTACATTATCAATCTCTTCGTCATCTGTGGAGCTAGTTAGCATATAAACTTGTACTACTGTGGTAGGCGAGGGCTACGTATCTATGTTGGCCACAATAATGCGTTCACTATGCTGTTTGTAGTAGTTTATCTGCATTCCTATTTTCCTATTCATTATTAAACCTACTCCTGCATTACCCCTATTTGATTTTGTATTTATAAACCTGTATTCACCTGACCAGAAGTCTTGTTCCTCCTGCCACAGAACTTCACTAATTCCCACTATATCTAACTTTAACCTAGCCATTTCCATTTTTAAATTTTCTAACCTACCAGCCCGATAAAGGGATCTGACATTCCACGCTCCGATCCATAGAACACCAGTTTTCTTTCTCCTGATAACAACGTTGTCCTGAGTAGTCCTCGCCCAGAGTTCCGAATGGGGGACTATTTTACCTCCAGAATATTTTACCCGAGAGGACGCCATCATCATTTAACCATACAGTAAAGATGCATGCCCTCGGGAAATATTACGGCTGTAGTTTCCCTTTGCTTTCAGCCGTCCGCAGTACCAGCACAGCAAGGCCGTTTTGGTTAGTGTTACAAGGCCAGATCAGTCAATCATCCACTGTTTCCCCTGCAACTGCTGGAAAGGCTGCTGCCCCTCTTCAGGAACCACATGTTTGTCTGGCCTCTCAACAGAGACCCCTCCGTTGTGGTTGTACCTATGGTACACTGTATGTATCGCTGAGGCAAGCAAGCCTCCCCACCAATGGCAAGGTCCATGGTTTATGCGAGGACTTAACTCATTAAATTAACTGAATAAATCGAAAAGACTCCGTCTTTTTAACAGTTTCTTCTGCTACAAGGGTTAGGCCGAATTATTTGTTTAAATCATGAAATTAAGAAATATATGTATGCAAACAATACTTTCAACAAAACTGTTAGTTACTTAATTAAGAGCCGGCTTTGCTAACATGTTTTTGAATAGAGCAAAATATATCCTTTACAAATACTATTAGTTGTTCCACCAAATGTTTATATTTAGTACAGAATTTATATTTTTTAGATGCCAACAATAGAATTTATGTTACAAAACAATTACTGATTTCACCCTGTAACAAAAGATACCACCCAGGAATAGTCTAAATAAATTATAAAATCAAATACATACCTAAAACTATGCACAAAATTAAATTTGGTATTATACTCTTTAAAACTGAGGGCAAATCTTTCTCTTATGAAAATGCAAATTATACTCATGTATGTTAATGGTAATTAGTGAGAAATGAAAAAAAAATGTATTTTAAGGAGGCAGATAGCAAAACAAGAGGGGAAGTAAAAGTATCCCAGCTTGCTTTGTCACAATTTCTTTAGGGGTGAATATTGGCTACCAAAAATGGTTATTTGGTAGTAAGAAATGTATTTCATAATACTATGACAGATAGCTGTGAGTGGTATAAGCCTATAGTTATGCACATGTGTCTATTGACCCATCTTGAAATGACCCGCACCTTTTCTCACCTCACTCAGAACACATGGTGGCACCAGTAGCCCACAATAAAGTAATTCTCAAGGTGAAGCAAATTCTTTTTATGCACTCTGTGTAGAATTGAACAGGTGTTCCACCAGATTTAGTAACTTATTGTCTTTTGGGCAATCTTCGTTGGTTTTCTTTTCTGTGTTCACTTATCTCAACATCTGTCACTTTGGTGTTCACGCAGTGATCAAAAAGAGGAATGGCATTATGATCATAAACAGTTAATTGTTTGTTTGTGTCATCCTCTGTTTCAGCAGTAGTTTCATCACTGAGCTCTTGGACTGATGTCTTTGACCTGTTTACTGAGTTAACATAAAATGCAGACTTCTTAAGACTTATCACCAGATCAGTGAAAAGAATTTCACTTTTGGATTTATGAAAGTTTTCATATGATACTCTTCTTATGTTCATTTTTACTTCATTTAAATCTGTAATGAAGTAGCCTATTTTACACTTGTGGCATTCTAACTTGGCTATTGAACCGCAGTAGATCTTTCCCATATCTAATAAACTTGCTTGGCATGTTGTACAACACTTGGGAATTTTAGTCATAGGTACACCACATTATCAGTGAAAGAGAGAACTGTATGTTGCTGACTGCTCAGAGATCTTTACCTATCTTTCTTAACATTCCTTTTAACCCATTCGGTAATTGATAATACAACAGCATTAGAGTAACTGATTTCCTCTTCTACACTAACTTAATTGCAAAGTTTTTACCTGTTTGTTATCAGGAGATCAAAGAAGTTGCCTTCCTAAGTCAGTTATCTTATTAATTGCTGAATGTACTTAATACATTATGCTGCAAAGGCACCTCAAACTTCCTGAGACTGCAGAATGTGGAATGGAGGAGGGTAGCTTCGTTTCTAGTTAAAGACTAACAGCGAAAATGTGCGGAGGCATCCAGACAGTGGTCATGATGTGTTAAGTGGAGAAATATGCTTCACAAATTGAAACCTGATGGCACCATCTGTATTTAACTGTTGTACAACTCCGAGATAGTACTGATTCCTATGGATCATGTTGATACGGATCATTGGTAATTGAAGGAAGCTGGATTGTGTGTGTAGAGAGATTGTCCAAAAGATTCCCCCCCCCCCCCCCCCCCCCCCCTCCAAGACTCACAGAATATATTTTCAGTCTCCTTATCGTAAGTAGTAAACCACTATTTTGTATCACAAAAGAATGGTCTTCTCTTCATATGTGTAGACCCGTGGGAATTAAGTTTGACCCACATTATGTTTATACCTTTATGCAAACTGGCTGGTATTATATACAGGCATGATTATCATTCGAGAGAGTTGACAGTCCTCTTTCTATTTATGATACCCTCAGTGCTGAGCATTATTATTATATCATGTAGCATGTAATGTGGAAGACTGAACATTATGTGGAATGATTTGTACAAAAGAAACTCATCTGCCCATGGCAGTAAATGTTACGACCAAGTTTTCTGAGTAGGCTGAAATGAAGCTGATCTGTTGTGCAGATACATATGACTTAAATCCCCATCATTAACATGTGGACGAGATGGAGCAGCTCATAAAGTATGTTATCTCCTGTAAAAATCACTGAAACTCTTGGATTTTTACATGATGTTGTTGGGAGATGTTAGTGCTGAATAGGGTCTATTTAACTAATCTGGATACGTTAGTGGCGGATCAGTTGTGTGTTGCACTTTTGATGCTTGGACAAGATTACTGCCCAAAGTCCAAACCAGTAAGCATGGTGTAATAATACCAACTAGTGCAAAATGTGTTACTCTAGAATTCTTTGTAGTATTCATTTTATGGCAATTATATAGATATGATGTGTGAACAAAGAAAAAACTAATTTCCTGTAGTTGCATCTAGTGCCAGTCCTCGCCATAACCTCAGTGCTTATGTCGGCCCTGTTAGGGAGGCAGACCAGTACATGTACTTAATGCAGTGATGTGTGGGATGTTCTCCACCTTGTGCAATAATGTAGTGTTTTCCTTGTGGCTTGCCATTATTGACACAGCCATTATCACCATCATTGTCATCACTGATTAGGTCTCTTCTTGTGCAACCGTCATGCGTATCATCTACAGTTGTATATCAGTATCAACATGAAAGATGGAATGAGAGACAACAGCATTCTGTCAGCATTTTTTTGGGAGCTGTACTTAGCTTCGGCCATAAATACAATGTTTTCTGATGTATTACATTATAACCTTTCTTACTCCAGTGATTGTACATATATGTATTTACTGAACAACACATAGAAGTCTCTGTTTGGTAACACAGTATTGTCTACTGTCTAAATATCAATGTACAGTTACAAGTAAGATGCAGGAAAGGAATCAGAAGTAACAGACGATTTTGCATTGTCATTTGTGAAGTTTCAGCACCCAGAAAGAGTGATCCACATAAATCCAAACTCAGGACAGGTTACCAGCAACAAGTGACTAAGATTGCTGACAGATGGCACCCACCAGTACTGCCTTGCGTGTTCTCTAAAGGTTATTGTTACATCGGTCTTAGTAAAGAACTATCAGATGATGTGGAAACACAAAGCTACTACCAGTATACATTAAATGTTAAATAATTTCTGAATTAAGTTCATATGTTGTGGAACGATTGGTTTTTGCTACCATTACAATTCAACTCATGTGGATTCTGCTGCTATGACAGTAATGCATATGTGGAACCAGTAAATAGAAAAGTGTAATACATACCAAAGAGTGGGCACTGGCCTATGTAGACCACACTGTGGAATAATGTCATCTTGTTCATATGTCTTAAGTAAACATACAACTTTTGTCCACAATATTCAATTGATGCTGGAACACTGCAGTGATTGTTGACCTGTCTGCACGTAGCAATTGATGCCATCTGCTGCAGCACAAGATATTATGTAGAATTCAAAAAGTTATTCTAGGTCGTTTGTTTCACACAAAGAGAAATGCCACATAATCTGCATGGGTAGAAATTACTGTTGGAGTCCCACAGGGTTCAATAATTGGCTCACTGCTGTTCCTGTTAAACATTACTGATGATGTACCATTTTACTTGAATCAGGAGGCATATTAACAGATGATACCAGCATTGTTGTGCATCCAACCAGAGAAGTATCAACAGAGAAAATATAAAATGAAGTTTTTGTGATAATTACTGACAGGTTTTGTACAAATGGGCAAGCTTTTTAAGCTTAAAAATATGCATCTCATACAGTTTTTGCTCTAAAAAATACTCCACCTTCTTTTACCTTGATAAAACAACAAAAAATAATAAATAGTGTAGAAAATTATAATTCTTTGGTGTGCATGTTGAGAGGAAAATTTAAAATGGGAAAACCATATCATAGGTCTGCTAAAATCTTTAGGTTTTGGCTACTTTTGCTGTAAGAATAATTGCAAACTTTGGGCACATAGAAAAAAGTATGTTATGACAGCTCATTTACACAATCCATCACCATTGTCAATACACACAAGGGCCATCAGACTTGTTAATCATGGATATTGATGAGTCCTGGGTACATTGTAAAAGGGACATGTCCTGACTACCCGGGTAGCGGCTTTTCATGCAATGCCACACAGTTTCAGAGAAATTTGAAGAAGTTTTACGCCTAACTTCTACACCATAAAATAAGTATGTTTCAAGCAGGCAGGCGCAGCACAGCGGCTAATGTTAATGGTTACCATGCTGGCGGTATGGATACAAATCCTGAAGGTGTACTTTTATTTTTAAATTTCATCACTATGAGGGAACAGGCCGTACAAATACATTCCTTAATTCTGCATCAGTTTAGTGCACTCGCTTTCACAGGAATGATCAAATATGCATGGTGTGCAGCAAAGTTGATCAGAAAAGGAACAATCATTTTGAATCCAATGAAATGTATTTTCTGGTATCCTTTCTGAAAAATCCATATTCCTTTAACAGCATAGATGTCATAAAATCTGTGTGGTGCTCCAAGGATTCAGTTGCTTGTTCTACAAATACCATCCATAATCCTGTTCTGCACAGCAAGCAGTAGTGAGTAAGGTGATACCTAACTCAGTCTGGAAGTCAGTTGTGTGAATTTGTTCTGCAGCTGGAGGGATTATAATGAAACAGTGGAAATGATCAATCTTCTCATTGATCCTGTACTGCCCAAAATAATAAACATTTTAATCATACTCATTAAGTACTATGTGAGTAAGAAATTAATCATTTTGAGTGTTCATACGGCATAGGCCATACATGCATAAGTACAATTAACTGAAGGGCTAGGGAAAAATGGTTACTAAAATGTATAGGACAATAGCAAGTGGAAGAGCATCAACTTACTGTGTTTCAGGCACTTCATTTTATACTGAATTCTCGAGGTCAGATATCAGATATGTCTCTGTAATCCTGACATCTATGTATTTTCACTAATCTCATCATTTCTGTCACATATATCCGTTCTTGATGTAGTATTTTTCACAATCATTGGAGCATTTTTGATTTGGGTGGCCACAGTGTCTGTAGTTATATTTCAATTACAGAAGTATTACCTTTAGTAATTGGTGTATTATGTCAAACTTCTGATGCACTATGAATATCTCACTTCACCTATAGTTTGCTTTTTCATCACTATACCACTTATGCATATATTTTACTACTTTTATGTAACTGTAATTTTCTAACAACTGCTGATGAGAGAAGCAGCAGATTTAGCTTGCTTCCCCATGTGTGTTTCTGTGATTTCCTAATTTTTTTCTATTGGATTATGTTGCAGCCAGGCACTTACTTTGCATATTACATAGTATTTATCTTTAGCCTAAATTTTTGTTTTTATATTGTATTACAAAACTCGAAAGGTGTATTTTCTTCATTTCAGCGCATGGAGTCAATGTTGTTGAGCTTCCAGTCAGATTTGGGAAGCATCAGCAGTGAGATACTGTTCCTACAGAGGAAATCAGTTGCAATGAGCCAGCAGCTTCATAATCGTCAGGCTGTGAGGGCACCACTAAGTCAGTTCATAGATGAGATGGCTGTTTCTGAGACGTTAATAAAGTAGGTGTCTCATCAGAAATAAGCTTAAATCCAATTCTAATTATAGAATGTAATGAATGTGAAAGAACTTCCAGGAGATGCTACTTCAGTTCCCAAAGGAATTAAAGCTCTTCATATTCTTGTTACTTGTTTGAAAATAGTTTATTCATTACTACCATGAGCTTGTTAGATGGGTGCCACATATCATGACCCTCTAGTCTAGTGAATCAAAGTGGTCATTGACTAAGCACTTATAGCAAGCTTCTAGTGGTGGCAGGGGTTGCCCTTTACCTTAATTTGACAGTAGGATAATGTGTACTTGTGTTTTATGGATGACTGTGATGAGTTCTCTTTCACTGTTTTGTCACACTTTGTTAATGTTGGAATGGTGAATAGCGAAAAAAGTGTGAGAAGAGGAACAGTAGTGGGCATGGTGAATAGTGAAAAAAAGTGTGAGAAGAGGAACAGTAGTGCAACTACATTGCCTACTCCTCAAATTGCTGCAAGAAAGGCACATAATTTAACATTGTGTATGTTTTGAAGAGTCTGCCTTCATCAAGACACAATATCTTGTTTTTTCTCTCTTCACTCATACATGTGTCGGTGATGTTAATGTAAACATGAGGGAATTCCACGTGTGTTACTTAACAGCATATTTTTTGGTTCATATCATTGTCAGTGTTCTTCTGTAGAACTGATATTTCAATACACTTCGTTGTCTGCAATATTGTTGTTGTTTGTGATTTCAACATTGTCTAAACACTTTGAACTGTGACTGCAGCACACAGTTTTATTGTTTATGATAAGTATAGAAGAACCATATTGAGATGAGTTTAACATTTTCAGTTCAGAGACTGAATGTCTTAAGTTAAATTTCCATAATCAACATTTCA
Source organism: Schistocerca piceifrons (assembly GCF_021461385.2). NCBI lineage: Eukaryota > Metazoa > Arthropoda > Insecta > Orthoptera > Acrididae > Schistocerca > Schistocerca piceifrons. The sequence continues at coordinate 564,784,306 of NC_060142.1, forward strand.
AGTAGTATATTAATTTAATTTTCACTACAAAGAATTATTGCTACTGACTTCTTGAAATATATATTTATATGACTAGCATTTTGGCCATTTCTAGCTCATGCTGAGACGAGATGTGCAGAAGTATGTAGTCCTATACAGTGAGTGTTCCTAGAGGCAAACATAATGTCAGGAGTGCCCAGGGAAGAGTGATATGACTGCTATTTTTCTCTATATCTGTGAACCATCTGATTGATAGGGTGACCAAAAATCTGCAACTGTTTGCTTATAATGCTATATTTTATGGGAAAGTGTCATCATTGAGTGACTGTTGGAAGATACAGAAGGATTTCAATAGAATTTCTTGGTGGTGCAGTGGATAGCAGCTTGCTCTAAATATGGGGAAATGTAAGTTAATTCAGATAAATATTAAAAACAATCCTGTAAGGTTCATACACAGTATTAGCTATGTGCTGCTTGACACAGTTATGTTGCATAAATATATAGATGTAACACTGCACGGCAACATGAAATGGAGCTAGCACATAAGGCCATCTGTAAGGAAGGCAAATGATCGATTTCAGTTTATTAGGGAATTCCAGGAAAGTGTAGCTCACCGCTATAGCAGACCAAGTATAGAAGACTGATGTGACCCATTCTTGAGTGCTGCTTGATTGGTTGGGATTCACAACAAGTTTGATTTAAGGAAGACATGGAAGCAGTTCAGAAGCATGCTGCTAAACCTATTACTTATAGATTCAGTCAACAAATCAGTATTAATGCAGCCAAAATTTTTACAGAGAACCTAATGGTATTCTGGAAGGATAGATTAGTGGTGTGACAGTAGTTTACCTTGTAGAGAAATTGAAGTAGATAGTTCATGTGAGTAAGTTGGGTATACTTGACAACAAGAATAAATTAATTGTAATTTCCTTTTACTGAAGCTGAAGAGTTCAGAGAAAACTTTGAGTATTGTCTCAAATAAGTACCCCACTCATACAATCTTAGTTGGTGGCGATTTCAATCTACCCTTGATATGTGGGTGGAAATATGTGCTCAAAGCCAGTAGTAGGTTTAAAACATCATTAGAAGCTGTACTAAATCTTTTCTCTGAAAGTTATTTTGAGAAATCAGTTCATGAGCCCACTCAGAGTGTAAAGGGTTGCGAAAATATAGTTGACCTCTTAGCAACAAATAATCCTGAACTAATAGGGAGCTTCATGATAGATACAGGGTTAGTGACCTCAAAGTCATTGTGGTGAAACTGACCACCACAACATCCAAATCTGCCAAAAGTGAACGCAAAATATATCTCTTTAATAAAAGCAGATATAGATTTAGTTGATGCCTTCCTAAGAGGCAGTCTACACTCCTTCCAAACTACGTAAGTGTAGACCAGATGTGGCTTAAATTCAGGGAAATAGTACCTGGGAAAATTGAGAGATTTATATGGAATAAATTACTAAAAGGTGGTACTGATCCCCTTTGTTACACAAAACTGTTGTAGAAGCAATAAAAAAAAGCATGCCAAACTTAAAGGAACAAAAAATATCCAAGATTGGTGATGTTTTACCGATATTTAGCGCAGCCTTCAATGCAAGATGCTTTTTAATAGCTTCCGCAATGAAACTTTCTCTCGAAATCTGACAGAAAATCCAGAGAGATTCTGGTAGCATGTAACGTACACCAGTGGCAAGACACGATCAGTACCTTCACTGCATGATACCAATGGTACTATTACCAACAGTGTCGTACCGAGCGAGGTGGCGCAGTGGTTAAACACTGGACTCGCATTCGGGAGGACGACGGTTCAATCCCGTGTCCGGCCATCCTGATTTAGGTTTTCCGTGATTTCCCTAAATCGCTCCAGGCAAATGCTGGGATGGTTCCTTTCAAAGGGCACAGCCGACTTCCTTCCCCGTCCTTCCCTAATCCGATGAGACTGATGACCTCGCTGTCTGGTCTCCTTCCCCAAAACTACCCAACCCAACCAACAATGTCACTAAAGCAGAGTTGTTAAACTTAGTTTTTCGAAATACCTTCACCAACGAAGATGAAATAAGTATTCCAGATTTGAATCAAGATCTGCTGCCAACATGAGTAACATGGATGTAGGTAACCTCAGTGTAGGGAAGCAGCTTAAACCACTCAATCCAATCCAGACACCAGTTGGGATCCTATTAAAGTATGCTGATACAATAGCTCCATATTTAGTAGTCACATACAACTGCTTGCTTGACAAAGAATCTGTGCCAAAAGATTGGAATGTTGCATAAGTCACACCAATATTCAGGAAAAGAGGTACGAGTAATCCAGTGAATTACAGACCAATATCACTGACATTGATTTGCAGTAGGACTAAGGAAAATGTACTATGTTCAAACATTATAAATTACCTTGAAGAAAATAGACTATTGACATGCAGTCAGCAAGGATTCAGAAAATATTGTTTTTGTAGAACACAACTAGTTGTTTACTCATGTGAATTAATAAGTGCTACGACAGGGGATCTCAAATTGAATCCATATTTCTTGATTTCCAGAAGGCTTTTGACACCATTCCTCACAAGAGACTTCTAATCAGATTGCTTGCCAATGGAGTATTGCTTCTGTTGTGTGACTGAATTAATGATTTCCTGTCAGAAATGTCACAGTATATAATAATGAACAGAAAATTATGGAGTAAAAAAGATGTGATACGCAGTGTTCCCCAAGGAAATGTTATTGGCTGTCTGCTGTTCCTAATTTATATAAATGATTTAGAAGACAATCCAAGTAGCCCTCTTGGTCCTTTGCAGATGATGCTGTCATTTACTGTACAGGAAAAGATTTAGACAAAATATGTGTATGGTGCTAAAATGGCAACTGTCCCCGAATAAAGGAAAGTGTGAGGTTATCCATATAAAAATGAAAAGGAATCTGCCAAATTTCAGTTACTCAATAAATCGCACAAATCTGAAGGCCGTTAACTCAACTAAATGCTTAAGGATTCCAACTTGAAGCTCGAACGCTCTGAGGTGGTTTGCTTTTTCAGCACTCAAAAAATTAAGCCACAGCTTATAACTGATATAAAATGTGCTTGATAAACAGTTTTCTTAATGACTAAGTCAGTTACTTTATTTAGATCTGTTATTACGCAAACAAATCTGTTTTAATTACTTCACTAAACAATCCCTGTGACAAGTGCACAGCAAGGTTTTGTTCATAACAACTCTAAGAAATTTAACAGGGTCTGCGGTGATCAGTTGTCTGCCCTCGTAATTTAACTGTGAAATATATTCAGCAGTTTATTTGGTCCTGAAATGTGCAGTTTGTGTTTTTGTCAGTTTCACAGCATTATTATTCACTTAAATTTCAAGTCATTAAAGAGTTTGTTAGGGTTCTGTGCTAGCTCATTATTTTTACAGCACTCCACTCAATGTTGAATAGCAAACTGGACTGGCATTCGGGAGGATGAAGGCTCAAACCCACGTACGGCCATCCTGATTTAGATTGTTTGTGATTTTCCTAAATCATGTCTGGGCTGGTTCCTTTGAAGAGGCATGGTCATCTTCTTTCCCCATCCTTCCCTAACCTGATGGGACCAATGACCTCACTGTTTGGTCCCCTCCCCCAAATCAATCAACCAACCAACCAACCTCTGTTATTGAATTGTGTGCATACAGGATCGAGTCCGAAATTACTTTAAATGATGTGTCTTTCATTAATATAGGATCATTGAGGGGACCAAATGTGCTCGTTTGTATTTTCTTCCAGCTAGAACAGGTTTTTCTCCTTTTTGTTGTATGACTACCCTCTGTTTTCTATTTTTGCAGTATAATGAAAACCAGCTTAAAGATTTTCTATGAGAACCATAAGCAGCCATTTTGTGAAGCAGCAGCAGCTTATCGTTTAGTGTATCAAATGCTTTAGTGAGGTCGTAAATGATACCAGATACCCACTGCATGGCATTTGCTTGTATTAGTCATCAGTTTGTGGTGGCCTTTTGCTGCACAGCTGTCATAGCAGTTCTGTACGTCCCTAGCTCATAACGGCCATCTACTAAGGCAGTGAGTTTCTCACTTCAGGTGTTACTTCCGTCTCTAGCTGTCGATCTTGCCATGCGATCAGATACCTGCATACTAAAATCACTAGCTGCCAGTAGAGAACTATAGTGAGACTTCCATCAACCTAGCCTCGACCTGTCTCCGGCTCCTCTTCATGCCATCTACGTCAATTCCTGCTCCACGCCTACATCATTACAGACACTATGTGGCGGCATGTGGCATGAAGTTTCGAGAGGCACCCGCACCACGCCCTCTCTTCCCCTGCTATACAGCTGGGCATGTAAATGGTGTTTTGTGCCACGTCTCCTGCGAGTGGCTATTAATTCCATGCCTCGCGTTGGAATATCGTTGTGCTGGTGAAACTCGGGGATGAGGCTGCCATCTTGTACAGTGTCCACCTTTTCTGCTGTACTGTACCTTTTTCCAGTGCCAAACAAACTGGCAAGTGGCTTTGTTCAGAACATATGAATTTCGAGATTATTTTGTGTGTTTCTTTGTATTTGCATAGTCGGAAATTGGGTGTGTTCCTTGACCGCAAGTGAACACTTTTCCTTTTGTGTCGCCTACCATGCTTTGCTCTTCTATTTGGTAATCGACTTATAAATTAGATAAAAAAACATCCTACAGTGGTGACCCGGCAGTAGGTTTAATCGAATTGATTTCCTATTTTGGCATAGTGTTGGCTGCCTCGTTCCATTAGTGCTTGTTTTGACTCTTGCCCGCACCATCAGCAGCTTCCATTTTCGTGCCACAAACACTAGTGTTTCACATCACGAGCCATTTTTCTTGCATGTTTTGCTGTCCTTTGTTCAACCTAGCAGCCATAGCTTCCCCTTCTGCCCCGCCTGACACCTCGCCATACTCGGCTGCTGCTCCAGCGCCACATGACGTGTCATCACTGAGCTAACCAAACGCGTTGTGGAACTGGTACGAAGCAACGCAGACCTGCACATGCAACTAATGGCAACATGACTACCAGCAGTCCAGCCACCAGTGCCAGACTCCATGTCAACACCTGCAACGACCCCTACTTCTGCCGCCTCTGCTGCCATCCCTCCCTGCTTTAATGCACCAATGCCTGTTGCCCTGCATGCCATCACCACTTCGTCCAGCCATGCTACGGCTCACCTAATGCCTTTCAATCTGAGGGAACTGTGCCTGTGGTTTTCCCTGGTAGACGCCATCTTCACCAACTTTGGCACAACCCAAGATGCCACCAAGGTCGCTATGATGATCTGCCAGGTTGAGCTGACATATGTGAAGAAGATCCGTGATGACATTTCATCGCCCTCAACCACCGACCGCTACAAGACACTCCGGTGCCGCCATGTGACACAAATCTCGTTGTCTGAAATGCAGTGCGCCCAGATCCTCCTTTCCCTCAAGCAATGCAGGATCTGGATACCCTAGCAGTTTCTGTGCCACTTGTAAAGCCTGACAGAGACACACATGGTCTCTGATTGCTTCCAATACAATATCTGATTGGCTCACCTCCTGGCACAGACAGCTATGGCATCACATGCTGACCTCTCCCTCATCGACAGCATCAGCCTCGCTGACCAGGTTCACGAGACACTAATCTCCCTGCCTGCAACCACTGCTGCAGCCCTAGCCAACCAGCCAATACCTCTCATAACATAGTCGACCTGTGCTGGCAACAGAAGTGTTTTAGCCCGGGTGCTATGAACTGCAGGGACCACTGTTCTTGTCACCCAAAACCCAATGGCTGCTGGGATTAGGTGTCTGTGGCTGTTGCAAGATCTCCCAGTGCTTGTTTGTCCATGATGTATGCTCTGTCTGCCTTTCCTGATTGCAGTCGGCTCAGAGTTGTCTATCTTTCTGTGGTGGCTTGTATGAGACTCTGGCACCACCTCAGCCATTCTCCTGATGGCAGTAAACAACTCCACCATCACCATGTATGGTATACACCACTGCGACCTCATCCTTCAATAGGATCTTTATTGGACCAACCCCTCGTCCAAGTCGTGGGAGATGGGCAACGGCACAAAGTAGGGGATTGCCTTTAGGGGCGATGTACAGCGGGGACTTCGTGTGCCCCAGGACCGCTACGGTAGCTGAGAAGGCCCTATGGGAACCCTGAAACGTGACGGCTAACGGGGCTCTGGTGAAGCTGCGATAGGCCTAGCAAGCCAGTAGTGGATAAATCAACTGCTTTCAAAAAGGGAACATGCCTCGGATCACGGAACGGATTTAAAGGAAACGGACCAAGCAATGGAAAAGGATTACGAGATGGTTTACGGCTGGGCACCTTAAACGTAAGGACTCTAACTGGGAAGTTAGAAGAAATTGTAGAAATGATGGAAAGGAGGAAATTGGACATCTTGGGACTTGCTGAGACTAGGTGGAGAGGAGTTGGTGAAAAACCACTAAGTAAAGGATGTAAACTGTACTGGATAGGGAATGAGAGGGGAAGAAATGGAGTGGCAATAGTGGTCAGAGAGGGTCTGCAGGAGGAGGTGGAAGGTATCAATGATCGAATGATAAAAGCCAGAGTATGGGTGAAAGGAAAAAGCATTGAAATCATCCAAGCATATGCCCCACAGGTGGGGTGTACAAAAAAGGAGAAGGAGGAATTTGAAGATGACATGCAAAAGCAGCTAAATGGAGGAAATCAGATTATAATAGGGGACCTCAATGCACATGTTGGCACAGACAGGAAAGGATTCGAGGAGATAATGGGACCAGAGGGCTGGGGGAACCGAAATAGAGAAGGAAAATTGTTGCTGGAATTCTGCAAGAGGAATGGGCTGGCGATCGCAAATTCGTGGTACAAGAAGAGGAGTAGTCACAAAATAACTTGGTACAGTGGGGACTGGTCCCAAACTTCAGTAGTAGACTGTGTACTAGTGGATAGGCAGATGATGAGCAGCCTCACAGATGTTAAGGTCATACCATCTGAGGCCTTAGACAGCGACCATCGGCTGTTGGTAGCCACCCTAAGAGAGAAAAAAGATAGGAGGGCAACAGATATACAGGAGAAAAGGTTGAAGACATGGATGCTGAAAGAGGATGAACGGAGGACCCAGTACCAGACACTGATCAGGAAGAAGCTGCCAAAGGAAGATCAGAGAACAGTGGAAGAAGAATGGGGCGATTTTAAGAGGGCTCTAGTTGAGGCAGCTGAGACTGTGTGCGGAAGAACTAGCACAAAGAGGAGAAGTAGGGAAACCCCATGGTGGAACAACATATGTAAAGAGGCAGTACTTCGAAAGAATAAAGCCTTCAGAGAATGGTTCCAGACCCGAACAGAGGAAGCTAGGGTAAAATATAAGGAAAGCAAGAAAGCGGCACAGACCATAGTAAGGGCGGAGAAGAAGAAGTGGATGGAAAAATGGACAAGAATGTTAGAAGAGGACAGTGAAGGGAACAAAAAAGTACTTTACACCATGGTAAGAAATAAGAGGAATGACAGAAGCGAGTGCCTGAGGATCATGGATAATAATGGAAGAGTTGTGGAGGAAATGCATGAGCTCAAAAAGATTTGGAAGGAGTACTTTGAAGATCTGTTGAATGCTGCCAAGCAGGTAACTAACAGCAATGGAGAGCCTAAGGCAGCAGACGATTATAATAGTGGGGAAATTGATGATCTAACTTGGAATGAAGTGGAAGAAGCCATAAAGAGGATGAAAGGGGGCAAGGCACCAGGTTGGGATGAAGTAACAGTGGATATGATACGAGCAGCAGGAGAAGTAGGAACCCAGTGGCTATACAGAGTGCTGAGGGTGGTGTGGAAGGAGAACAGAATTCCTGAGGATTGGAAGAAAGGAATTATAGTCCCGATCTTCAAGAAAGGGGATAAAAGGAGATGTGAGAACTACAGAGGAATCACCCTGCTATGCCACTGTGGAAAAATCTATGAAAAGATGCTGGAGAAGAGAATAAGAAGCAGTATTGAAAGTAGACTGCAAGAGGAGCAGTACGGTTTCAGACCGGGAAGATCAACAACGGACCTCATATTTGCGGTAAGGCAACTGCAGGAAAGGCACTATGAGTACGGGAAGGACTTAATCATGGCCTTTTTGGATATTGAGAAGGCGTATGACAGTATCTGTAGGGACAAGCTCTGGGATGTGCTGAACGCAAAAGGGATAGATGAAGAGATTACACGAAAAGTCAGAAAAATGTATGAGGGAAGTGAGAGTTGTGTGAAAGTGGGGAGGGAACGTACTGCATGGTTCAAGCTGGAAAATGGGCTGCGACAGGGAAGTGCACTTTCGCCTTTATTGTTTATTATTGTTATGGATGAAATCCTACAGCAAGTATCAGATGCAATTGGAGATCATAAAATGAAAGCAGTGCTTTTTGCCGATGACCTGATGTTATGGGGAAATTGCGTGAAGGAGGTGCAAGAGCAGTTAGATGCATGGGAGGCAACGGCAGCACAATATGGAATGCATTTCTCTGCAAAGAAAAGTGAAATAATCGTCACAACAAGGAAGAAGAATAGGCCAAATGTGGATATAACTTGTGGAGGGGAAAAACTACAAGTGGTAGAGAACTTCAAGTACCTGGGAAGCGTGATTGAAAGTAAGGGGGGAAACGCAATGGAAATAAATGAAAGATGCAGAAAAGCAGGGCAGTTCTACAAATGCATTAGGGGGCTTATTTGGAGCAAGGAGGTGCCACAGAAATCCAAGGGAATTATATACCGAACCTACTTTGTCCCCATATTGACATACGGAAGTGAGACATGGGTAATGCACAAAAGCGACAAAAGTAGAATACAGGCTAGTGAAATGAAGTTCCAGAGGAGCAGGTTGGGTGTAACAAGACGAGACAGATTGCGAAATTTGTATGTGAGGGAAAGACTAAAGGAGGAACCAGTACAGGACAGGATAGAAAAATCAAGACTGCAGTGGTATGGACACATGAAGAGAATGGATGAGGGAAGAATTCCAAAGAGGATGTTTGATCTGCAACTGGAGGGGAAGAGGCCCAGAGGAAGACCAAGAGATAGATGGGTGAAGGGAGTGAAGGAATGTGTGATGAGAAGAGGAGAGAACTGGACGAAGGTGGAAGAGGGGGAATGGTGGAAAGACAGAACACGGTGGAGAGGCTTGTGTTCCCGACAGACCCAGCCAGTGGCTGGAAACTGTCCAAGATGATGATGATGATGATGATTGGACCTTTACCTTCGCTAGTGTCACTGACCCCATTATCATAGTGGACTTCATCAGACTCTTATCTCTTGCTCCCTGATATTGCAGGTCATTGACTGCAACACCAGTAGATCAATGTAGTGTACCACTTGTTTCGCTGTTCTTTTCGACATGAAACTGGTGATCTGTTCCAGTCCCTGTGCTGATCTAGTGCCGCAATTTCCTGCTCCCACACACCCTTCCAGCGTGCCTCAGGAGGTCCGCCATTCAACTGTCCACTACATCAGCACCACCCTCCATACCACCTGTCTTCTGTTGGCCACATTGCCTACCATGCACAAACTCAACATTGCCAAGCCTGAGTTTGATGAGCTGCTCACAGCTGGTGTGCTGCATCCTTTGAAGAGCCCACGGGCATCCACCCTTCACCTTGTCAGGAAGAAGGATGGCTCTTGGCACCCATGCGGTGATTACCAGAAGCTAAACACCCACGCCATCCCTGACAGATACCTGCTGTCGTTCTTATGCACTGACAACAACGCACTGGCTGGAACTACAATTTTCACCACGAGTCACTGCGTCAAGGCTTTCACCCAGATTCCGGTCACACCTGAGGATGCCATCTGGACTCTACGAGAGCACCATTATGATCTTTGGCCTTCATAATGCCGCCCGAACGTGGCGGAGTTTCTTGGATGGCGTGTTGCGAGGCTTGCCCTACTATTTCAGCTGTTTGAATGACATACTCGAGTTTTCTTTGACACGCAAGGAACACCTCGAGCATCTACGCAGTATTTTTGAATGCCTTCAGGCAACAACAACAACACACCAAAGTGTGTTGTTCTTGGTGCCAGCGAGTTGGTATTCTTGGACCATGCCATCTTCTCTGCCGGCTCATGTCCCATGCCCGAAAAGGTACAAGCTATCCTCATTTTCCTGCACCCAGAGACATTAAAGGACCAACACCACTTCCTCAGCTTGTTAAACTTCTTACCCTCTGAGGAATGCTGCTACTATGTAGGAGCTGTTCACTGCTACCCTCCACGGCATCCAAACAAAGAGGAACAAGCTGGTGCCACAGATGCCACAAATTGAAGACAGCTTCTCTGCTGCTAAGCATGACTCAGCGGACGCTACCCTACTCATCCACTGCCTCACTTGCCATCATGGTCAGTGCCAGTGAGATAGTTGTTGGTGCATCTTGCAGCAGCACACTGGTGACCCCTGGCAACTGCCTGCTTTCTTCTCCAATGAGCTCTCTCCCATTCAACGACGCTGGAGCATGTACGACAGAGAGCTCCTCGCCATCTGTGAGGCAATCAAATATTTTTGGGTGTCAGTGGAGATCTGTCGCTTCGAGGTCTTCATCAACCACAAATCCATAACATTTGCTCTCACAAAGGACTGCGACCAGTGCTCCCCACACCAGTTCCAACATCTGTCATTCATATTTGAATTAACTACCGATGTACATCATGTCTCTAGAGTTCTCAATGTCGTTGCTGACTGCCTCAGCTGCACCTGCACCTTCACCTCGCCTGTCAGCGTGCCGAAGTTGGCCACCACATTACAAGCCTTTGTCGCCACCTTCCCAGGCATCAGTCATCGCTTCACCCACATTCATGTGGACCTCATTGGCACTCTTTCCTTCCTGTGAAGGCTGCCACTACCTCCTCACTATTGTGGACAGGTTCACATGCGGGCCTGAGGCAACTCCAATGCTCATTATCACCACCGTCACAGTAGCCGCCAAATTTGTCCCACGTCGATTGCCTGTTTCAACTGTCCATGCCATGCCACTACAGATCATCGATACCAGTTTACATCTGCCCTTTGTTGTGCATGCATTAATAGACCTCTGTGGCAATTACCTTCAACCTGACATCGAGCTGCCATCCGGCTGCCAATGGCGTGGTGTAACGCCTCCACCATACCATAAAGGCCACGCTCGCTTGCGACAATAGCAGATGAACTGCTGCCCTGCCCCTGGTATTCCTTGGCCTCCACATTGCTCACAAGGCCAACCTTGATATGTCTGCCACCGACAAGTCCCAGGTGATTTACTGGAGCCCGCCCAGCTGCCTGCAGATGATGTCATCCCTGAGTTTGTTGCCGTCTTGCATGACTGCATGGCTTATGTGTGGCCCCACCTCAGCGTACAACAAACACAGTGAATTAATTCATGTCAACCTCATGTCATGCACACACATTTTGCTTTGCTTCAACACTCGCCAGTCCCCGCTTTGCCTGCACTACTCCAGCCCCCACCAGATTCTCAAACTGTACTCAAAGACATTTACATTACAACTCCATGTCACCCCAAAAGTGTTTTGATTGATAAGTTCAAGCCCGCCTATTTGCTGTCTGATTCCACAGCACTCAGCCCAGCCACGTGCACAGGTGAAAGCCACCCTGACAGAGAATGCACACGCCCCTGCCTCTGTACCGCCTATGCCAGACACTGCAAATTCCCCTCCACTGCCATCAACATCCGGCTATGCCATTGATGCTGTGAATTCACACCTGCTGCCATCAACATCTGGCTACACACTGAACCACACCACAGCCTCTGCCACTTCCACAACAGCATTGGCTCATGAGCTCCCGGAGCCATGCCCTGGAGCTGCCTCTGCCCGTCTCCACACCATAGGCACCAGCAATTCACACTCACAGTGAGTGGCGCACACGCCTTCAGCTATCAAGGCCACCAGACTGTCACCCTCTCCTTGCAGCCAACCAGCAATAATGCTGAACCTTTGCCTCCACAGCCCTGTGCTGACAACACTGCAGAGTGCGTGACCACCACTGCACATGCAGCACAGGCTCAGGGCGATTTGACCCGGCTCCCGACATCCCCCCTGCAGGCAACTTACTCATCACTCACATTGGCTGCCAGTACTGCGCTGCCGTTGGCTTTCTTGCAGTGGACCATTGCTACAAACAGCTGCTCGTTCTGCCAACTTCACACTTGGCACCCAGAAATCCTGTGTCTGCCCTCGTTGGACGACTATCAACTGCAGCGTCAATGCCACTGCTCACATCCTCACGCTGGGTACAAGACATGCCCCTACTGGTGCCAGCGTTCGCTGTTGCCATTTCACTCACCACCCGAGCTCCGCTCTTGCAGGGGGGTGTACTGTGGGAACTGTGTAGCAGCCTTTCGCTAAACAGCTGGTTTTGCAGTTCCGTATGTCCCTAGCTTGCAACGGCCATCTGATAAGGCAACAAGTTTCTCCCTTCGCATGTTACTTCCATCCCAAGCTGTTGATCCTATTGTGTGGTGAGATAACTGCATACTGTGGTCACTGGCTACCGGTAGAGAACAATAGCTTGGTCTGTGGTGAGACTCACACCAACTTGGCCTTGACCAGTCTCCATTTCATCCCTGTGGCATCAGCATCAGCTCCAGCTTGCACCCGCAATGCTACAGACATGCCACATAGTGACACATACCATGAAGTTTTTAGACACACCCACACCGCACCCCTGCTAAGCAGTTGGGCGTATGAAAGGTGTTTCGTGCTGCGCCTTCTGCCAAAGACTATTAATTCCATGCCTCACATCAGAATATTGTCATGCTGGTGAAACTCGAGGACAAGACTGCCACCTCACTCAGCATCCACATTTTCTATTGCATCATGCCCTTTTCCAGTGCCAGCCGTGCTGGTCAATGCCTTTTTCCAGAACTTATGAATTTCAAGACTATTTTGTGTGTTTCTTTGTAGTTGCATAGTCATTAAATAGATGTGTTCCTTAACCATCAGTGAACATTGTTCTTTGTGTGGTGCCTACCACACCTTGCTCTACTATTTGGTAATTGACTTACAAGTTAGGTAAGGAAACATTTGTACAAGCTTATTAACAGCATGCGCAGTACTTCACTCCTACTTAAATCCATATTGATTATTAAGAATAATGTTATGTTTTTGTTACATTTTTCTAATTGATTACACACTTTTCACTCTAATATTTTAGGAATAATTGATAAAATCAATACTGGGAAGAAATTTCCTATCTCATCTTGTCTGCCCTTTTTGTGGATAGGTTGAACTTCCACATATTTCAAACTGTCAGCAAAGCAGCCCTAATCAAATGATTGATTTATTATGTGTATATATTTTTTTTTTTTGGAATTACATATCAGCCCCCCAGATTAAATATTTTTTAAAGATTTTATAATGCTAGCTAGGTCATGGCAAGAAAAATGAGTAAATTTAAAGTGAAGCTCATAGAAGATGACTCATAGGTGCTGACATGTGGGGAAATGCGTGTGGTTGGCCATGAGAGAGGAGGAAAAATTGTGTTTTGGGAGAAGACCAATTTATAAAAACCAAATATTTTACAAAGATAAAAAACTGACTCATCAAGCGATGGTAGAACACACACATAAAAGAAAGTTGTAATTATGTGTGTGTTCTGCCACCATTTGATGAGTAGATTTTTTAATCTCTCAAATTACATTGTTTTGTCAAAAATTGATTGTTTTCATTGTTAAACATTTTACAAACATAGATTCTTGTAAGAGCTTCCATCATTTACCAACACAATTTAAAAATGGAGATCGGTTTTATTGTTTCAGAGGAATCCTTGATAGTCCTGTAACAGAAGAGGATTTTCTAACCCAGTTAACTGTACTAAATCACAAAATAAATTTTGTGAAGGAGCAAAGTATAAAAGGTACTAGTATTTACTTTTGCCACACTGCAGCAGCTATTTTTATTTATATAATTTTTTTTTTCCAAATACTTTGTAAGCCTAGGTGAAGGTATGTGTGATCTTCTGTGTGTCAGATAATAATTTGTAGATATTACACTTGTTTGTGTATGTTTCATGAGTTTTTGTTTTACATGACATAGGTTTCAGATTACAAGCCCATTTTCTAATGTTACCAGGAACCTAGGTTTTCTATTATGAAATATACATTAAAAAATGTTTTTTGTTGTGTAATAATTAGTAAATTCCATCAAGACCCACAGTAAAGACACTTAAAATAATTTGTAGCTATTCAAAGTCAGTTGTGTAACTCAGTAAAGCATTTATTTTTTTTGGACCAGATGTGAAATCATGTCAAGATGTGAAGGAAGTACTCGAAAAATTAAAAATTAAGGCAGTAACAAAAATACGGGCATATCTGTTGGAGCAAGTGTACAAATTTCGAAAACCAATGACTAATTACCAAATACCACAAAATGCAATGTTGAAACACAAGTAAGTAGAATGTTCTTATCAGATGCAACTCTTATTTGTAATGATACTGGCAACAGAAAATTTATTTCACTTGATTAGTCTGTAATATATCCTTTGTTTCCTCCTGTAAGTTAATAGCAGGCAGTTTTACTAAATTACCTAATTATGGTACAGCCTTCAGCTATCCACTTATATGTTGCTCCTGCTTGTTTGCTAATATCATCTACTCACCTTGTATTATATCATGACTTCTGTCTTTTTTGTTATATCTACCTTACATTTTGATTATGTGCAGTGAAAATTAAACAGAGGTGGACAGGTCATGTTGCCAGATGAATGGATGGTGAGCGGACCAAGGAAGCACATTGAAGGACCCCAAGAGATAAGAAAAGACAGAGGTGGGCACATAATAGAGATGGGTTGATAACATTCGAAAAAAAGGAGCTACATTCGTGCAAGTAGCTGAAAACATGTGTGGAGATCTCTGTAGGTGATCTTTGTCCAGCAGTGGATGTTCAATCTCTGCGGCTCCTCCTGCTGCTGCTGCTGTTGTTGTTGCTGTTGTTGTTGATGATGATGATAATTTGAAAAAAAAAGTGGTATGGCTTGAAAACAGATTGGTCAGCCATCTGAGTACTTTTTAGGGGTTTGTTGTTGATTTTTTGAATACTTCAACACCATATAAATAAGTCCAATTTAAATTATGTCGCTCTGTGTTTTCTGTCTCTTGCGTTATGCTGTGAAAGGATCACATATATATGAACAGCATTTAAGAATAAAATGCACAAGAACCCCGTGTAGTCTTTCACAATTAGTCTGTATGTGCTCGGGATTCATAGAAACATATTCTTTCTACAGAGATGAGGGGCTCTGTATTAATATAAGCAAATGCAAAATAATGTGCTTAAGTAGGGGGAAATGGTCATCTCTAGTGATTCAGTTCAGCATTGCCATTAAATCACTAGTTAATGTAATATTTTTTTTGTATTAATAAATGACTATTCAGGCCAAAGTAAGGTGGGATGACCAGGTGACCCTAACAGCGAGAAAACAAATGTCAAACTGATTCTTGGGAGAGTATTGGGGATGTGCAGAGCATCAATAAAGAAAGTCACTCGATTATTGCTCCTCTGTCTTAGATACATATTGTAGACTGGCTGAAGGAACTGAAAAACCATGCAATTTACACAAGGCTTATTTTATTCTATGGTGTTATACAGCACATAAGAAAGTGCTCTAAAATTTCAGGAAAAGATCTTTGCAGACAGTTCTAATAACATCCAACTCTCTCATAAACTGCTATGTGTATCGTGCAGGGATGGTTATAGTAAATTGTAATAGATTTAAGGGAATGTACAAAAGTAAGAAGTCATTCTTCCAGCAAAAGATCTTGAATAAACTGGAAAATGACATTTCAGTGAACATATGCATTGGTACTTTAGGGTTTCCCAGTAAAATACGTAGTTCTTTAATCTGCCACTGAATCACATTCAGGAAGTTCCACAACATTTCATCAAGACAACTGTCTGTCTTCTTCTCATTGTCACTGATGGGATCTGCTGACTAGGAACTACAGTCGGTATCCAAACTAGAAACACTCTTCTTTTGAAGACTGTATGGGAAATTGCAAATCCATGAAAAAAATTGTCAGATGGATGACGGACAGTGAACAACACAATGGAGTGCCCACATAGCAACCAGTTTTGGTTTGTGCTCCAGTCACAGCCACACATGGCAACAGCTGGTGATCCTCATGTGTCTGGATATTGCTGCCTCAGTTCTTGTCGGATGGCTTTCAGTGTTGTATCGTTCTCAGCAAAAACCTCATACATGTTTAATTTCTAGATGCAGTCTTCATACGAAGAAGACCCAAGTGCTGAAACTGACAGTTACCACTCATCTACAGTCTTGGAATGTTTCCTAGATGAAAAAATAATATATATATATACACACACACACACACACACACACACACACACACACACACACACTCCTGGAAATGGAAAAAAGAACACATTGACACCGGTGTGTCAGACCCACCATACTTGCTCCAGACACTGCGAGAGGGCTGTACAAGCAATGATCACACGCACGGCACAGCGGACACACCAGGAACCGCGGTGTTGGCCGTCGAATGGCGCTAGCTGCGCAGCATTTGTGCACCGCCGCCGTCAGTGTCAGCCAGTTTGCCGTGGCATACGGAGCTCCATCGCGGTCTTTAACACTGGTAGCATGCCGCGACAGCGTGGACGTGAACCGTATGTGCAGTTGACGGACTTTGAGCGAGGGCGTATAGTGGGCATGCGGGAGGCCGGGTGGACGTACCGCCGAATTGCTCAACACGTGGGGCGTGAGGTCTCCACAGTACATCGATGTTGTCGCCAGTGGTCGGCGGAAGGTGCACGTGCCCGTCGACCTGGGACCGGACCGCAGCGACGCACGGATGCACGCCAAGACCGTAGGATCCTACGCAGTGCCGTAGGGGACCGCACCGCCACTTCCCAGCAAATTAGGGACACTGTTGCTCCTGGGGTATCGGCGAGGACCATTCGCAACCGTCTCCATGAAGCTGGGCTACGGTCCCGCACACCGTTAGGCCGTCTTCCGCTCACGCCCCAACATCGTGCAGCCCGCCTCCAGTGGTGTCGCGACAGGCGTGAATGGAGGGACGAATGGAAACGTGTCGTCTTCAGCGATGAGAGTCGCTTCTGCCTTGGTGCCAATGATGGTCGTATGCGTGTTTGGCGCCGTGCAGGTGAGCGCCACAATCAGGGCTGCATACGACCGAGGCACACAGGGCCAACACCCGGCATCATGGTGTGGGGAGCGATCTCCTACACTGGCCGTACACCACTGGTGATCGTCGAGGGGACACTGAATAGTGCACGGTACATCCAAACCGTCATCGAACCCATCGTTCTACCATTCCTAGATGGGCAAGGGAACTTGCTGTTCCAACAGGACAATGCACGTCCGCATGTATCCCGTGCCACCCAACGTGCTCTAGAAGGTGTAAGTCAACTACCCTGGCCAGCAAGATCTCCGGATCTGTCCCCCATTGAGCATGTTTGGGACTGGATGAAGCGTCGTCTCACGCGGTCTGCACGTCCAGCACGAACGCTGGTCCAACTGAGGCGCCAGGTGGAAATGGCATGGCAAGCCGTTCCACAGGACTACATCCAGCATCTCTACGATCGTCTCCATGGGAGAATAGCAGCCTGCATTGCTGCGAAAGGTGGATATACACTGTACTAGTGCCGACATTGTGCATGCTCTGTTGCCCGTGTCTATGTGCCTGTGGTTCTGTCAGTGTGATCATGTGATGTATCTGACCCCAGGAATGTGTCAATAAAGTTTCCCCTTCCTGGGACAATGAATTCACGGTGTTCTTATTTCAATTTCCAGGAGTGTATAATAGAGGGAAACATTCCACGTGGGAAAAATATATCTAAAAAGAAAGATGATGAAACTTACCAAACAAAAGCGCTGGCAGGTCGATAGACACACAAACAAACACAAACATACACACAAAATTCTAGCTTTCGCAACCAATGGTTGCCTCGTCAGGAAAGAGGGAAGGAGAAGGAAAGACAAAAGGATATGGGTTTTAAGGGAGAGGGTAAGGAGTCATTCCAATCCCGGGAGCGGAAAGACTTACCTTAGGGGGAAAAAAGGACAGGAATACACTCGCACACACACACATATCCATCCACACATACACAGACACAAGCTTGTGTGAATAGAGTATCTTTCTTTTCTGCTTTCCCAGATATAGTAACTGCTTTTGTTGGTTTTTCAGTATCATCTTTTCTCAGGAGTTAGTTTTCCTGCCATCCTTGCAAGATTTTTCAGCAACAGTTGGGTAGTAAAAGTGAAACGTTCTTCTACATCTACATTGCATCTACATTGATACTCCGCAAGCCACCCAACGGTGTGTGGCGGAGGGCACTTTACGTGCCACTGTCATTACCTCCCTTTCCTGTTCCAGTCGCGTATGGTTCGCGGGAAGAACGACTGTCTGAAAGCCTCCGTGCGCGCTCTAATCTCTCTAATTTTACATTCGTGATCTCCTCGGGAAGTATAAGTAGGGGGAAGCAATATATTCGATACCTCATCCAGAAACGCACCCTCTCGAAACCTGGCGAGCAAGCTACACCGCGATGCAGAGCGCCTCTCTTGCAGAGTCTGCCACTTGAGTTTATTAAACATCTCCGTAACGCTATCACGGTTACCAAATAACCCAGTGACGAAACGCGCCGCTCTTCTTTGGATCTTCTCTATCTCCTCCGTCAACCCGACCTGGTACGGATCCCACACTGATGAGCAATACTCAAGTATAGGTCGAACGAGTGTTTTGTAAGCCACCTCCTTTGTTGATGGACTACATTTTCTAAGCACTCTCCCAATGAATCTCAACCTGGTACCCGCCTTACCAACAATTAGTTTTATATGATCATTCCACTTCAAATCGTTCCGTACGCATACTCCCAGATATTTTACAGAAGTAACTGCTACCAGTGTTTGTTCCGCTATCATATAATCATACAATAAAGGATCCTTCTTTCTATGTATTCGCAATACATTACATTTGTCTATGTTAAGGGTCAGTTGCCACTCCCTGCACCAAGTGCCTATCCGCTGCAGATCTTCCTGTATTTCGCTACAATTTTCTAATGCAGCAACTTCTCTGTATACTACAGCATCATCCGCGAAAAGCCGCATGGAACTTCCGACACTATCTACTAAGTCATTTATATATATTGTGAAAAGCAATGGTCCCATAACACTCCCCTGTGGCACGCCAGAGGTTACTTTAACGTCTGTAGACGTCTCTCCATTGATAACAACATGCTGTGTTCTGTTTGCTAAAAACTCTTCAATCCAGCCACACAGCTGGTCTGATATTCCGTAGGCTCTTACTTTGTTTATCAGGCGACAGTGCGGAACTGTATCGAACGCCTTCCGGAAGTCAAGAAAAATAGCATCTACCTGGGAGCCTGTATCTAATATTTTCTGGGTCTCATGAACAAATAAGGCGAGTTGGGTCTCACACGATCGCTGTTTCCGGAATCCATGTTGATTCCTACATAGTAGATTCTGGGTTTCCAGAAATGACATGATACGCGAGCAAAAAACATGTTCTAAAATTCTACAAGAGATCGACGTAAGAGATATAGGTCTATAGTTTTGCGCATCTGCTCGACGACCCTTCTTGAAGACTGGGACTATCTGTGCTCTTTTCCAATCATTTGGAACCCTCCGTTCCTCTAGAGACTTGCAGTACACGGCTGTTAGAAGGGGGGCTAGTTCTTTCGCGTACTCTGTGTAGAATCGAATTGGTATCCCGTCAGGTCCAGTGGACTTTCCTCTATTGAGTGATTCCAGTTGCTTTTCTATTCCTTGGACACTTATTTCGATGTCAGCCATTTTTTCGTTTGTGCGAGGATTTAGAGAAGGAACTGCAGTGCGGTCTTCCTCTGTGAAACAGCTTTGGAAAAAGGTGTTTAGTATTTCAGCTTTACGCGAGTCATCCTCTGTTTCAATGCCATCATCATCCCGTAGTGTCTGGATATGCTGTTTCGAGCCACTTACTGATTTAACGTAAGACCAGAACTTCCTAGGATTTTCTGTCAATTCGGTACATAGAATTTTACTTTCGAATTCAATGAACGCTTCACGCATAGCCCTCCTTACGCTAACTTTGACATCGTTTAGCTTCTGTTTGTCTGAGAGGTTTTGGCTGCGTTTAAACTTGGAGTGGAGCTCTCTTTGCTTTCGCAGTAGTTTCCTAACTTTGTTGTTGTACCACGGTGGGTTTTTCCCGTCCCTCACAGTTTTACTCGGCACGTACCTGTCTAAAACGCATTTTACGATTGCCTTGAACTTTTTCCATAAACACTCAACATTGTCAGTGTCGGAACAGAAATTTTCGTTTTGATCTGTTAGGTAGTCTGAAATCTGCCTTCTATTACTCTTGCTAAACAGATAAACCTTCCTCCCTTTTTTTATATTCCTATTAACTTCCATATTCAGGGATGCTGCAACGGCCTTATGATCACTGATTCCCTGCTCTGTACATACAGATTCGAAAAGTTCGGGTCTGTTTGTTATCAGTAGGTCCAATATGTTATCTCCACGAGTCGGTTCTCTGTTTAATTGCTCGAGGTAATTTTCGGATAGTGCACTCAGTATAATGTCACTCGATGCTCTGTCCCTACCACCCGTCCTAAACATCTGAGTGTCCCAGTCTATATCTGGTAAATTGAAATCTCCACCTAAGACTATAACATGCTGAGAAAATTTATGTGAAATGTATTCCAAATTTTCTCTCAGTTGTTCTGCCACTAATGCTGCTGAGTCGGGAGGTCGGTAAAAGGAGCCAATTATTAACCTAGTTCGGTTGTTTAGTGTAACCTCCACCCATAATAATTCACAGGAACTATCCACTTCTACTTCACTACAGGATAAACTACTACTAACAGCGATGAACACTCCACCACCGGTTGCATGCAATCTATCCTTTCTAAACACCGTCTGTACCTTTGTAAAAATTTCGGCAGAATTTATCTCTGGCTTAAGCCAGCTTTCTGTACCTATAACGATTTCAGCTTCGGTGCTTTCTATCAGCGCTTGAAGTTCCGGTACTTTACCAACGCAGCTTCGACAGTTGACAATTAGAATACCGATTGCTGCTTGTTCCCCGCATGTCCTGACTTTGCCCCGCACCCGTTGAGGCTGTTGCCCTTTCTGTACTTGCCCAAGGCCATCTAACCTAAAAAACCGCCCAGCCCACGCCACACAACCCCTGCTACCCGTGTAGCCGCTTGTTGCGTGTAGTGGACTCCTGACCTATCCAGCGGAACCCGAAACCCCACCACCCTATGGCGCAAGTCGAGGAATCTGCAGCCCACACGGTCGCAGAACCGTCTCAGCCTCTGATTCAGACCCTCCACTCGGCTCTGTACCAAAGGTCCGCAGTCAGTCCTGTCGACGATGCTGCAGATGGTGAGCTCTGCTTTCATCCCGCTAGCGAGACTGGCAGTCTTCACCAAATCAGATAGCCGCCGGAAGCCAGAGAGGATTTCCTCCGATCCATAGCGACACACATCATTGGTGCCGACATGAGCGACCACCTGCAGATGGGTGCACCCTGTACCCTTCATGGCATCCGGAAGGACCCTTTCCACATCTGGAATGACTCCCCCCGGTATGCACACGGAGTGCACATTGGTTTTCTTCCCCTCTCTTGCTGCCATTTCCCTAAGGGGCCCCATTACGCGCCTGACGTTGGAGCTCCCAACTACCAGTAAGCCCACCCTCTGCGACTGCCCGGATCTTGCAGACTGAGGGGCAACCTCTGGAACAGGACAAGCAGCCATGTCAGGCCGAAGATCAGTATCAGCCTGAGACAGAGCCTGAAACCGGTTCGTCAGACAAACTGGAGAGGCTTTCCGTTCAGCCCTCCGGAATGTCTTTCGCCCCCTGCCACACCTTGAAACGACCTCCCACTCTACCACAGGTGAGGGATCAGCCTCAATGCGGGCAGTATCCCGGGCAACCACAGTCGTAGTCCGATCAGGGGATGCGTGGGACGAGCTGGCCGTCCCCGACAAACCCCCATCCCGACCCCCACAGTGATGCCCATTGGCAACAGCCTCAAGCTGTGTGACCGAAGCCAACACTGCCTGAAGCTGGGAGCGAAGGGATGCCAACTCAGCCTGCATCCGAACACAGCAGTTGCAGTCCCTATCCATGCTAAGAACGTCTGAACTAATCTACAGAGAGCGCAAACAAATCGACAAAATTTAAACGGTTATTAAAATACAAGATTGCCTAGTAAATGCAGTAATGCTGCTACTTGTGCACTGCTGACACTGCTCGGCGGCGGAAGGAGACTAAGCGAAATTACACTATTCAGGTACTAAAACACGATGCTACACTCTCAAATACTATAATACGCCCGAAATTTATGAATTAAACAATGCAAGAACCAAAAACACGCAAAGAAATTAAGAATTAAACTATGTAACAAATGAGTGAGCTAGGAGTAAACGACTTGCTGCTCAGCTGCTTATCCAACGGCGGCAGGGAGCACACTGACTGCGACCAACCGACACTGGCCGTTCAAAACAAAACAGTAGACAAACGACTACGCGAATTTACACTATTCAGGTACTAAAAACGCGATGCTACAACTCTCAAATACTATAATACGCTCGAAATTTATGAATTAAACAATGCAAGTACCAAAAACACGCAAAGAAATTATGGGCGTATGAGCAATTTATAATGCTTTATCATTCACACCTAGTCTATTCTCGCTATCAGGAGTTTGTCATTACTAAATGAATTCAAAATATATTTCTTGATATATCTCTTATTAATAATCAGTGTGCAAATATGCATGATGCTGAGCTGAAAAGATTTAAAATAAAATTTTACAATGAATGTTAGATGATTGGGTTGAAAATCACTGCTCCAGGACTAATTTCATGGATACTCTCCATAAACTAAAAAGCACTGACGTTGAGTTCATCATCATCATCATCATCATCATAATCATCCTCATCATACCCAGAAATGTCTGGTGGAGCAAAACTACTCATCATGTCATGCACAAGGCACTGACTGAATCATACAATTTAGTGAATAGGAATTCCACACCACTGTAGCAATATATCGAGAAATAGTCGCTATACCCAATAAAATCCACAACAAAATACTTAGACACTTGAAAGATGACAGCATAAAACTATCCTCAGGTTTTTCAGTCATTGTTTGGCGAGATGGGAATTTTGAATCCAATGACCCGAGAGTATCATTATTCCTATTCTGAAACTGAGAAAAGACCCATATATTGTGACTAATTATCAGCCACTCTTTTTAATGAACAGGCTGTGTAATTTATTTGAAAGAATGGTCAACCAAAAGCTGTATTGTTGTGTGGAAGCCAGAGAACATTTATCACAATTTCATAGTGACTTCAGGCACCCCGGTCCACCATACACAAACCGATATGTCTGGAATCTGCAATGTGTAATACTTTCACCCATTGCTATCACCTTTGATCTGCAGAAAGTGTGACATGACCTGGCACCATCACATCCTATCTACACTGCTTGAGGGGGATTTCCGGGTTTGCTTACCCATTTTTAACCAGAATTTCTTATCCCTCTGACAGCTCTGGGTGCAGATGGGTTCACCCCTCAGGTACCAGCATGAAAATGAAGTTCCTCGTGGATTGGTTTTGAGTGTAACACTCTTCACCTTAGCAGTCAATTGTATCATGGCCAACATGAGATCAATGGTCTCATCATCACTATATGTGGTCAACCCTTTCCTTATTACAGCTCTCTGTCATTGAGCACTGCAGAGTGGCAACTTCAGGGAGCCGTAAACAAAGTACAAAACTGGGCCTTGACTCATGAGTATCATTTTTTTCCCATGAAAACTCATGTCATGCAGAACTTTACCTAGGTAACCAATTACTTGAAGGCATTGAAAATTTTTCATTTTTGGACTTTTATTCAACAAGTTAACACGGTTACCACATGTACTTCAGCTAAAGGCTTAATACCTCCAGATTTCCCAGCAGCACATCCAGAGAAGTAGACTGCACAGTTCTTTTGTGATTCTACAAACCTTTGATCTTATCCTGCCGGTACTATATATGTGTAGCTTATGGATAAACAGAGCTTAGTACATCCTGTTGACCACAGTGGTATGTAGTTGACAACTGGAGCCTTCTGTACAGACTCCTGATGGAACATGGTACCACACCATTGGGGTCAGGTGCCAGTAATTCTTGATGAACAATGTAGTCACAATTTGTCATATACCTGCTTATTTATGTTATTCGACTCTTTTCCGCAAACAATGATTCAGACTGCTTACAAACTGCCCAAAAATAGGTAGACCAGCTTGGGGATGATTGGAAACATATGCAAGGACCTCCAGCTTCGCCCTCTTATCTGTTTAGAGTTCCGTCTTGGCACCCCCTGTCTTGTGTACCCAGTCCTGTGATTCAGGTGGACCACTTCCACAGACTCCACTATTCTCAGATGTCTATTATGCTCAATTCTCCATGACTATAGTAATTTGAAATTATAAATTGAAAGTTGATGACAGAGTTGATTATGCCTTCGCATACACAAGGAGCTCGAGACATGCTGTCTGCCGAGTGCATGCAGTGTGTATACTGCAGAGTTGGTAGCCATATATCAGGCTTTGTAATACATCAAAATTTTCACGGCGAAGAATTTCCAGGTTTTTAGTGACTCCATGAGCTGCTTATAAGGAATATCTCACTGCTAGCCCAGAATTTTTTGGTCACCAACATCCACGGCATAGCATTTGACATCCACAGGTTTGGAATCACCATAACTTTCATATGGACATCAAGCCTCATGGGCATATCGAGATGAATTAGCTCACATATTAGCTAAAGAAGCATCCATAAGACAAAAACATGAACAACAAGTACCAGGACGGACCTACAATTGCTGCTAAAACATCAAATTATGAAATATTGGGATATGGGGTAGCAGGTTACCACAATCCTCTGCGAGTTGAGAGCAATCAAGGGGACCTTCAAGGCATGGCATATTTCTCTCCAAGTCTCTCAGAAAGGTGCCATCATACTGTGGTTACTGCGTATTGGACACAGTAGACTTACCCATGAGTTCTTTTTGCGTCAAGACGACACCCCTCAATGCAGCTGTAGTAGTCATCCCATGATAGCCTGTATCTTGTAGTGTTTGCTCAGCTGACTGATCAGAGATGAGCCATGAAACTGTCTACATCCCTACCAGATAGCAGCAACATAGTCCTATGTTCCCTGAGAGAAAGCGGATATTATAATAAAATTTAAAGTACCTCAATATTTATTGTCGGGCTGATGTGGAGGGAGTGCCTCTCACTGTTCTGTGAGCCCCAAGTGACCTCCACCTGTTTGCTCCCCCTGCACTATCACGCATTTTCAAATTTTTGTGTACATATTTTATTTATCTAACTGTTTAAGCCAATTAACCTTCTAGTCCTCACAAGTTTTCAGTTTGTCACCCCATTTTAGTAACATTGAATCTAAAGATCTTTCTGGTGTAACCTTCAGTGATCTCGGTATAGGATGCGGGAAGCTCTACCTGTGATTGCTTTCGGTTATGCAGTGGCATCCATTCCCTGTAATCAGCTACAGTTTCTAGTTACTTGGGTTTGTCTTACTTTAACTGTCTGACTTTAGCTATTGTCACTGCAAATTTTCAACCATGATGATAAGTTCAAATATTATGGAATTGACTTTCTTCCTTTCCTCACTTCACATCATTTTATGTGAATTTCCAGTGGAACAAGGGACTGATACCAAGATGGTTGGTTCATATGGGGGGGAGTGGACCGAATAGTGAGGTCATCTGTCTCACCAAGATGTTCAGTTACTTTAAACTCGTCATCATCATCATCATCATTTTCTTCTTCTTCTTCTTGTTTTTCTTCTTCTCCTCCTCCTCCTCCTCCTCCTCTTCTTCTTATTCTTCTTTGTCTTGTGAATTAAGTTTTAAAACTTCAGATGTTGCCTGTCCACTCAGTCATAGGTTTTGCTACATCTCCTTTACCTGCTGATTAATTAGTTAATATTAATTTGGAAGTTTTTTGTGTTCATACTAGGTACTGCAGTATCAATTTATTCATAATTCACTTAGTCCTATATGTAGCTCATATCATGCTGTTATATGTCTGCTGTTAACTAATTTCTCATACTTGTCAGAATTTCATTTCAGTAGGTTTTATTTTATGTAAAGATGTCTGCTGTTAACTAATTTCTCATACTTGTCAGAATTTCGTTTCAGTAGGTTTTATTTTATGTAAAGATGTCTGCTGTTAACTAATTTCTCATACTTGTCAGAATTTCATTTCAATAGTTTTTATTTTACATAAAGCTCTTTCTGTACTTACCCCGTAGAGGTCATAAATGGGTCTGTATACTCACATGAAACTCGCCATCTCTGTATACTCAGAGACTCGACTCATGGGTCTCTGCCACTGCCCACTGAACTCAAAACTCATTGGTTGAATCTGCTAGAGTCTGTTGTCATGTACAGACAGGTTGTACCAGTGTAGAAAGGTGAGCAAGTACATGAGTTTGCAAGTATAGCCAAGGACTTGTGTAATTGCCATTACAGATGCAACTGTTGGTCATATTGATAAAATGAATGATCAGTTTTTATTTTTATATAGTGTCTTTACAAATATTTAATTTCTATTCAGAGAATGCCTTGGTAGTTACGTTCACATCACACTCTTTCAGCATGGACTGAATCTGTGGCAACAGTACAAGGAAACATGACATGGGGGTGAAGTGAATTCTCTAAATGGCAATTAATTAGTAAAATTAATGTACAACAGTTTTCGAAAATTTTACAAAAATGAATCATAAGCTACACAGCTCTCTACTAGATCAAAAACGCAAGTTGCCATGACCGAAGAATATCCATAAATTGTGCTTTTTGGTCAGCGGGTCGTAACAGTAGCATTGTTCTGTGCCCACTTTTCATTTGATGGAGCAAATGTGTTTTCTCATGGTGAAGTTGAAGTACACAAGAATATAATGATTTTGTTTGCAATGGACAAAATTTTTAGGTTTCTCATCTGAGACGTGTACTGTAGCATTGGGCCTTTTGTAGACATCTCTCTTCCTGTAATGGAGCATATTTGCAGTTGTGTGCACTGCATCACTTCATTTTTGTCGTACACCCTCCACAGTCTCACACGGCTTCATTAGAGGCCACCACATCTTGACAGTCATTCATTTCACTCTGTCAGTGCTACATTACAACAGCAAGATTGTACATTCAACTTCTGTACTAAGTCACAATTAGTCTTACATTCCTGCACATTTCAGTAAGAGTGAATGATTTGATGAGTAGGAAGTAATCGCAGCACCACCATTCTCAGACTAGTCATACTTGCAGAACTGCTGTGGGTAGGAAGGAAGCGCTGATGTAACAGTGGCACCTTGATTTATGATGTATGCAACCTTCAACATTAGACTCTTACATGCTCTAATTCTGATGTCTTCTACCGAGTCTTTACTGATATGAAAAAGTGTTGAAAGAAACAAAGCATTAAAGCGAGAAACATAGATGATATAAAACTGGTCTTGTTTATTGCCTTGTTTTATTTCTTATCATGTCATACACAGTGCCACAAAAACTTCCAAATCTAGCTTGTCTTACATCTGCAAGAATAATGGAAGTTTCTGGACGGAACAATACGTAAAATAAGAGAAAAGCAACCACTCACCTATTGTGGAGTGATCTGTGGAACATAGAAACGTGAGCAAAACAGCTCTTTCTCTAGTGGACGTATGCACATAGACACCAAAAGTACACTTGCCATGGCCATGGGAGTGTAAGTTTGGGAGTCGGTGTGCTTGTTTGTGTGAATGTGTGTACTTTTATTAGAGAAAGAGCAAGAGTTTGAAAGCTAGTGTGAATATGATTTTCTGGTATGTTTGTCTGTGCTCCAAGTCCACTAGAGGTGAGTGGCTTGCCTTTCTCTTGTACTACATATATTTTCACATCTAGCACTTCTTATTATTTCAGCTAAAGCAAAGGATGAAACTTGTTCCAAACATGTTTCCCGCAGTGACACTGTTAGGTATTGGATGCTTGCCTCAGAAAGATATGACTTTGATCTTAGTTTAGAGATATTAACATTAAATTATTTACAGACCTGTTTCAGGTGATGAAGTGCACAGTTCAGATCATCATCTTTTTTATGCAATATTTTGCATTATCTGTATTTTTAAAACACAGTCTGTTGATATTTTGATATACAGGGCTATTACAAATGATTGAAGCGATTTCATAAATTCACTGTAGCTCCATTCATTGACATATGGTCACGACACACTACAGATACGTAGAAAAACTCATAAAGTTTTGTTCGGCTGAAGCCGCACTTCAGGTTTCTGCCGCCAGAGCGCTCGAGAGCGCAGTGAGACAAAATGGCGACAGGAGCCGAGAAAGCATATGTCGTGCTTGAAATGCACTCACATCAGTCAGTCATAACAGTGCAACGACACTTCAGGACGAAGTTCAACAAAGATCCACCAACTGCTAACTCCATTCGGCGATGATATGCGCAGTTTAAAGCTTCTGGATGCCTCTGTAAGGGGAAATCAACGGGTCGGCCTGCAGTGAGCGAAGAAACGGTTGAACGCGTGCGTGAAAGTTTCACGCATAGCCCGCCGAAGTCGACGAATAAAGCAAGCAGGGAGCTAAATGTACCACAGCTGACGGTTTGGAAAATCTTACTGTTTACAATTGCTGCAAGCCCTGACACCCGATGACAAAGTCAGACACTTTGAATTTTCGGCGCGGTTGCAACAGCTCATGGAAGAGGATGCGTTCAGTGCGAAACTTGTTTTCAGTGATGAAGCAACGTTTTTTCTTAATGGTGAAGTGAACAGGCACAATGTACGAATCTGGGCGGTAGAGAATCCTCGGGCATTCGTGCAGTAAATTCGCAATTCACCAAAAGTTAACGTGTTTTGTGCAATCTCACGGTTTATAGTTTACGGCCCCTTTTTCTTCTGCGAAAAAAACGTTACAGGACACGTGTATCTGGACATGCTGGAAAATTGGCTCATGCCACAACTGGAGACCGACAGTGCCGACTTCATCTTTCAACAGGATGGTGCTCCACCGCACTTCCATCATGATGTTCGGCATTTCTTAAACAGGAGATTGGAAAACCAATGGATCGGTCGTGGTGGAGATCATGATCAGCAATTCATGTCATGGCCTCCACGCTCTCCCGACTTAACCCCATGCGATTTCTTTCTGTGGGGTTATGTGAAAGATTCAGTGTTTAAACCTCCTCTACCAAGAAACGTGCCAGAACTGCGAGCTCGCATCAACGATGCTTTCGAACTCATTGATGGGGACATGCTGCGCCGAGCGTGGGAGGAACTTGATTATCGGCTTGATGTCTGCCGAATCACTAAAGGGGCACATATCGAAAGTTTGTGAATGCCTAAAAAAACTTTTTGAGTTTTTGTATGTGTGTGCAAAGCATTGTGAAAATATCTCAAATAATAAAGTTATTCTAGAGCTGTGAAATCGCTTCAATCATTTGTAATAACCCTGTATTTGTGTGTACATTGTTCCCAGTGTTTCAGAGTGTCGTTGATACAGATATTAAAAAGATTGGGTGATGTTGGACACTTTTGTCATACTCTTTTATTTATTAAAATGTTATCACTTCTTGTTAAAGCTGCATTTATGACAAACTTTGGTATCTCATATATGCATCTTATGAGATTTCATTAACTTATCTGTACTTAGTTATCCTGTAGACCATTGCCTGGTATGAGAGAAAAGTGTAAGGTGTGCAGTGATTCAAAATCTAATAAACTGAACGATAGTTAGAATAGTAGCAATTTTGATATACTCTTAGTTTGACTTCATTTTCTAGGACAAAGAGGTGTCTTGGTTCTAACCTATTTTTTGTTATGTGGAATAATTTTAAACTGCTGCAGTCACTTTTTACTAATAAATTATTAGTACAATGCATTTCGGCAGTATGCTGCCACCATCAGGTGCATTATACAGTTACTTATACATCAGCTGATAGGTTATGTACCTTAGCTGTGTGTGCCAGTGCGGTTAAGAATCGAAAAATAAACCTGTGTGGAAGGATAAATCTGTTACAGTGTGTACATTATGTGAATAGCATGATTAGGTAATATATATTAATATGTTTACTTACATCTTTGTTGGCGATTTCATTTTCTGGCACACACAGCACAGTAACAGGTAAATCACAACTTAGTATTTTCACAAACATCTGTTTACAACTCTCCAAAGAGTTTTAAAATCTAAAATAAACTACTTACAATTTCAAAGACTGTTTACAACTTTCAAGAGAGTTATAAAAGCTAAGCTAAACTACTTACAGTTTCAAAGACAGTAATATATACCTGTAGTGAAGATGAAAACGTTTATTTACATGTATTGGTAATATGGAGGATGTTTCAGGGATACTTAATGAAAACTATTCTGTCAGTGAAATAAACATTTAATGTTGGAGAAGTTTTTGAAGAAGTTAAAATTATTACTTTCAAGCTTATCATTTAATAATACATCTCCATGTGTTGTGCAATGAATGAAGATTCCCAGTTCTTCATATAAGTCCATTTGGTGTCCCTTATCCTTTTTATGTAATATATGAAGATCATTCACAGTATCATGGAATTGGTGGCCTGTGTCTTTTATGTGAGTAGCTGTTGCTGGGCTATTGTAATTGTTAGTGTGGTAAGCATTTATGTGTTCATTATATCTTGTTTGGAAGTCTCTCCCAGTATGGCTTATATAAAGGGATCTGCAGGTATTACATACTATTTTATAGATGCCTGATTGTGAGTGTTTATCAGTCTGTGTGTGTATATTGTGTCTCAGTGTGTTTTGCAGTTTGTTGTGTGGTGTAAAGGCAATGGGCTAATAAAATATTGGTAAAAAGTGACTGCAGCAGTATAAAATTATTCCACATAATCTTTTAATACAGTTGCAGACCACAAACATCCATATAACATGTATAAATTTAAATAAATAGTTTTTGTTGTTTCATAAAACACAAATTTCTGTCTAGGTTTTACTACGAGTTTCTTCTGTCAAATGAAAGAACTGTTGCACAGGAAGTACGTAGTGAATACGTTGATACAATGAGCAAGATATATTATTCATATTTCAAATCATATTCATCACGTATAATGAAACTTCAGTATGATGAATGTGCTACTAAAGATGACCTTATGGGCATTGAAGATACAGGACCAAAAGGTTTATTTTATAAAACGTCACTGAAAAATAAAGGTACTGTATTCACCATTGGAAATCGTGGTGATGTGCTGACTTCTCATTTGGAAGCTCCTATTATTGTACCACATGCAGCTCAAAAAAACGAAAATAAGGTAAGAGTAGTGTGTGATATAATGCTGACACAATATTGGCAAGGAGTAGTTGTTAATTCACCTCTCATTTGTTTCAGTATCCATTTGAGGCCCTCTTTCGTAGTGAACAGTATTGTCTAGTTGACAATGCATGCCGGGAATATTTATTCTTGACAGAATTCTTCATGGTAAAAGGAAGCCATGCCTTAGACCTCTTTGATCAGATTATGGCAAAAACACTTAATCTGCTTGTTGTAGGTATCAGGACATAGATCCCTTTTATTTCTTATTTTTACACTTAATTGTACTGGTTTATAAAGTTGTGCTCTTTTGTGTTTGAAGAAAGTAAATATTTGGGACTATTATGTACACAACAGAAACGAGATTGCTCACATTGCAAATGAAATGTTTCTAGTGTCGTGTTAATGCATGGCTGCATTTTTATCTTAAATTATACCCCATGCTGCGGCAAGATTCATAAAAATCTGTGAACTAAGTGGGAGTGGACAAGCAATTTATTACAGACATGTGCTTGTGCTATGTCAGAGAATATATTCAGCTGATGGTGATACCCTGTGAAGTAAAATCCTTTTGAGTCCACATAATACTACCTTAATTCTGTCAACTGCTTAAAACATTTCTGAATGCCATTTTCCATAAGGCTATATAGGAGCTGTGCCATTTTTAACTTTTTGACTCCATGCAAGAACGTATATGATGTAAAACTGTTCATCCACTGGTACTGAGTTAATTGATTTTTAGGAAACTTGCTATAGTGTAAGAGCACAGTTAAAAGTCGAGATACAGTTACACACTAATATGCCAAGAAAAATAGTTCCTCAGTAATGCAAAAGGTCTGGTTTGTTTTGTAATGAGGCAGTGTCTATAAATCTGATGGCTGGAAAAAGGTATTTTGTTACATGTTCTTCATATAAAAAGAGACAAGCACAAAATGCTGTTTAGCCTAGGTGCAGTGGTGTCAAATTGAAAATTTCAGGTAACTTCCAAGTAAAGGAGAAAAACTCTATACAGTTGTCATGTTTTACTAATCAGATTAAATAGTGTGTGTTACTTATAATACAAGAAATCTTCTGTAGGGTGGATAGTTGCTAATGATATCAGTGATAAGATTCGCTGGTGACATTGCAATTCTCAGTGAAAGAATCACAGGAACTGTTGAATGAAGTAAACACTCCAGTGAGCACAAACTGTGGATTGAGAGTAAACCAAAGAAAAGTGAAAGTAATGAGGAGTAACGGAAATAATATTAGGTATAAACTTAACATCAAAATTAGTGAATTCTGCTACCTTGCAAGGAAAATAACACATGGTGGATGAAGCTAGAAAGACGTAAAAAGCAGACTAGCACAGGGAGAGATGGTATTACCAGCCACGCCAAGTCTACTAATATCCAAGTCATTTTTATTTGATGAAGAAATTTCTGAGAAAGAATGTCTGAGCAAAGCATTGCATTGTAGTGAATCATATACTGAGGAGAAACCAGAAAAGGAGAACTGAAGTGGTTGAGATGTGATGTTATAGAAGGATATTGAAAATTAGGTTGACTGATAAAAAAGATAAGGAATGGGAAGGTTCTCTGCAGAATGAGCAAAGAAAGTAACATATTGAAAACACTGCTGAAAAGAAGGGACAGGATAATACGTCATGTGTTACGGTATGAGAATAACTTCCACGATTGTAGAGGGTCCTGTAGAGGGTAAAAGCTGTCATGGAAGACTGATATTGGAATACATCCTGCAAATAATTGAGGGTGAAGGGTGGAACTGCTACTTTGAGATGGAGAGGTTGGTACAGGAGAAGAATTTGTGGCGTGCCACATCAAACCAGTCAGGAAACTAAGACTAAAGCAAAAGTTGCTATTGAGGTCAAGCATTGACTAATTTAAGAAAATAGTTTTTTGTGGCAACATTCTTCAGTACATGCTTATGTGTAAGCACTGTGGTACTTTATTTATGAGTAGTTAGCTGAATTATGTCATGGAGACACTACAGAGTCTCAGAACTTGTGTGTGGCACCAGAGATTTTTTTGATGTCTGTGATGGTAGAACATTTGTAGCAAAGCTGATTTTGTAGCTGCTGGATAACTCAACTTACTTTCTGTAGCTTTTCAGCATGAAAGGCTCATTTCCATGCTCCACTAAGAGAATAGCCACTGTCCCACTTAAAACTGTTGTTGCACATTTCGACTTCAACAGATTATCTGATAACATAATGCCAGTAGTTAGATGCATAGGTTAAGATTTTTGTTTGGCTCGGGGATCACAGAGAAACTCAGTGCTAAAGACTCTGGTCCATAGATCAAACAGTTTAAGACAAGGAGAGCCTTACCAAAGAATTATAACAGCTACAAATAGGTTTCCAAAGAAATGGGTGCTCTGATCATTAATTTTCAGTGGACATTGCAGTCAAAATCAAGAATGTCTAAGAAAAAGAGAAACCAAGAATCACTTATCTGCTTGATACTGGCCCAATATCCAGAAAGGCCAGTATACTCCTATGGACACAAGGCATCTAGTGTATTTTTCTCCTGTCAGTGAAGATAAAAGGTCCTCTTTGTAATGGTAAAAATTATCTAGGACTCCAGAAGTGGAGAATGTACCACTTTCTTTGCAAATGTGGCTTTTCTTGCTTGGGACAGACTATTACAACAGTTGAGGAGAGATGCAGGGAACATCAACAGCACATCTAAGACAACCAAGTACATCAACCGTCACCGAGCAGTACCTCAGATATAATCATGAAGTGAAATATGATGAGATTAGTACTGTGGTGCAAGCACCAAGTTTTGGGTACATCATAATTAAGGACCCTGTCAAAATAAAGATGCTGGGAGACTTTAATAAACAGGGATCAAGGTTACAATTTACACAAGGCTTGTGGTCGTGCCCTCAATTTACTAAGTTCCTGTCATCCATCACATCCACCAGAGCTGGGAAATGATGAGAGAATATGTGATCCACGGAATATCAGTGCAGGCAAAAAAAAAAAAAAAAAAAAAGGGCAAGGAACCATTGAAGGGCTTAGTGGATGTCAGAAGTCTTAACTCACTATGATCTGTAAATGGTGGTGCAAGCCCAACAACAGGTCATAGTCTGGTTGCAGTCCAGGTAGCGAGTACACATAACAGCATAACTGACAGCACCTGAAGAAGAGAAGATGACTGGGTCAGTAATAAAAATACTATGCACAAAATGGAAACAACAACACGGCAGAATGTCCAGAAATGTAGCCAGTTTCACTTTTAATTCCCTATGAGGATTGTCAAGTAAATTTTGTATTTATGTCGTGGAAGAATGTGTTAGGACAAATATGGCATACTTCTTGGTATTTTCTACTAACATATTATGATGTCTGTCATTTCTAGCATGAGATACAATTTCACACTGAAAAATAATTCTTTGGTTTTTGCCCTACTTTCACATTAAAATACCTCAATATCATATTGCACCTGCAACAGAATTATCTGTCATTTATCAGTTTCTGTACCTCTGTGAAAAGTTATTGCATTTCCTCATTAGAAAGCTTGTTGGTACCTAGGCCTGAATCACTTCAGTGGATTGTCTTCTTTTGGAAATGTCTTGTTATTCCTGAGTTGAGATATCTCCAATGTCGTTAATATTGTCTTTAACTTTCTTGTTTAATGTAAAGCCTATACTTGAAGCTTCTGTAAATGATATACAGCACTCCAGTTAATCTAATGATATATAGTAATTTCTTCTGACTAGATAAGTACTTTCCAATAAAGCTGGAGAGAGAGAGAGTGTGTGTGTGTGTGTGTGTGTGTGTGTGTGTGTGTGTCATCATGTTACAAAACTGACCTGTACCAAATTTAAAACAGGAGTGGTCTAAAAAAGTCCCTAAAAGTATCTGAGCGTGGAATATTCACTTAACTAGACACCAGCTTGATACATCTGTGTTAAAATAGTTTCTCCAACTTTCCTTGAAAAGTATTTACTGTATTTCAAACATTTCAATTATTTAATGTACAGCATTTGGATAAAACTGTGAAAAGTCGCATAGATTTCTTGGCTACATAAAACAAGACTGTTATCTCAGTTGAGTTTTAACAGTTAAATTCAAAATTTCATAACTGTAGGTATTGAACTAAAAATTTCATAACTGTTAATCTTGGCCAAGCTGATAGACCAAATATTAAGAAAGTCCATTTTTTTCTCTCTCTCTTTTACATCCGCTATTAGTTAATATAGGCAAAATACATTGTGTGTCATTCATTTTGTTTGAGCTGGCTGTACAGCATTTCTCCTGGCTGCACATGGGCTGTAGCATGCATATGTAGAAGCATATAGCACCAAGAACTCCAAATGCATATTGCAGGAAATATACACCTGTAACATCTTGTTCTCTTTCTTGGTGGTGCAAGCGTCATAATAAAGACCACATAACAACACTCTCGTGCTACACCAAAAATAGGTGACTATTTACAATAAACATTGCAGTTAGTCATTCAGCTAATAATTATTTGCAACCTAGATAATGAGATGATTTATACAAGGAGTGGTCAGTAAGTTAGGTTTTCAATTGTGCTTTGTTTTTGTAGGAATTCCCAAATTTTTGCTGTATGTATACATGTTGAAGAAAATTGCATCAGAGTACTAAACCACACACTGAATTGTAGAAAAAGAGATAAAATTTGCATTCACATTGGTTCTGACATGTTTTGTGGCTGCATAAATCACAATGCAGCTTAAATTTATTCTTGTTATTAAATTACCAAGGCATGAATGTATCAGAAAGTAAGTGTAAGGATGTCGAAGTCATTGCAGAGGCTGCTTCAAGATTCTTAGTCATCTACTTTCACATAAATATTCTTAATATGCTTTTGTAGACTAAGTAATTCGTATAATTTAGCACCATTGCACCAAAAGATAATTTGATAAGACAAAAAGAAAGGAAGGTATGTAGTATAAGGAAGCATACTAGTCTTCGTCCCAATGCAATTAGATCCTGTGTTTCAGTACAAGCCCCTGTTTTCTGTTGTTAAAGTAAGACTTTATCCATGCAAGAGCAATACTGTTTACACATTTTGGATGAATCTGGAATTTTGCTATGGATACATCTCAAGATAACTTGTGTCTGTTGACGCCATCTGCTGTGATATATTTTAACTGCTTTTTCTATTTAGGTATTTACACCAACAATCAATGTATTTCCTTAATTACTTTTTGCTTGTTTAGCATTTTGATTCAGTTTTGATATCTCAAATAGTAACTGTTTTTGTCTTGAAGTTCCTCCTGCTTTTATAGATGGCCCTAGTCAGAAAATGGAAGGAAATGAAACTGAATAACTTTTGGAGGTTTTTGGATGATCATTATTCAGTTGTTTCTACTGAAAATGAAGATCCAGATGACTGTGTGAATGAATGTTTTTGTGGTTCTGAGGACGATTCCAGTAACACTGATATCATTAAACCTGTAAAGAAGTGTAAAGTGGCAGTGTTTTCAAGTGATTATGATGATGTTGATTCTGTTCTTGTGAACGATTCATTTTGTTGCGATGGTAACCCTTTCGAAGTGGCACCCAAGTCTCATTTCTGTAACCCAGATATAGTTGTTCCACTCAGTCAAAGGTCATAGTGAGCTCACAGAATACAAGAAGAAAGTGTTAATTGTTCATCTTTGTTCAGGCTCCATTTCTGAAATTGTATATGGATCTCACAGTAGAGGATACTTTAAAAAATATAGAATGAGAGGTAGATTTCTTTACCCATTTATTAATTGAATGGATACAGCTGAAAAAGACCCACTTCACCTGGTCTTAATTTTCATTTGTTCTCTGGCAACGTTCCAGATCACTTGAACATTTGAGAACATCATATAAATGAAAAAAAAAGAAATGTTAGTATTACAGGCTCAAAAATACTCTTGAATTCTCAAAAATAATTTTAAGTGCCCTTAAAACTGCTTAAGTATCCGACAATAACCTAATTTCGAAAAAGTACTATGTCACTTCCTTAATCATTTCTTTTTTAGAACATTCTTGATCATTCTAGAAGGAACTTTCTGGCCAGTCTCGGCCAATTTGGCATCCGATTCTCATTTGCTTCATGGACTTCCCATAAGAAGTCCATAGGTGTGATACCCCCTTTTGACTGCCTCTTCTAACCCAATCCCTACAGTTCCAAACCGGAACCTTCCTCATAGATGAGGGATGGAGGTCCACCATACCATATAATCCACATGGAGATGCGGGGGTGCGCTACACAGACAAACTCCACTTACATTTGTTATATATACTGATTAAGATTAATGTATGAGGCAGTCATATGAAGTCAACTTGTAGCTACTGAGAGAGTGAATTACATTTGTAAACCCATTTACATGTTCCATATTGAGTGTTGTGTAACTTGGTGGTCAACTTTGCTCTTGACGACACTTGGCACTGGCCATTCATTTGGGCACAGCTGACTCATTGTCATGCCCACATAAAGGGCTATGCAGATGTTCCAGCAGAACTGTTATATGAAATGATGACACTGTCGATGCCTGTGCCTCTGATGGGGTAGGATATGTGTGTGGTGGGATTGGAATAGGATGTGCTGTGTGGGTGCATATAAAGCAGGTTTTGTATCTGCATCTTGGCACTGGGTCCTCCACAGGCATATGGCCTATGGGGTAAGCATCTCGAATTAGATGACGTATAAGGATGGACCAGGATTTTTGTTGTCTGTAGGTGTCACAGGATGTATGTTTCTAGACTAGTGCAACAGGATAGTGTCTGTCTATAAATACTATGGCAAGGTTATCAGCATATTTTGGCTAACCCATATCTTCCAGTGCAGCTGCAATGTCCATAGGTGCTAAGGTTGTAGTAGAGGGACTTTTTAATGTGGAACAGGACAGCTCTCAAAATGGAATACCGTTGGTGTTTGGTGCATTGATATAAATTAAGATTTTTATGGAATCATTTGAGACGTGTAAATCAGTATCTAGAAAGGTATCTTTTGAGCTTTGAAGGACCAGGTGAAGCAAATTTGGGAGTAGATTTTAAGACTCTGGAGGAAAGAGCATAGGCTGTCCTTGTTATGGATCCAGATCATGAAGATGTCATAAGTGAATTTAAAACAGACAAGAGGTGCTAAATGGATAGGAAGTATTCCCCTAGGTGACCCATGACAAGTTAGCATTGGCATAGATGGGTTGTCATGTGCATACCCAGGGCCATTCCACAACTTTGTCTCTAGACTATATCCGAAATATGGAACCAATAAATTGTGTCAGCACTGAGAGAGAGGGAGTCATTTATGGCATAAAAGAATTTATCACAATATTAGTAAAGGACTGATTACTACCCACTATATAGTGAAGATGTTGAGTTGCAGACAGGCACAACAAAAATACTTGTAAATATGGTAAGCCTTCTGCCAGAAGGCCTTCTTCTGGGGGGGGGGGGGGCACCACACACACACACACACACACACACACACACACACACACACACACACACACACACACACACAGAGAGAGAGAGAGAGAGAGAGAGAGAGAGAGAGAGAGAGAGGAGAATATATGATTGATGATTTCTGTGTACCCTTAATCTCATATAGAAACTTTTCTCACCACAAGTAAAGTGCTGTCAACTTATGCATCAGCACAATAATAATTCTGAAAAGTTAAAATAATGTAAGAGATACAAATAATATAAGAAGTTTATCCCCTTGGAAATTCCCAAAACAGGAACAATTGCTTCAGGGCTGATTACTACATAAATTTAAAACATTGGTGGAACTTTACTTATTGCAGATTTCTTCTTCTTTTAAGCTCCTTTGTTACAAAATTATGGAGAACAGAGAGAGAGTTTAGTGCCAAAGGTAAGAATAAATGTCTCCATTCTGAGATTAAGACAGGGACAACACATAGGAAATTATTGGGGATGTAATGACCAGTACTTTATTTACCCCTCTGGTTGTGCAGATGGAAGACATGGTTGTATCAATATGTATAACATTGTCCATGTCCATTGTTACAGATTTTATGGTGTTCAGTAAATGTTTTAGCCTTAAAGTTATGGTTCAACAAGAATACTTACTGTTAGTTCCAGCTTTGACTTTTTGTTAATGAAACTACATAACATACCATAAAGATAAAAAAGGATTCATTTCTTTTATGTTAGGACTCCGAAATTAGTTCAGAGTTCCTGCTTTCTATAGCCACAAAGTAGAAAACAAAATCTTATCTGAATAGTGCTGGGTTTTTGTTCTTAATGGAATGGTCAACATCTTTCAATTTTAATTCCTACATCTCAAATCTCTCTCTCTCTCTCTCTCTCTCTCTCTCTCTCTCTCTCTCTCTGTCTCTCTCTCTCTCTCTCAAAAGTGGTCAATCATTTAGATCTTGACAGTATTTTAATGTTCTTTCCAACTCTGCAATGTTGAAGAGATTTTTATCTATCAACAGACAGAATACTACTCATGTAAGTTATTTAACTTAAGCCATTCAATATTCTCTGTTCTCTTACATGTTGTTTTTTTCCACTTTTGTGTTGGAAGTGAACTACCACACTCAAGCAGCTAAATCATTTACCCTTTCTTAATACTCGTTCATCTGCCCATTTTTTTCCACTTTTCTTTTCTTCCTTGCACTCTTGGTTTTATTTTCTTTTGGAAACCTCTCCACTTTTTAATTTTGCTACTGTATTTTATTCTCACTTCAATGTCGTTATTATTTATCTCAGTTTCTTGCACATCTTCATACACATCCCCAAGCCAGTTAGCATTCCTTTTTAATTATTCAAGGTTAGTGCTGTTTTTCTTGTGAATCTGCTAAGTTTCATCCTTCAAATGTCTCAGTGAAATATTAATGTTCTTATTATAGCTTGTGTTTTTTTTCTATGTATTTGTGTCTTTCAGCATAATGCTTTTGTGATTGTGTTGCCTAATATCTTCCCCACAGTCTCCCTTTTTGTCATAATTTCTTAATTTCCTGTTATGATACCCTAAATTACAACTTCTGATACATACATGCAGTTTGACTGATAACCAGTAAAACTATGTAAATCAAAAGATAACTGAAATCTCATGAATCAGTTCATTAAAATACTTACCTTGACAGTCAAAAATTTTACTTGGTCTTTAATTGCTTAATTATACATTAACAGATTTATTCTGACAATAAATATCTTTATTTCAATGTTCACTTGTTTTAATCATTGTACATTAGATGAATTTTTTTGTAAGTGAATTTTGTATGAAAATTTAATGCTATTATGGTAACATTTAGTGTTTGTTATTATTTAAAAACAACTCAGTTGAGAAGAAATATGTAAAATCTTTCAGAAAAACTTGGAGACATTTGTGCAGAGCTGTTATGATGCAATAGCTCTATTTTTGTGCGCACATCTCATCCTGAGATACCAGATCATGTGTCACAAACGTGCTGTGCCAGCTTTAGATCAGTATTGGGAAGCTCTTCAGAGTGCAATATGGCCAAGGTATTTATCATTCTTTTTTTATGTATGAATCAATGACAGCTGGTACACAAACATTAAATTAACATAAAGAGCATTACTTATTTTTCAGAAGATATAATTGCCAAAACAGATGCTTGAAATCATATTTAAATGTTACTTACAATTAGACTAAAAGAGTGTGTAACCAATACGTCAAAAAGAAAATGGCATAAATTAATAATGAAGAAATATAACTGGTTGATGAATCATTGTATTTACGTCACGTAAGATGACTGAAGGACAGCAAGTCAGAGTTAAAATTGCCTGGAGCACTTAACGAAACTACACAGGGCTTACAAAACTAAGCTTCCAATTTTTATGAAATGACCAAGAGTGTTGCTGTAGGCTCTCCATTGTCTCCAGGAAATGGCCAATTTCTGTATGGAACAGTTTAAAGAATGGGCATTAAATTTGACTCCATTTCACTCTTCCAAATTGTATTGTTATGTTGACAATATGTTTATGATTTTGCCACTTGGTGTCAAAGCTCTTAAGCAGTTCCTTCAGCCCATGAATAGCCTGCACCTAACATCCAGTTCACTATTGCGACAGAGAGGGTGAAGCAAAGTTGCCATTTTGGATGTTGTAGTACAACAGAAGTCTGATGGATAGCTCAAACATTCTGTGCACTGTAAGCCAATTCATACTGATTTACATTTCAGCACACAGAATTTCCACCATCCATTCCATTAATGTACAGAACCACAGTTTTTCCTGTTGATGACCACTTGGATTTCAAAATCAATCACTAGAAGTGTGTGTTCCAAAAGAATTGTTATGAGGCATGTAATATAAAGGTGATGCTCTCTAAGAAACAAAAACATGAAAATATTAGAAGATCATCTGTGTGCTTTTTCCTTTCTGTGGT
Source organism: Schistocerca piceifrons (assembly GCF_021461385.2). Lineage (NCBI taxonomy): Eukaryota > Metazoa > Arthropoda > Insecta > Orthoptera > Acrididae > Schistocerca > Schistocerca piceifrons. The sequence goes on from NC_060142.1 coordinate 564,825,936, forward strand.
GCCACAACTAGCAAAATAGACAAGAGTATTGAGAAAATGAGGACTAAGACCTATTTTCTGACCACCTATGAAGATAAAGTAGGCATTCCATCTGGTTAAGAACGATCTCAGCCTCAGGGCCCCTTGAATTTGTGATATTCCCTGTGCACGTGGAAGCAGTTACAGTGGTCAGCCCTGTGGCAATGCATGGGTTCTAAAGGCCGAAAGCAGAAATTACTCACAAGAACAGTTATATAAAAGGTGTTTACTTAACTCAGTATTTTGCTGAATACAATGCAGTCAGATCCAAAGTACAATTCTAGAGTCCTAGTTCATAGCTGAGGCCGTTATACTGTAGATCCTGACACAGAGAGAGAGAGAGAGAGAGAGAGAGAGAGAGAGAGAGAGAGAGAGAGAGACTGTGTATTCACAGGCAGTGATTACAATGCAATATTGGGCTCACAGGAGCTAGTCGTGACCTTTTACATGTTATGAGAGCAGCACTGCTTGTGCCAGTCATGGAGGGTGTGTCAATGCCACGACCATAAGTTGGTGGCCACCGGTTACCGTGTGGCTGCCTCTAGTAGTGGTATTGAGTGTGGTGCTAACCTTGGAACTATGAATTGACATGCCTGGCATGGTGTTGCTAGTGAACATCATCATATTTCTCCACCCCCACTGCCCCCACCCCAACAACGTCATCATCATGGTGTACTGGATTTGTTGGTAACAACAGTGAGGGTTGGGGTGGGAGGTGCAGGATATGGGGTCTGGATGCAGGTGTCACTGAGGAGGCAGTACCTGAAAATGTGGCCCATGTCAAGCTCCTGCTTGCACTCCAACATTCACCTTGTGAATGACAGGGAACACTGGCCGATAAACTAGTCATAGGGTGCACACCCATCTTTAGGGACAAGCATCTTCTGGAAGTGGCGATGAGACATAGCAGTTACTGGTGGATCTTCGTGAGCATGAAGAAAAGCAGCAGGCCAGATAGGACCAGATCTCCACGACATGGACAGCTGACTCTGCAGTGATGTCAGTAGCACCACATTGACGTCTACAGGCTCCCTGTAGGGCGCTGACAGTGCGGGACCCAAGGGAAGCAAAGGGAGCTAGCCACTGAAACTGAGAAGTCTGCAGCAGGATACACAGCCAACAGAACCTTTGAGGTGAAGCATTCTGATACTCTGCATGTGCCTGACAATGAGAGATCCCCTTCCATGTACAGTTTCATTGAGCAAGCTGCTTTTTACACACTATGCCTCAGTGGTCTTGATGCAGAAGACAAAGAACTTCCTTTTGGAGAGACTGTGGAACTTTCGCAAGTGATTAATCACTATTTCAGTGAAGCAGAATGACACCCTGTTGTACAGACAATCCTTGCCAAAGTGCAGAGTATCGGTGAACCACTGGATTGTGAGCAGCTTTGACAGAATGTGGCCAGCCAGTACGGATGTATTGCAGCAAAACGTGTAGATTGGCATCCACAGCCATTGCCTGAGCAATCCGACAATGATATATGTGGAATCGATCAAGAGTTTTATAGTCCTGCACATCAAGAAGGAAACAAGGGTCTTCAGATGCATTGAACACTGTATCATTGCCAACTGGTAGGTGAGAGGTTCTCTGCATTGGAATGATTGGCTGTTGGTCTTACATGATAACATGCTGGTAATTGGACAGTATCAAAGACCAGTGATGCAGCTTTCATGCTGTGCGTGGTGGTATTTGCTTTGAAGGGCTGAACAATGCCATCAGTAGCTTGTGATCTGTCACTAGGTAAAACTTGCTTCTGTAAAGACAGTGGTGGCATTTTATTGTACCATAGATAATGGTCAAAGCTTTTTCCTCTCGCTGAGAATAATTGTACTGAGCCTTGGTCAAGAGTTAGGATGCAAAGGCAGTTGGTCTGCCTATAAATCCAACTTCGTGTGAATGCACAGCACCAATCCCTTATGAGAAATCATCGTCCAGTAGCACGACTAGCTGAGTGAGATCAAAATGCATTAAACAACTATCACTCAATAAAGTGTCCTTCAATCGCTGAGAATTACTTTGACACTCCGGGGACCATTCAAAAGAAACATTTTTTCTGTGTAATCTGTGCAACGATGTCACAATTTGTGCTGCATTTGGAATAAACTGAATATAGTGAGCTAGATTTCCTAGTGCTGCTTGAAGTTCACTTACATTGTGAGGTGCTGGGAGGTCGCAAATAGCAGTTAAAGGAAACTGCAAACAATGGATGCCCTGGGTGTTGATGACAGGGCCCCAGTAGCTGATCTCAGTTTGAAAGAAAGAACATTTTTCTTTGTTGCACTTGAGACCAATAGCAGAGAGAACTTGAAATAAACTTCTGAGATTAGAAATATGTCCCACATGACAACCTAAAACCATAATATCATCCAAATAGTTCATGCTTGAAGGCTCACTGCAGTCAGCTGTTCAAGATAGCACAGAAAAATTACAGACACTGAAGCACTGTTAAAGGGCAAGCGAAAAATCTTGAGTAACCCTGTCTGTAACATTACAGAAAATGGCAGGCAGGGTAAAAATGCCAGGAACCGAGATGCGGCTCTTACAAGTTGAGAGAGTTTTCTGCGATTTGTACAATTTGGGCTTTTCTAACTTTCATACGTGCATCTGTTCAAAATTGTCACTAAAGCTGTCGTATGTAACTGAATGTGCACATTACGATTAACAACGTGCACAGTGACAAGTTTTTTTGCTTGACACTGAATAGGAGAAGTGTTCTGTGACTAGTTTGTCACAGTTTTTGATATTGTCGCAGAAAAAGTCGAGTAGCACAGTCACCACAGTGTAGTGGTTATGATACTAGACTGTTGCATGGAGGGTCATGAATTCAAAACTCACCTGAACTGTAAAATTTTAATTTCTATATATGGGGTTCAAGTACATTCTAGAAGGATCCACAAATGTCAAGAATCATTGTACTGGAATGTTCTGTAACTGCATATATACTGTATGTGTTCTGGCCGGAGGCAATTCGCTCCGCATTCTTGTATGTGCAAGTGCTGAATAAACCTCCGTTAAGTGAAGTTAGTGTTCGTCATTCATCAAATTACACCTTCTTCTACGTGACATTATTCTGGTGGAGACACTGGGTATTGGAACTTGTGATAGTGCACATTATCAACGACACAGTGGCTCCCATCCAGCCGTGACAGGGCCGCCATTTACATGGCGAGAAACCCAAATTCGAGCCATATTCAACAGATTGCAACCTATCGGAGACAGAAGAAGAAGAAGAAGAAGAAGAAGATGTTGTTACGATGACAGCACCTGTGTGCCACCACACGAGTCGTCCTTCCAGGTTCTCTGGTGACGATGGCCAAGATCCACACTAGTGGCTGAAGGTGGATGAGTGTATAGCCAAATTTAACAAAATGGGATGGCACCATGTGTTTGGCTAACGTATTTTTCTACTTGGAGGGCACTGCCAAGCAATGGTATGAGAACAACGAGGAGAAGTTCACAAGCTGGGAAGTATTCCAGGTGGAACTGCGCAAGTATTTCGGTGACACACAATGACAGAAGTGCAAGGCTGATCGTGAGAAGACTGCCTTCATCACTCCTGAGGGCCTGAATGAGTTTAAGGTAATGCCATTTGGTTTGTGTAATGCACCAGCAACTTTTGAACGGATGATGGATAATCTTGTATGTCACTTGAAGTGGACAATGTGTCTTTGTTATTTAGATGATGTTATAGTGTTCTCAGATACATTTGATGAACACATAAAAAGACTGAGGGCTGTTCTTAAGTGCCTGCAACAAGACAGACTGAAACGTAATCCAAGGAAGTGTCTCTTTGGAGCAAAAGAAATAAAAATACTTGGACAATCGAAGGTGTGCGGCCAGACCCAGAAAAGGTGATATCTGTAATGGAATTTCCTATACCTGAAAGTATTAGAGATGTGAGAAGCTTCCTCGCATTATGTTCTTATTACCGTCTTTTTATCAAAGACTTTTGTATCAAGGCCAGGCCACTCCAAGTGGTGTTAAAAGCCGATGCTAAATTTATCTGAGATGGTGCTCAACAAGATTCTTTAGATGTGTTGCGAAAAGCTCTGACAACTGACCCTGTACTTGGTCTGTATGATGAGAGAGCACCTACAGAACTAAACACAGATGCCAGTGGGTATGGAATCGGTGCTGTTCTGGTACAAATTTTGGATGGAAAAGAGAAGGTTATAGCCTATGCTTCTAGGACACTTACAAAAGCCGGCAGAAACTACTCAGCTACAGAAAGAGAATGTCTTGCTATGATCTGGGCCATGTGCAAATTTTGACAGTATCTCTATGGAAGGCCATTCACAGTTGTTACATATCATCATTCACTTTGTTGGCTGACAAGTCTTAAGGATCCAACAGAACAACTCACCAGGTGGGCACTACGGCACTACGTCTTCAAGAGTATGACATTACCATAGTGTACAAAAGTGGAAGAAAACACCAAGATGCCGACTGTCTCTCAAGACACCCTGTGCAAGACCATCAAGACTTTGATGGAGATAGTGACTGTCTCTCTGTACTCCAGGATCTCTCTGCTGAGCAGGAGGAGGACGCCAAGATATCTCAAATTGTGCTTGCCTTAAATCGGTCAGAGTATGTGAAAGGACAGTTTAAGGTAGTTAATGGATTACTTTGCGAGAAAAACGTTGATCAATTTGGAAAGAGGTGGCTACCAGTGATTCCTAAACACATGCATTTAGATATTCTACAGAAATTCCATGATACAGCTGAGGCCAGACATTTAGGATTTATTAAGACATATGATAGGATCTGCAAGAGATTTTTCAGGCCAGGTTTATTTGGGAGTGTCAGTCACTATGTGTTGCACTGTCAAGAGTGCCAGGGGAGAAAGGCAGTTCCTCAGAAACCACCTGGCCAAATTGTACCAATTACACCAGCCAAAACGCCTTTCCAACGTGTTGGGATTGACCTCCTTGGACAATTTCCAGTTGCTAGTGGCAGTAGATGGATTATTGTTTGCACTGATTATCTGACCCGCTATACCATTACAAAAGCCGTGAAAACAGCTGAAGCATTTGAGGTAGCCAAATTCATCGTAGAAGACATTGTATTAAAACACGATGCCCCAGGGTCATTAATTACAGATCGAGGAAAAGTTTTTCAATCAAATGTTGTGACAGAGATAAACTGTCGGTGCAACATTACTCATTACATGACTGCCTACCATTCGCAAACTAATGGGCCTACTGAACAACTTAATAAGACCTTGGCCAACATGTTATCTGTGTTCATCAATGTTGAGCAGAGCAATTGGGATGAGGTGCTACATTTGGTGACGTTTGCCTACAACACCGCCAAACAAGACACCACAGGATTTACACCATTTGTCATGGTGCATGGGCGTGAGGTGACAATGATGATGGACACTGTGTATCCATTACATCCTGATGACGTGGACGATGACTACATTGGCCAGGTGTTAACCAGGGCTGAGGAAGTTGGGCAGTTAGCTCGACTCCACATGCTGCAGTCTCAAGAAAACGATCGCCGAGGGTATGATGCGAGCAACCCTTCCTGTTTTGTACCAGCCTGGTGACCTCATCTGGATCTCCATTCCTGTTCGGAAGGTTGGTGTCTCTGAGAAGCTCCTCAGGCACTACTTTGGACCTTATAAGGTTGTAAAGCAGTTGTGTGATGTTACTTATGAAGTTGGAGATTTCGACCCTGATACAAGACAATGAAAGATCGGAGGTAGAGGCCACATCCTTTGAATGAAGCCCTGTAAGGATCCTGCAGCCCAGGGTAATTTTGAAGCTCCAGCGACGGGCAACGAGCAGAAAGGTGACAAAGAACATATCATCAAGGAAAGTTCTAAGAAGGTCATGCCCAGGGCGAACATCATTCATCGAGAGTGGGAGTATGCAGGACCGATGATTCGTTCCCGAACTAGGAGGATGTAACACCGAGACGCTGTTCTCTTAAGGAGGTAACAATGTTGCAGAAGAAGCTGAGCAGCACATTCACCATAGTGTAGTGGTTATGATACTAGACTGTTGCACGCAGGCTTGTGAGTTCAAAACTCACCTGAACTTTAAAATTTTAATTTCTATATGTGGTTCAAGTACATTCTAGAAGTATCCACAAATGTCAGGAATCATTGTACTGGAATGTTCTGTTGTTGTTGTTTTTGTTGTTGTTGTGGTCTTCAGTCCTGAGACTGGTTTGATGCAGCACTCCATGCTACTCAATACTGTGCAAGCTTCTTCATCTCCCAGTACCTACTGCAGCCTACATCCTTCTGAATCTGGTTAGTGTATTCATCTCTTGGTCTCCCTCTATGATTTTTACCCTCCACGCTGCCCTCTAGTACTAAATTGGTGATCCCTTGATGCCTCAGAACATGTCCTACCAACCGATCCCTTCTTCTAGTCAAGTTGTGCCACAAATGTTCTGTAACTGTATATATACCGTATGGTTCTGGCCGGAGGCAGTTTGCTCCGCACTCTGGTATGTGCAAGTGCTGAATAAACCTTCATTAAGTGAAGTTCGTGTTAGTCATTCATCTAATTACATCTTCTTCTACGTGATAATATTGACATTCATAGATTGTCATTTGGGATAAGGAAGGAACTGCTTGTGTGACTTTCACTTTTGCAAACGCTCTGATTGTACATGTTTATGCTTGCCGCAATGGAAACACTTTGCATCATGGTGGGGGCATACCTGCCGCTTGTGTGATGTGAAGCACTGAGGGCACGATTTAACAACCCATGGCATTGGCCAAGCATGCTGCTATTGTTGTCTACAGCACTGCCCGGGCTGCGATTTGGAATGACGTGACGCGTGAACTCAGCACATGACTTGTTTTCTATCAACCTTACTCTGTGCTACAGAAATATCGATTACTCGATAAATAGTACAATACTCAATGCTGTCAATTCAACTAAGTACCTGGGTGTAAAAATTATGAACAACTTCGGTTGGAAAGACCACATAGATAATATTGTGGGGAAGGCGAGCCAAAGGTTGCGTTTCATTGGCAGGACACTTAGAAGATGCAACAAGTCCACTAAAGAGACAGCTTACATTACACTCGTTCGTCCTCTGTTAGAATATTGCCGCGCGGTGTGGGATCCTTACCAGGTGGGATTGACGGAGGACATCGAAAGGGTGCAAAAAAGGGCAACTCGTTTTGTATTATCACATAATAGGGGGGAGAGTGTGGCAGATATGATACGCGAGTTGGGATGGAAGTCATTAAAGCAAAGACGTTTTTCGTCGCGGCGAGATCTATTTACGAAATTTCAGTCACCAACTTTCTCTTCCGAATGCGAAAATATTTTGTTGAGCGCAACCTACATAGGTAGGAATGATCATCAAAATAAAATAAGAGAAATCAGAGCTCGAACAGAAAGGTTTAGGTGTTCATTTTTCCTGCGCGCTGTTCGGGAGTAGAATGGTAGGGAGATAGTATGATTGTGGTTCGATGAACCCTCTGCCAAGCACTTATATGTGAATTGCAGAGTAATCGTGTAGATGTAAAGTCAAAAGTCTACTGCAGCACTGTCATGAGTCCTGTGACTCGAGCAGTTCTAACAGTTGCTTCAAACTTGGATCTGGATACTTAAGTACTTGTTCTTTGATTTTGGTCAGACACATTTTGGTGATAGCCTCTTGAATCACAGCATCACTGTAGTATCTAACACAATCACACGGAAACTTGAAATGCTTTTTCAGGCTCTGTAAATCAACTACCTACTGTTAGTTTGATGGTGTTGCCTACATAATCTGAACAAGTTGTAATGAGCAGCAGCCACTTTCACTTTTTTGTCAAAGTATTTGTCTAATGCTGTGATCAAGTCCTCATAGGGTGCACTGTGAGGGTGGCAATGGGGAAAAAGTTTACATGCTAGTCTGTACGCTGTGGTGCCTGCCGTTGCCAAAGAATGTGGTTTTCTGTCCGTACCTTGAATATAATGTGCAGTGAAGCGGCCATCAAGCTTGAGCGCAGCATTCAAACCAGTCTGTCTACTTGTGTATGTTGCACGTAACTGTGGTGCACAGAGGGGCAGCGCTTGTCATGGCACTGCTTGGGATCCTCCAGGTGATGCCGATAGATTGTTTGAAATTACATCAGTTGTGTCATTCCTGCGATGAGTAGTTGGATTTGCTGTACCTGAAACTGAACAGCTTGACTTAGTGGTGGTGCCTGCAGCACATTGGCCACTATTCAAAACACAGTAGACATCGATAGAAACAATGGGTAAGCACTGGAGCCATAAAGAATATCCCAATTAGAAATCACAGATAATAATGGGGGAGGGGTAGTCACTGTAACAGGAAACAATGAAAATAGTGAGCTGCAGATTGGAGTGTTCCGAAACAGAGCAGAAGTCAGTACACAGGCAGTGCAGTGGGCAAGCACAGTGTTTGCCTGAGAATCTGCAAGAAACACTATCTTCATTACCATAGTGTTGCTTTCTCAGCAAGACAGGAATCCTCCAAAAATAGGCACATGAAGGACCAGCCTCGGTGCCAATGTTGTTATATCCTGTAGTGATAAATGGTTTCTAAAGGTAGAAAGCAGAAGTGAGAGAGATGACAACACTTAAATAAAAGGTATTTATTCAGTTTAGTGTATTTCCAAATGCAATGCAGTCAGATCCAAAGTACAATCCCAGAGTCCCAGTTCGTATCCATTCCATTACACTGAAGTCACTGTTATACACAAGGGGGCTCATGGTAGCTTATCGTGGTTTTTATACACTGTGAGAGTGCCTGCCGGCACTGGCCATGGAGGGTGTGTTGGTGTCGCAGACATTGGTTTGCGGCCACCGATTGCCATCTGGCTGCCTGTAGGAGCAGTATTAGAAGTGTCTTGCACCAACATCGGGACTATCAGTTGACATGCCTGGCATGGTGTTTGTAGTGAAAGACACCATACAGTCCATCTGTACCATTTCTGATTGCTGTGCAGAACATCAATGGTACTTAAAAGGTGGCAACTTGATAAATCAGCAGTTTCTGGGCACAGCCTTACAAGTAGACCCCAAATGCTGTTTAATAAAACAAAAATGGATTGTCCCAGGCTTCTACCACACTGGGATTATGTTATTAAAGCGACAGTAGAATTTAGAATATGTGAAAACAGCTTCAACTGGGACTCAGATATGACCTTAGTGGCATATGGAGGCGAGAAAAAGCACAGAAATTCATCAAATTGTTTATGCTCTTACATAGGTGGTGACATTAACAGTGCAGGCACTGATGCCATCTGTGGCAGCATGATGTGTAATGTTGTTGTTGATCGTCCATCAGTCAGGAGCCGTCCATGGGCTACATAAGGCCACCACAGCAGCAGCTATGACAGTTAGTTGCTGTTGATGAAGATAGTTGTGGTAATCATTGAAAGCTTCAAGTTTTACCCAGATTTAATACAGCAAGAAATCCAAGAATATTTTTTACAAATGAATTCCATATTATAATTTTAAACATGCGTAACTTAACATTTTAATCTAGGGAACTGTAATAGTCTTTACTTCTTTAGTTGTGTGAAAATTTGTATTGTTGTCTTAACTTCACAGCATATAGAACAGAACCATCACAAAATGATTTTGCTGTATACTCTTGTTTTGTGTTACTATTTCCGGAAATCACATTGTACTAGTGATAAATCACGTTGTACTTGTCTGTAGTTGGATTCTTAATCAAGGACATGTTATTTTCTTTTTGTTCTGTTTGATCTCTGTGTTAATGACACTGGACCATAAATATGTTGTTATATTACTAAAACTTACTAAAATGAGTAAAAACAGAATAATAAAACATTTATTTATGGAATTGGAGAACGAAAATAATCATACAAAATGAGAATTTATTTCATGTAACAAATTTTAATACTGAGCAGAGGAAGGCTAAGGTCTCTGCCAAGGATTTTTAGTATGAACTGTCCTTGCCATTGCTAGAAATAATTTGGAGAAACTGGATTACTCAACTCAGGGCAGTGGGGCCGGATACACAAGTCTTCATCCTCTTTACATGGGCAATTTTTTGAGTTAGCCAATTTATTTTGTCGACTTTGTTATAACAGCCCATTCATTTCCACCTTATTGCCTACTGCTTTATTTCAAAGAATTAAAAGTGCATTGCTCTAACACAGTTAAGAATACTGAAAAAAATTGCATGTATCCATATTTACAAAATAATTTATGATCGGAATATAAAATTACTTGTTCCACACCATTATGAATTACCAATGCAATGGATCTATAGAACATGAAACGAACTAACTAACATGGAAAAAAGGCTGTCCTCTTAGATTTCAGAATCTGTTAAAAGTATTTATTTCAGAATACAACATCCTAAGAAGCCCTAGCTCATTAAATAGAGACCTATAAGAGCTTTATAAGTACTTTATGCTATAGTGTGGCACCCTCTGGTAGCCCTCAGAAGGAGCGGGATCACTTTGAAGTGGCCCATATGGCTGAGGTTGGGTTTGAGTGGCAGGTCGGTCGACCAGTTGAAATATGCTCACTATTTTTTATTTACTTAAATTTGGCATATTTTGTGACAGTACCTTTTCCGTGAAATGTTTACAAGGCGATATTTGTCTTGGCTTCAGTTGTCTAGTGGAAGTATCATTCCACAATGCAGTTTCGTCGGCTGCAGAAATGACCTGGTTCAATGCGTTTGCCTCATTTTTGGTGCTTCAAATACCATTTCTTCGAATGTGGTTTCTTCTTAAAGTTTATATAAAAAAATGTAGTAACATAATTCATTTTTTTCTGTTCACTTCCAAATTATTTATGACGGCGACCTGCACATTGTTCTACCGTCAACACACACCACGAGTTCACTGCCGACTGACTACAGTCAAAGACGACTCCAGCGTCAAAGACATTTTACACAACACACAAGCTTCCACTTGTTATCAGTCTCTTTGATATTCTTCCTCACATTTACTAATAGTAATCAATATGCTGTCACTCTCAAAAATATAAGTAAATTAGCATATAATAAGGCAAATTACAATAAAAAAATTCTGACAAAAATATAAGAAAACATTTACAATTTGGTATCGACAAATCCGGTAGAAAATAACACATCTCCCAGATCCATTACACAGTGATAGACTGGTGGTCGAGAAAAACACTTCATTACTCATCACTTACACATTTCTGCACCATCAGTGGGAGACAAACATGCCCCACTCCGATGTGGCAGGCAGGTGATGGTCTGTGGATGGCTGTCCTCAGCCCCAGTGGGACGCTACTCAAATTGGTGCCCTGCGATGCTGACATCAGGCCAGGCAGCAAGTTGGTGATCCATTGGTAGGCCAAGGCACTGATGTCTCTGGCTTACTTCTTCTTCTTGTTGCATCTTCCTTCTGCTGTTGAACACCCGAGCCCCAGTGACCTAGGCATGGCTTCCATTTTCCACAATGATGAGAGAAGACTGCTGCACACAGGACAGGACCCACTACCTCCGGGCAGGGGTCTGGCAGTGACAGGTGCAGGAGGCAGGTCTACGGCACTGTGGCACCAAGTCTCACTGGGTGAGCTTAGTGTGAGAGGCAGCTGCCCCAGTCTAGTATTGCACCCATGCCAGCAGCTGGCAGTAACCACTCATCTTGTCCTCTAGCTAACCCTAGCTTTGTGTTAGTTATTTTTGTTGCTATGGGATGAATCTGTTGCATTGTTACTCATGACACAATCATGTAACTTGTAAAATGGTTCTTGCCCTGGTGTGGTGGCACCATCCTGCCTGCTCTGGCTATTGCCGTTGTGCAGTGCAGGATATGCAGAACATGACTAGCCTGGCAGGTAATCCTTCTGCTTGCATGTCACTATAACCTACATGTTGCCACACTGTGTTTACTGGCCATCAGTACGTAATACATTGCTCTGTGGAGGTTTCTTACAAAGTTTTACAAGATTTGCCCAAGACTAGGTCCTGACTGTACATTGCCCCCCTACACGCAGGTGACCCAGCTCCTCTGGTCTTGTTTGTGACTGATTCCCCACCGAGTGGCTACTTTTATCATTGATTTACAAAATAAGTACCAAAATACCAAGATTATATTAGGGCAGCAATCTTAAACACTATACATTTTACATTATGACTTCCTCCATGCTTTTAATGTTCCTTAAGTGCAACAAATTAATCTGTTATGAAAATACTCTCCATCTCATGCTTGGGTGAACCAGTCTTATTGGAACTTGGACTACCCAAGAATTGAGTTACTGAATGGCTCACCATCTCACATACATAAAAGCTATGCAAACTAAAATCAGATTCCAGAATGAGATTTTCACTCTGCAGCGGAGTGTGCACTGATTTGAAACTTCCTGGCAGATTAAAACTGTGTACCGGACCGAGACTCGAACTCTGGACCTTTGCCTATCGCGGGCAAGTGCTCTACCAACTGAGCTACCCAGCACTACTCATGCCCCATCCTCACAGCTTTACTTCTGCCAGTACCTCATCTCCTACCTTCCAAACTTTACAGAAGCTCTCCTGCGGGAGATCTCACGCGGTATGACATCTGCTGACCATATTGCTTTGGCATTGCTGTAGTTCTCCCCCAGGTCATTACCACAAGCCAATCCCCATCTTCCACTATCAGTAACCCACTGGTACCTTCACTGACACGTACAAGCATGTGTTTGTTACCTATTCTCATTTCCACAGTTACTCCATGATAGTAGAAAGGCAGATTTTGACTGTTAGGCTCTGCTGTTAACTGTAGTTCTGGCAGTAGTTCTTTCCACACCTCTGTCAATATCTTCAGATATTGCGTAGGTGAAAATAGGACTGGATTCAATTGCTGATGAATGGCTTCCTGCAAGCTTGTTAAGTCCATTCTTACATGCCAGACACTACTCCTAGTGATTGTAAAAGTCTTGTTAGCATTATTCTCACACCCAATACTTCCACTTGCACTTGAACTGCCTCCCAGTTTAGAGTGCTAGCTGCTGCTCTGGCATAACCCATTACTTCCAAAACTAGTTGTTGAAGCACATGTTCGTTGTTCAGTACTCTGCTCTCCAAACTCTGAATTTTTGTGGAATGCCACTCTACAGTCACTCTCTTCTCTTCTGCCAATTCTCTCACAGCTTTTGCAGTCCTATTTAGCTCACGCACATAATTTGCATCTGCTGTCAAATGTTGTTTTGTGTATCCTTTCTTCCTTGCCCTTAATAGCAGCAACCTGAGGATAGGGAACATTATCACCCCACCACCACCACCACCACCACCACCACCACAAGAAGCCTTCTCTGTCTGTTTATGATGTCTCACACAATAATTAAGATAATCCTTGTCCTAACATACACATATGATCCTACCCAACACCACTTTGTCTACACAAAAAAATTCCAAGAATCATAATAAAACATAAAACTGAGTGAGTACCTCCCTGGCCTTAAAGAATATGGTGTATGAGGATGTGAGGTACATGGACCTCCTCCTCCTGTTGCTCATTCTTCCATTGCTCATTTTTTGCTCTCGTCTTTGGGTCCAACAACGTTCCTCCTGGGATCTTTTATGGCCTTGTACAATTGTTGACCTCATTGGCAATTGTAGCTTCACATTTACAGCTGCCATGGTTTCAATCACATAAGGTCCCTGCTATCCTGTCATGAACTTCTTTGTTTTTCCTTTCAGGGTATATGGACTTTACAGCATCACCCACTAGTCCATCTTCTATTGAGATAAAGTTCCCTTGCGCTTCACTGCCTCTTCTTGTCTTCACAGTACCTTGGTGTTTGCTTTTTGGACCTTCTTTTAAACTTGTCACAATTCTTGCAAACTCTCACACTGACTCCAATCCTGATTAATCATATCAAGTGGTGGCAGCATCTTCTTACAGCATACAACCTCGACTGGCGACAGCCTTGTGATGGTGTGTACTTTGTGTACTTTTGAATGATACACACTCACCACAAAAGATATATTCATATCCCAGTCGGTATGGTGGGAGTTGTCGTAATACCTAAATATCCTCCTGATTATTTGATCAACCTGCTCCGTCCTTCTTCCTGGGGATGAAGTGGACAAATTCTTCACTTTTTCTCTTTCAACAATTGACACAACTTCTTCATCAGGTCCGACATGAAGCTTGACCCTTGATCCATTATTATTGTCTGTGGCACCCCAAGCTTCACCACCCATCTATTTACCAATACTGCACAATTGTGACTGCCTGGTGGTTCAGCATCAGCACCATCTCAGTATAACGAGAAAAATGGTCTATTATAGTCAACACAAAACAATTCCCTGCTGGGGTTCAGGTAAATGGTCCTAACACATCTACTCCAATAAACTGAAACGCCCCTGTTGCTTCTGGCAGTCTCAGCAACAGTACTCATTTCAACTCAGAGTTGCATGTTGCACACAGTGCATACAATTTTTGATGTACTGATCAACATCACCTTTTCTTCCTTTCCACCAGTACTTCTCTGCCACCCTCCGATTCATTGATCTGCACCCTCCATGGCAGACAAAATGTGGTTGTGTATCTCTCTAAGCACCTCTTCCCTTTGCTTCACTGGTACTACCACTCTTGTTCCCAATCTTGTCTCTTTACATAACAACACCTCGTACATGCTGCATTGCTACTGCTTACATTCTTCATCAGCACTCTGCACTTGTTGCTACATAGCTAGATTTTGATCTAGTGCTTGTCTCACTTTCCTCCTTAGTGAGTCTGCATTTCCTTGATTCAACCCCAGTTTGTGGATTACTTTGTATTTAAATTCACCGAGTTTTAATGCCTATCTTGTTCTTGTCAGCCTACTGGATAGGTCCTTCAGACTTTGTAACCACTTCAAAGCAGCGTGATTGGTCACTACTACTTTAAACTTTCACTCGTAGACATAACACCAGAAGTATGATACTGTGTACTTTCGGTTGTCTCGACACAAAAGCAGTAGGGTGTTCTCCACTGACCTCCTGGCTCAAAACACACCCAAGAGTATGGTTTGATGCATTGTTTGACAATATAAATTCCTTCTGAAAATCTGGGAACACGAACTCTGGACTCGGCGTTAAGACTTCGTTTAACACATCAAATGCTTAATGACACTCCACAGACCACACAAATGCAATACCCTTTCGCAACAATTGTGTAAGTGATCACACTTTATCTACGAACCCTCACATGAATTTTCAATAATAATTCATGAGGCCCAGAAAAGACTGTAATTATTTGCTTGTCCCTGGTACTGGAAGATATTGTACCACCTGTATCAATCTCAGATCAGTCCTCACACCATCTTTACTATCTACATGTCCCAAGATATGCACATTTTCCGATGCAAAATGATGCATTTTGGTACTCAGCATTATATGTGCAGCCTGTAACCTCCTGAATACTTCTGTCATTGCCTATGTTCTTGGGGGAAAAAAAGAAAAAGTTATGCAGTCCAAAGATACTAAACATTGATGAGACTTTAATCCCTTCAAAACACTATCTGACAAATGCTGAAATGCTGCTGGTGCATTTTCAAACCAAGTGGCTTTCTTCTGTGCTGATAATGTCTCCAAGGTCATGAAAATGCGGTCTTTGGTCTGTCTTTGGAATCACCTCCAATTGATGCTACCCACTTCTCAGATCCATTTTTGAGAAATATTGGCATTGCCAGAGATAATCATTTTTTTCCATGATGTGTGGTATAGGGTAAGCATCTGTTGTCGTCCTGTTATTAAAACAGTGGTAGTCACAGTGAAATTGACTCTTTTTGGGTGCAATTAAAATTCCTGCTCCTCATGGGCCCCTACTCTCTTCTATTACGCCATCGGCTAGCTGCTGATTCATAAATTCTTCTAAATCAGCAGCAGGGATTGTGGTGTACTATATGGCTTCTGGTACAGTGGCACTTTGTTTCCCATAGGAATCCCGTGTTGTGTCAAGTACACTGCAGGCAATGGCCCCCATGGTAAGAACAAATCTTGAAACTCTAGCAACAGTTCTCCATATGCACTCTCTCTGCTCCTCTGAAATGCTTTACCTCCTCGTGCAGTGCAATCGTAGCAGCATCCTGTGCCTGTTCATAGCTTACATTTTCTGTGCAGCATTCTTCCCCTTCCAGAATTTCTAATGTTGCCACAAGCAATACTTTCAACAATTTAACCTCCACAGCCCAAAAATTGTCCTTGCCTCCATCCTTTTCCTGTCCACGTATAACACTTCATCTCACTAAACAACATGCTTTATCCAATAAATTGCTACCTTCCAGCGATTCTACTATACACAAGATACCAACTGCTAAGTCAAGCTCCACATTCACCCACAATGACTTTGGTGTCACTCAACACAAAATCATGTGAATTAAGCCGTAATTTCATTCACATTGTTTAACTGGGTTGCCTACTATGACAGATGCTTCTTGCGACAGATCAAAATTGACAACACCTTCCCCTAGCTGGAAAGTCTTCATACTAGTTCCACCACACATCATCAAAGGCCGCATATTGTTATCTTCCACTCTGCAAATTATAACTTGATGGGTCCCATTGCCTTATACCCAATAAATCTCTGGAGACCCTTGACACCAGCAGGTACCTATATATTTTTCCACCTACTGTACCCACTGCAGCACAATCTGCCTCTGCCGCACATGCCCTATACATTGATAATTAAAATGTATTACATTCATTGTAAACACACTCGTCTTTCTCTTAACCCTATTGCAATGTCATTTTCTTCAAATTACATTCCTATCCTCACTGCTGCATGGAGATCCCTAGATACACCAGTGCACACCCTCCTAGGCATTTCCAGTGCTAAACCCCTCAGGAAATCATTGAGTGCCCTTTGCTCCACTTTCTGTTGTGACACCTTGTGCGGCTCATCATTCTGCATTAATTCATATGTATGCATATCAGTTTTCCTAATCCTGCCTGAAAAATCCTCTATGGCTTCATTAGACCTTTTGGCTACTCACAGAAAAACCACATACTATTCTGCTTCTTATACCTTTACAGTAATCCTTGTTTTAGCTGCTCAAAAGTCTCCACTTGTTTAGTGCATCCATGCATCCTACAGAGGACTTAACGTCTCTTTAAAGGCACAATTTTGCTATTTGCAACAAGCAATTATCAATGAAATTGATTGAGTAGAAGGGAATCAGGAAGAAGAAAGTAAGGGCAGAACAAAAGACAAACCGGATGCAGAATGACATTGAGTACCATCCCTGTGAGGGAGGCCAGCCATGAGTGCATCCCCGAGGCAAGGGCGTTGGAGGACAGGAGCTGTATCAGGCTCGTGGCCAGAGAGAGCGATGTCCAGTGGGCTGGCGCTTGGTGGCAGGCGCCACTGGAGGAGGTGGTGCCAACACTGATGTTGGGCATACTCGTGGTGCCAGAGCCAGCTGAGGTGGTGTTAGTAGAGAGAGTGATGCAACAGTGTCATGACCGCTGGCACAGGGCAAGCTGGTGGCGGACGGGTGGGGGACACTAGAGCTGGGACACAAGAGCCAGTGGCAGGTGTCAGAACCCAGAACGGCCACATCCATGCACAGGAGTAGGGGATGCCTGGGCCAGTGCTGGGACTGGCAACAAAGCTGTCAGAGGCAACTGAAAAGGTAATGGGTCCAGATGGGAAGGACTAGGGAAGAATTGAGCCAGGAGGCCAGACAGGATGGAGAAGAAGCCTCAGAAGGGAGAGATAGTGCAGGATGTAACAGAACAGGTGAATTTTTTACTGCAGAGCATAAATGTCGAGCAAGAACAAGAGCAGCAGGGGCCCATTCCCGCATATACCCCACACCAACTGTTATTAATGTGGTGTACACTGCAGCATGTGGATATCTTGCAGATGTCTGTCATTTTTGCTCTCTCTTTGGCCAGTACCATTGTACAGTGTTTCAACAACATAGAACTAATCCACAAATGCTGCAAGCATTTAAAGTATTCCTATAGCCAGTAGACTCTCCCAGTTTTGTTTTGATAGAATGTGTGGTATCAACTCAGATATATTATATCTATTCTCCAGAATATCAAGAATCATCTGCCAAAATAATGGTCAGAATTTTCTGAGCTGTAAAAGAGATTCTTCGTATTGAAGAGGGTAGACTAATGTGTGAATACTAAAAATAAGAATAGGCCTAGACAGAAAAAAATCATTAATCAGACGATTTGTATTTGCAAAAGCTGAGGTATTTGAAGCGTAAATTGTTGTAACACCTATTCTGATGGCACAGGCTAGGCAAATATTGCAGACTGTAAGGCATAATCAAGAACGCAGTTCTACAATGGAACCAAATGGCTTGGATACTGAAGTAATGGCTGACGTTAATGATATTTCTTTAACATTTCCAGTTGCTTTATAAACTGTTATATATTATGATCGAAATTATGATATTATGATTCAGATACAGAAGTTTTGTTTGATATTTTCATTTGTGAACTTGCATCAGCACAGAGCCTACTTAGAGATTACATTGTAGAAAGTAGTTACATCACAACAAGGTATTTTATTTGAATATATTGCAGTTAACACATATGCAAATTAATATTTGCAGGTTTGAGTACATATTCCGGTTGAATATCAACAGTGTTCAGGACTGTGACCCAATGAAATTCAGTGCCAAAGAAATGGGTCCACATTATGTAAGTATTCTATAATGTCCCATTTGATCATATTTTATAAATAAAGATCAAAATCTTATGCACTCTGAAGAAGAACAGAGATAAAAATGGGCAGTGCTTGACAGAATATCTGAACATTGAACAAGTGAGTTTAGTAACTTAAATGCTTTTTCAGCTACAGTGGAAAGTAGAAAATAGAGGAAGAGTACAGGAATAAAACACAGAACAGCTTAGTGGTGTAGCACAACAGGTGGAGGTAGATTGGGTATAGTAGGAGACCAATGGACACAAAGGCCATGTGCAGATGGAATGGAGCAAAGAGCAATTATAGAGAACTGTACATGATTCAAATAGGAGAAATTAATAGTTGTGAATTACATAGCATGTACGCTGTTTCTAACTTTTACGGTACTCTTGTTATTTATTTTTATGTTGACCTACTTATAACCAGATTTTATCTCTCAATTTGCTTACCGTTTCTTAACCCTTGAGCAGGTGTGCTGATTTTCATAACACAAGTAGGTATGCAGTGTACTTCGTACACAGGTGAAAAAATAGCTTTCTCTAAGCTACCATGGAAATCATTATGAGCAAAAACACAGTTTAATCTTATTTTAACTAAGCAACAATAAAATGAACTTACATTATATGAGCTAAATCACTCTCTTGCTGTGTGCAAGTGTTACTCCACAGTATGACCCTCTCAAAGAATTAACCAGTGCAGTTGCATCAGATGCCAGCCAAATGCTTATGTGATTACTAATTATCTTGTAGATAACTGCTTCATTGTGGGATTGTGCAGCTAGCTTGAATCTTGGACATTTTCTTGCACAAATCATAATTTTTTTTGTCATCCAGCTTGCTGTTTATTTTATATTACTGCTGCTTACATGGCTGTATGACAGCACAACTCAGCAGTGAGTTAACTGAAGCAGTCGTGTAGAAATAGCTGTGGGCATGCAGCTGTGAAGCAACACTGGAACAGTACAATACATTATTATTTGTGTTTGGCGCACATTATGCATATGTGCACCCATTTGATGGTTAATGGACAGTCATGTTCAGCTACATGTGAAATCAAACCAACATATAGCATTGTCATCCCACAAAATGAATTCATGATGATTTAAGTAATTGATTTTACTATTCTTTAACTTGGGTAAATTTAAATCAGAGTTCCTGTTTATGTTGGATTAACAGATTTTGAAAAAGTTTCTGTCTCAGTTTCAACAAATTCTGTTATGATACCTTGAGAAACAAGGCTCAGGATATGGAGAGAACACACACACACACACACACACACACACACACACACACACACACACACATAAACAATTGTGTATCTAATCATTAAGTAGAAGGCTCTTTCTACTTATGGTTCAATTTTTTACGTCCTCTAAATCTGAAGACGGCCTCTAATCACCCAGGTCATTCATGATCACTTGTGTTCTTACACCAGTGGCTGAAACAAATAAGCAATTATGAAAAGAAAACTTTTTATTTTCCATGTATTCTTTTTTTCCAAATATAGGTACCCAGTACAAACTCGTGCCCTTGTTCTTAAATTCTATAAACACATATAACAGTTGTTTGGTGTAGAATTCCATATTAAATATACAGGAATGGACATTAATATTCCACAGTGTGTTAACGGTATAAAACAGCTACAAAGTTTTCCAACAGGTGAAATGCACTGGAAACAACACTGGAACTTCTGTAACCTACACGCACCCCCATACTTTTATGATACAAAGTTTCAAATTTTTGGTTGTATATTTCTTGATATACTTATTGAATTGCCACTATTCAGTTTAGAATGCTAGAAGCAATATTTCATTTTCATGGAGCTGGTGCGACAGTGCAATGGTATGATAGTGTAATGGCTTTTGATATGTTGTCAATGGAAATTTCCAACTTGTAAATCACGTTTTCTCCTTGCAGATAACAAGGCGATATGCTGAATTCAGTGCAGCAATTGTTGGCTTGAGTGAGACCTATCCAAGTGAACTTGTAAACCGGCTGCTAGCAGAATTGCAGGAGCAAGTAGAATGTTTTATTTTACGCATGGCAGCAATTTTTCCTCAACGGAAAGAACAGTTAATTTTTCTTATAAACAACTATGACATGGTGCTTCAAGTTCTGATGGTAATTATAATTTTAATTTATTATAGTATAAATACACGAATTGTAATGTACTGCAATAAATCTTTAGTAGAATGCTATGATGATTTATGATAAAAGAATAGCTTTATACAACTTAAAAGGAGAGGAATGCTGGTCAGTAATCACTATCAAGAGTTAGAATTCCCAATACTTATGACAAAAATCTTAAACTAGAACACAACGCCCTTAACTTTTGGAATATAAGGATCCTTCCTCATTAAGGAAAGACTAATTTGTTGGTGAAGTCTGAGAAAAGGATGCAAGTCATTCAGCCACTTGGCGAAGAGGGTTTTGTCTGTCAGGAGAAAGACTGAAGACAAAAGTGTTCGTATCAATTATACTACAAGTTGTGCCTTTTGAAGGTAATGACTGGTCAGCCTTTTGTCTATTTGTGATTTTAACAATTTCCTAAATTGAATTCTCCATGTTATACTGTCATAATTTAAAATCTGCTTCATTTTATTACTTGTTAATTTCTAAATATAAAATCAGAAAATCATTTTGAGCTGGAAATGAGAAAGTGAGAGGCCAGTGGAAGTATACAGAATGATTTTTTTTTCACCATGTACAAACTGTAGGGATTGACCTATGAGAGGATACAGAACAGGAAAGGTCTAATGAACATATGTCCGGAAAAGCATGGTTTCCATGCTAGAGACCATTAATTCAATCACACTTCATTATAGAGACTACAATCTAATATACACTGTAACATGCAGCCACAGTTATAATATGCGTGGTTTCTGCCGAGAGAGTGCTTCTGTTCCTCATACATCATGCCCTAGCCTAATTTTGCCATAGTAATTGGTCATTTTGTGTCCGGTACACTTCTCTTGCTGACTGATATTGTAGTGGATGTGATACAGTATTCTACACGGTGATTTCATATTCGAATCGAGAGCTTGCCGACATGGTGAAAGGCAGATGGTAATAGGCAGCAAGGCTGTGCCAGGACACCTATCCCTGCCAATAACAACCACACCATTCAGTGAAACTTCCTGGCACATTAAAATTGTATGCCAGACCGAGACTCGAACTCGGGACCATTGCCTTTTGCGGGCAAGTGTTCTACCATCTGAGCTACCCAAGCACGTCTCACGCCCCGTCCTCACAGCTTTACTTCTGCCAGTGCCTCATCTCCTACCTTCCAAACTTCGCAGGAGAGCTTCTGTAAAGTTTGGAAGGTAGGAGACAAGGTACTGATGGAAGTAAAGCTGTGAGGGTGGGATGTGAGTCGTGCTTGGGTTGCTCAGATGGTAGAGCACTTGCCCATGAAAGGCAAAGGTCCTGAGTTCGAGTCTCAGTCCAGCACACAGTTTTAATCTGCCAGGAAGTTTCGTATCAGGCACACTCTGCTGCAGAGTGAACATCTCATTCTGCACACCATTCATTGTTTGCAAGTGTTTCACCATTCGTCTGAGACAGGGTTGTTTCAGGAAGCAGGAAATCATGAAGGACATATCCAAAATGTTCGGACACCAGACTTGGAAGAAAATGTGACCAACACTGTGGAAGGCGACCACTGTGTCAGTACCAGGCATTTGGCATGCCAGTACAGGCTGAGCCAGACTACTGTGTGGAATGTTCTCCATGACAACTGTTACTACCCTTTTCACTTACAGCATGTGCAGGGCTTACTAGTGACAGACTTTCCACATCAGGAGCAGTTTTGTCACTGGTTTCTTCACTAGGCAATCATGATTCTGGGATTTGTGTCATCCCCCCTATTCACAGATGAGGTCACCTTTACATGGAGTGGTATCTTCAACTTTCATAACAGTCATCTGTGTGATAGTGTGCAGAACCCACATGGTATAGTGACAGCGAATCATCAGCATCGGTGCAGTTAAAACATGTGGGCCGGGATGATTGGTGACCATATTTTGGGACCAGTCTTCCTTCAACGACAGGAAGGAACTGTCGACATTTCTTGCAGGTGACTTTACCTACCCTGCTAGAAGTGCCATTGATGATTTGAAGGTTTATGTGGCTGCTATACAATGGTGCTCCAGCCCACTTCGCTGTTAACATCGAGAAATATGTCAGTTGTGTCTTCCCTGGTCAATGGATTGGACGAGAGGCCCAGTTCCAAGGTCTGCTCGTTCACCAAATCTCAACCCGTGTGATATCTGGTTATGGGGCCATCTCGAAAGTATTGTGTATACAGAGCCCATTCCAGATGTGGAGACATTGGAGCAGTGCATTCGTGCTGCCTTTGACACTGTAAAAGTGCAGCCTGGCCAATGTGAACGTGTGAGGCAGAACATGCTACAATCAATGGAAAATCCAGTGTGGAATGTAGCAGTAGTATGACACACACAAAACTCATGTACACATGACTGGCAGGTGTGTGTGTGTGTGTGTGTGTGTGTGTGTGTGTGTGTGTGTGTGTGTGTGTGCGCGCGCGCGCACGCATGCGCGCTCGTGTATTAGACCAAAGTGTCTGTAACAATGTATGTTGAATAAATGGTCTCTAGCATGAAAACCATGCATTACTGACCATAACTTCATTAGACCTTTTTTGTTCCTTATCCTCTCATTGATCAATCCCTAGAGCGTATAGACGGTGGAAAAAATCACCCTATATAACCTTGATCTGATGAGTGCATGGAAGGTTACGTACAACTTTTACAGAAACTAGACTGCAGTTCTAAAAGTCAAAGGACATGAAAGAAAGGTAGTAGCTAGGAAGGAAGTGAGACACATTTGTAGCCTATCCTGCATGTTACTCAGTCTGTGCATTGAGCAAACAGTAAAGGAACACAAGGAGAAATTTGAAATTTAAGTTCAGGGAGAAGAAATAAAAACTTTGGGGTTTTCCATTGAAGTTGTAATTCTGTCAGAGACGAGAAAGGACTTGGAAGATCAGCTGAATGGAATGGATAATATCTTGAAAACATCTTATAAGATTATCACCCAAAGTAATACAATGGTAATGGAATGCAGTTGAATTAAATCAGATGGTGTTAAGGTAGTTAGAATAGGAAATTAGACTCTTAATGTTAATACTAGAGTGGCAGAAGTAGAGGGGGTGTAAAATGCAGACTGGCAACAACAAAAAAAGTTTTTTCCTAGAGAAAGACAAATATGTTACTGGCTTTTCTAAAATTTTTTGTGTAGAGTGCAGCCTTACATGGAAGTGAAATGTGGGTGATAAACACTACAAACAAGAAGAGGATAGAAGTTTCTGAAATGTGGAATTACAGAAGAATTCTGAAGATCGGATGGGTAGATAATTTAGAGGATATGAATCAGGTCATGGGGAAAAGAAAGGGTTAGGTTGATGGCACATGCCCTGAGGCATCAAGGTATTTTAATTTGGTGAGAGAGGTAGGTGGGGGGGAGTTGTAAAAATTGAGACCGGTGTTTGACTATAGTAAACAGGTACAGGTGGCTGTAGGCTGCAGTAGTTATATAGAGATGAAGAGATTTACACAGGAGAGACTAATGTTGAGAACTACATCAAACCAGTCTTTACTGAAGACAACAACAACAACAACAGCCTAGCGTGATCTCATGATCTATGTAGGCTCAGATTAAGGAAAAGCTCAGATAGAAAGCTGTATCAGCATATAAAAGGACAAAAGTCACCGCTAGTTTGCAGATTAAAAGGGGCGTGTGTACACTATAGTCCAGGCAGTATGCAGAAGTGTTTTTTCTGATTTCTGTGTCTTTCTCAGATTTCATACATTAAGAGAGATTGTTATAATTTTTATTGATAAAGTGTAATATTGTGTGATCATTTTTTTTCTGCATTAGAGGGGGAACAACACTGTGACACTCCATGCCAAGTTGATAGAAATGTATGGGTATAATGCAGCTTCTCATCTGACACACTGGTTAAATGGCATAGATGCTTTCGTTGTGGACAAACAAGTCTGAAGGGCGAATAATGTAGTAGTATAGATCACATCTCTGTCAAGAACCGGGTGTTGCAATAGAATTGAGGCCAAGGTGCTCAAAAACCAGCATATCATAATTGAGGCAATAGTGGAAAAACTAAAAGTCAGATACAGGTGAGTTTTGAACATCATACAAGGCATTTTGAATGAGACAAAGACTGCCACTCTCTGGGTTCCACTGCAGCTCATGCTCATTCAAAAAGCTTGCTGAACTTAGGCAGCAGCAGAAGTGTTGCAGCTGTCTTGTGCCAGTCGGTGCATAACCACCATGGATGAGTGCTATGTAATCACTGTGACCTCAAGACAAAGGAGCATAGCAAGCATAACCACCATCGATGAGTGCTATGTAATCACTGTGACCTCAAGACAAAGGAGCAAAGCAAGCAGTGAAGATACGGAGCCGGCCATTGTAGCCGAGTGGTTCTAGGCACTTCAGTCTGGAACCACGTGACCGCTACGGTCGCAGGTTCAAATCCTGCCTCGGGCATCGATGTGTGTGATATCCTTAGGTTAGTTAGAGCTATTTGAAGATTGGATTCACCATGGCCAGCATAGGCAAAGATCCAAACATCATTGGGCAAGGCAACACTGAATGTTTTCTGGAATGCCATGGTGTGGTGCTAACATATTGTGCTTGTAAGGGGACAAACTGTCACAGAAACATACTACCGGAATCTCCTGATGAGGCTACAGAGGCTGTCAACCAGAAGTATCATAGGAAGCTATCCGAGGGGATGTTTGTGTTGCATGACAGTGACCCGGATCATTGTGCACAACACATGGTTTCACATGCTGCTTTTTTGGATTATGAAATTTTGCCTTGCCGCCTTATTATCACATCATCACACCCAATTACTTTTCCATCTTTCATTAGATGAAGAAACCATAGCATGGCAGGCATTTACAGAATGGTAGCAAGGAGATTAAATGTGGAATATTTCCTCAACTATCAAAAAGTCAGACCACTGCAATCAAGGTCTCTGTCAAGTCATGCATTGTTGTTGGTGAATATGTAGAGGTGGACCAACAGATTTGTGGTTACAACCTTACATAGTTTTCTCCTGTTTACACTTGTGTGGTGTTGAAGTTCTTGACTTAAAAAATGTAGTAATTTGGTTACTGTGCAAAGAGATATAATTTTTGTAATGTACAAAAATCAAACTATGGAAAATCCAGGAAGGAATGTAACAGTATTAGAGAAGGAAAGTTGCTACTCGCCATACAGCAGAGATGCTGAGTTGCAGATAGGCACAACAAAAAGATTCTCACAATTATAGCTTTTGGATGTTAAGGTCTTTGTTAATAATAAACACACACACACACACACACACACACACACACACACACGAAACTCACACACACGACTGCAGTTATGCAGTTACAGGCAACTGAAACCACACTGCGAGCAGCAGCACCAGTGCATGATGGGAGTGGCGGCTGGGTGGGGGTAGGAGAAACTGGGGCGGGGAGGGGCAGGGATATTATGGTGTGGCCGGACGGTGGGACTTTGGGAGGTGGTGGGAGACTGGAAAGATAAGGCACGGGAGATTTGTTTATGTACAAGATTGGGAAGATTATTACAACCAGTGAGACCCTCAGTATATTCTGAGAGGGACTGCTCGTCACTGCAGATGCGATGACCACAGGTGGCTAGGCTGTATGGAAGGGACTTCTTGGTATAGAATGGGTGTCGGCTGTCGAAGTGGAGGTATTTCTGGAGGTTAGTAGGTTTGATATGGATGGAGGCAGTGATGTAGCCATCTTTGAAGTGGAGGTCAACATATAAGAAGGTGGCTTGTTGGGTTGAGTAGGACCAGGTGAAGCAAATGGGGAGAAGTTGTTGAGGTTGTGGAGGAATGTGGATAGGATGCCCTACCTTTGATCTAGATAGCAAAGATGTCATCAATGAATCTGAACCAGGTTAGGGGTTTAGGATTACAGGTTTTTAGGAAGTATCTGATACTTCCACCTACAAACCTTGCAACAGTGACCCCATTCCAATAATCCAGCAGGATCTGCAGTCACTACTCAAATCCTTAGGCCCATCCCAGAACCTCTCCCCAGAGTCCATTTCTCTGCTCACCCCTACCACTCCCTGCACTCCTACCTTCTGCGTGCCCCCACTGAGAGAATCTCTGCTCTCATAGACCAACACCTTCAACCTATTACCCGGAGCCTACCATTCTATATGAAAGATGCCAACCATTTCCTCCACCGACTCTCCGCTGTTCCTGTCCCTTTACCACACGGTGCCCTCGTCGTCACTGTTGATGCCACTTCCCTGTACACTAACATTCCTAATGCCCATGGCCTTACTGCTATTGAACACTACCTTTCCCAGTGCTCTATGGATTCCAAACCAACCATCTCCTTCCTAGTCACCATGACAAACTATATCCTCACCCACAATTACTTCTCCTTTGAAGGCATTACCTACAAACTAATCTGGGGTCTGGCTATGGGCACCTGCATGGCACCATCCTATACCAACCTATTCATGGGCCATTTAGAGGAATCCTACCTAAAAACCCAGAATTCTAAACCCCTCACCTGGTTCACATTCATTGATGACACCTTTGCTATCTGGATCGAAGGTGAGGACACCCTATCCACATTGCTCCACAACCCCAACAACTTCTCTCCCATTTGCTTCACCTGGTCCTACTCAACCCAACAAGCCATCTTCCTATATATTGACCTCCACCTCAAAGATGACTACATCACTACCTCCGTCTGTATCAAACCTATTAACCACCAGCAATACCTCCACTTCGACAGCTGCCACCCTTTCCATACCAAGAAGTCCCTTCCGTACAGCCTAGCCGCCCATGGTCATCACATCTGCAGTGACAAGCAATGTCTCTTGGAATATACTGAGGGTCTCACTGAAGCTTTCCCTGACCGTAATCATCCTCCCAACCTTATACAAAAACAAATCTCCTGTGCCTTATCTTTCCAGTCTCCCGCCACCGTCTGGCCACAGAGGAGCATTTCCCTCATAACTCAGTATATCATCACCCAGGACTGGAGCAACTGAATTACACTCTCCGCCAGGATTTCGATTGCCTCTTGTCGTAGTCCTGAAATGAGAAATGTCCTGCCCACTATCCTTCCCACCCCTCCTACTGTGGTATTCCTCTGTCCACCAAACCTACACAATATACTCATCCAGCCTTACACAACCCCTGCTCCCAATCCCTTACCTCATGGCTCTTACCCCTGTAATAGACCTAGATGCAAGACCTGTCCCATACATCCTCATACCACCACCTACTCCAGTCCGGCCACTAACATCACTTATCCCATCAAAGGCAGGGGTACCTGTGAAACCAAACATGTGATTTACAAGCTAAGCTGCAACCACTGTGCTGCATTCTGTGTAGGGATGACAACCAACAATCCGTCTGTCCACATGAATGACCACCGACAAACTGTCCTTCATTTCAATGACTGCTACATAGCCTGTGCCATATGTATCCTTCCCACCAACACCAGCTTTTCTGAATTTTGCAGGTGGGAACTTCACCTGCAATACAGCATACGTTCCCGTAACCCTCCTGGCCTCAATCTTCATTAGTCACTGTCCTCACCCATCCAGCCCCCTCCACGTTTCCATTC
The DNA here is from genome assembly GCF_021461385.2 of Schistocerca piceifrons. Taxonomy (NCBI): domain Eukaryota; kingdom Metazoa; phylum Arthropoda; class Insecta; order Orthoptera; family Acrididae; genus Schistocerca; species Schistocerca piceifrons. Next base: position 564,854,186 of record NC_060142.1, read on the forward strand.
CAGCACTACACAGCTGTCATTTCACCACCATACTCAGTCTTTTTATTTCTTTTGTAATGTACTTATTTTTTCCTTGCAGAAATTGAACTTACTGACTCAACAAACTCCTCATGGCCATATTCCTCACATAGAATTAAGTCCGTAAAAGACTGAAAAATTTCCGGGGTACTGCTACTTCACCCTCTTGTCAGGTGTAACAGTTTTCCTTTAAATCTCAGCAGATTACTGCAATGGTTATAATTATGAAAAACAGTGCAAAGTTCTCTGTTTAACACAGACATAATATTGATAACAGTGAACTTTCAATTATATGAAATTGGTACAAGTTAACTATCAGTTTGATCTGTGGAATACTTTTCTTTATACATCATTTTAAACTAGGTGTGCATGTTGCTCAAATTGATAAAGTAAAACACTATATCCCACGTAAAATTATTTATTTTGACCACATCGTAACAAACAGAAATTCACTCAAATTTGGTGAAGGTATAAATGGTCCACCATTTCATTTTTATCAGATAAGAAATTTGCAGTTAATTTCAGGTATAGACTCATCATGTAGATGCTCCATGTGAAGGATGTCCCAAAACAAACTGCAGATGAAAACATGGAGAAAGTGTATGGTTTAGTGTGGATAATTGGTGATTACAAATGTACAAAATGTATAATGCCATAGCCATGTAAAAACAAAGGATACGATAATTTTTACCAAGAGTTAGAACTATGATAGAGATTAACGCAAGAAGAGTGCTAAAGGTCTGTAGATTACGTATGCCTTGTCTGTCTTACTTTTGAAATAGAATAACTTTGGAAATTATCTTTCTCTGCAAACATTCCATTAATAAGTTTGCAAGTCCTTTTGTATGACTTTCCTTCCAGTTTAACCATTTCTGTCACAATACCTACATCACTAGGTGCTTTCCCTTTAGTCATTCCTAAAATGGTTTTATATTTGTTACCTGGAATTACCTCTGGAAATTCATTTTGCATTGTTAGCTACCTGTTTATTTGATTCCTCTCTAAACTGCACTAATGTTTAAAGAAATTTTTGATTGCTTGAACAACTTTTGTTTAATATAAATAAAACAGTCCCTTTTTCATAGATTTTTTACTTTTTTTCTGGTATACAAACAGTCTTACATAAGAATAAATTTTTGTAATAGTAAATTATCAATTTTTTATTCATTTTGTGAGTCATCATTGTTGTATTTTGTGTTGGGATTACAGTTCCTTCTAATGATTATCTGATAAAAGGATTGAAAATTCCTGTTTCCTTTGTGGCAAGTAGCACTCTTCATCGTAGACCTACCTGGTTAATAGCAGTGCATTGTAAATGAGCCTCTGCTGTTATGGAAGTCCAACTGTTTTCTTCGTAAAATTGCCAATACATTCAAGGAAAATTGAGAGAATTTATTTGTTAATGCAAAGAATTTTTTACCTTTTGTTTAAAAATCCTGTAAAAGACATGGTACTTCATTTGGACTTGGACAGAGGCCTTTGCTTACCTTCTGCTTGGCTTGATGCAGCAGCCTCTTGTTCACCATTCACTCTTAGCTCATTGCTGTATGGCCACCTGCCACTGATGCTTCAGCATCCCTCACTCCTCCCCCCCTCTTACGAGCCCCGAGCCCTATACACCCACTTGGGGGTTTAGTCATAATTTCAAAGTCCTTGAGCTTGCATTTAAGGTACTCATGTTCAGGAAAAGAAACCATATTGGTGCATTTGCTTGTGGGGATTACAAAGTGAGGATTGCCAGAGAACAAGAGAAAGTAGCTCCAGTAGCCCCAGACCCTCCTTCAAGGAGAAGGAAAATGCAGAGGTAAAGAAGATTAATAAACCACTTAGTGTCTGCTCTGTCAGCAGCTTGGAACAGAAGAGAGAGAGATTTTTTGCCTGCAGCTCTAAAAGCCCTCAGTGTCACAAATCAGGTGATCCTGTGGCATGATTTGATTGCAGGGCAGGTGGGACGATGACGTTTCAGCCTATTCCAGTGTGAACAGGTTATTTGTTGTTGCATCAACAGAAAGTTGATGAATGGAGAGGCAGCCTCTTTGTAAAATTTAATAATTAAAATTTCTCATGTTCGCGGTCTAGGGGCACCTTGTACATCTCCTCCCCTCTCCCTGCAAGAATTCACCATAGATTAATTTGGCACCCTCAGGAAGCATTAATCTAAGAGTAACAATATTTTAATTTCATTTAACAATTGAAATCTTGGTATGCGAGTACAGTTGTTACTTCACTCTTAAGTGACAATAGTTGGCTACATAGGACTGTAACCACAGTGGCATTTTGAAGGTAACTGAATGAAGCTGATTTCGGAGACAACGTCAAGGAGCACAAGCATCCGAAATACTTGGACAACAAGGATTAGATCATAACTGGAAAGTAATCAATATATGTCTTAAGGTCAGCTTTTTTAAGATTAAGAGAAAAAAAGAATGATTGACTTTTAGAACTATTAGAAGAGATAACAGACCTGGTGTGATTTGTAAAAGAGTAGGGACTGCGTGATGTTGGAAAGGCCTCCTTGTCATATTGCAGTTGGTCTTTTTAAGATGACATGAGCGTGCAGTGTCCAAAGCCCTTAAGTGACTGGATAACCACTAGAGTGGTGCCATTTGGTTGCCAGCCTGATGATGATGTAGATTGAAATAATAGATCAGAATTTTGAAACAAAACAATTTGTCTTAATTGTAGTCAGGGAGCAATGAAGCATTGCAAATAAAATTTATTTAAAGATTTTGAGCGCCACCAATTACATCCTCCAAGTACTTTGCAACTATTTAACTGGCCAAGGAAAAGTTACAAAACTAAAAATATATTAATGTGTGGAAGGCACCAAGTCAACTACTTGATTAAATGTTGCTGAGCATAACCAGAATGACATGTGAGATTTAATAGATTTAACTAACGAAGGAATAAAATGACACAACTGCAAAATTGACACTTCTTATTGCATTAATGTATCTTATAAACAAATAATAACCCATTTAGAATCATCTGAAGACTGCTTTCTTTGGTTCAGATTTATATAATCACAACAGCAGGAGAGTTAAGTTCAGTTAAACTGAGTAGAAAGATTGTAAAAAAACTTACAACAATAAAATGTCAAATGAACATTCATAAGACAAATACAAAATAATAGTTTTAATTAAGGAAAACAGTCATAGGTGGGATTATAAAATTACAGTTCATGACAGTAGAAAAATAAAAGTTGTCATTAACACTGCACTTCACATTGTATAATCCACCTGAACTAGGAAACAACACATGATCAGCTGCAGTAGATGTACTCTTTCTGCTACATAAGAGACAGCATATGTGGAACACGGCCAACACAGAACCTTGGTTGACAGCACATTGGTAAACGGATAATATGGCACAAAATGATCGTAATTTGTAAAGTGAATTTCAGTTTCCGTTGGTAGTTTCTCCGACACAGTTGTTCACAGTCACTAATTTGCTCAGATTTGCAACTCATTTAATATCCATAATAATTAACAGTTTCCTTTGTGATATCGCTAAGTGTTAACCCTGGAAGTGTACACCCAGGTCACTCTGACCCTAGAGTTTTTTCTTTGTTACTGTGCATGTTCCAATGCACATTCCCAGTCCATTGCCATCTTTATAAATTGAGCATTGAGTGAGACTCCGTAGAGGATGGACATTCGAAGTTGTGAGGCATTGTTGTTTAATTTATTTGACAGAAATATTTTTTGAATGGTCTTGACCTGTGTAACTGTTCTGTCACTGAGTGTGAAGTACATTTGTGTAAAAGTGGTACATTTCACTAAAGGAAGAGGCTATACGGGGAGCATTCCTAGAAGAACTCAAATCATGAAAGTGATGTGACTTTTGTGATGAAAGTGATTCTGAGGCGATGCCCCTGCAGCAGTTATGGACAGTGGTGAAACTGATGAGTCTGCAGAATCTCTGAACAACAGTGAAAAAAATAGTTGTCCACAATAAGAATGGTCAAGTTTACAGCACAGCTGGCCCTAATAGACAACACCTGCCAGTTGCGAATAACATTGTAGTCCATATTCCAAGAGTGTGGAAATAATGACTGAATGAACTTATGAATAACTGCGAACACCTCAAAATATTTGTATAATATTTGCATTTTATTAAAGAATATAATTTTCATTTAATTGAACTGCAAATAAAGTCTTCAGATCTGAACCACTTCCGAGTTTTATAATTGAAAAGCTTCCATGACAGTTTTTACTTAATCTCAAATTTTGGTTGCATTAATACTAATTGTGATAGAAAAAATACATGACAGAGGTGAAATAAAATTCATTTAGTATATGAAAGACCAATTTCATTATAAAATATTCTATATTCCAGCAATTACTCCAGCAAATAATTGAAGGGAAGGGAAGCATAATAGCTGGAAGGAATCCACCAGCATTGTTATATGTGCATTATTTTTGGTCCTATATGATAGTGTCACAACTGTTAATTTCTTCATTTAAGTTTTTTTAACAGACTTGTGTGTGTTTTTAAGAGTTTTATCAGAATCTGTAAATTATCATGACTATCGCTAAATAATGAACTTGTTACTTTGAAAGATTAATGTGATGTGTTATTTTAGGAGAGAACAAAGGATAATTCTAAGGAAGCAGAAACCTTTCGAGAACAGCTAAATACCAGAAGTGCTGAATACGTGGAAGAAATACTGTCACCACATTTTGGAGGAATAATTCAATTTGTGAAAGAAGGAGAAGTGCTTCTAGAAAAGGGACAAGCAGAGGATTTGAAGAAACAAGAAAGTATGTTAGCAGTTAGTTATTTACATATTATGTATATCATAATTGTAACCTCTAGTTATGACATGGCACAAGACAATTTTATAATTACAGTCCACTTTCCTAATGGAAACTGTGACAACATGTTGACATGTAAATGATTTCTCAAGCATGCAGTGATTTAAATTATATTCTCTCTCTCTCCCCCCCCCCCCCCCCCACTTCCCTCTCCCTTCCCCCTCCCACCCTCTTTCTCTCCCTCCCTCCTCCCCTCCCCCCCAATCCCTTCCCTCCCTTTAAAACACACACACACACACACACACACACACAATACTATTACACACCCCATAAATTCTTCTATAGAGCAGGTGGTATTATAAATCCCATATGATTTTAGCTTGTGTTTAGAGTTACTTTTAATATCCATTAAATTCTCTATGTCACTGGGTAGCTCGTTAAAGGTATTTTATGGCTGAATCCTTCATTCCTTTCTGTGGGTGGTGGGTAGTCTTAATCTTTTCTCCTCCTAGTATTACATTGAGGAATATTGCTGTTGTTTTTGAACAGTGATTGATTGCTGAAAACAAAATCCATAAGGGAGTAAATGTGCTGTAAGGCCTAACTGATCAAAGGTCTGTTTACAGGAGGTTCTAGAGTGGACACCAAGTATATCCATACTACACACTTCTGAACAACAGACACTTCATTTCTCAATGACAAATTATCCCAGAGTAGGAAGAAATGATATTAGTGAATGGAAATAGGAAAAGTGAGCAAACTTTCTGGTATTTTTATCCAAAATTTGTCATTACCTGTAACACAAAAGTAGCAGAGTTTAGGCATTTGATATGACTTCCAGTAAAAAGTTCTTATCACTGTTAACAGCTAAAGATTTAGAACGTTCTGTTTCCTTTGTTGAGTTACCCTTCCAAGTATTTTTTATAATGACATGTGGGCCTTATGCAGTACTGAATTGCATGTTCTGTGCTTTGTCTGAAGTCAGTGACAGTCCATTTGCACAGCACCAGTTAGATATTTTTGAGAAAACATTATTTACATTTTCGAATGCTGAAAGTATTCCTTTTGATTATAATACTTAGACTGTAAGCAAGGAAAACTATTTCTGCTTCATACATACACACATCAAAAATCATTTTGCATCACCCTGGTTCCCAAAACTCCTGAAGGTAGACATTGACTTTGGATATTGGATCACAGACACAGTCCATTTGTTTGTTCAGAGATGTCACTAAACTGGCCCAAAGACGTAAACAACCACACGTGAGCAGCGCCTATTAGACGGAGGGGGTCCAACAGCCGATAGTTCCAGTCATTCCACCAGGAAGGAAGTACACGGCTCGCGTTGTCTGTAATTCAACCATACCTAGACGGTCAATACCACAGTTGGATCGCATCCACATTGTTACTTTGTACCAGGAAGGGCTCTCAACAAGGAAAGTGTCCAGGTGTCTCCGAATGAACCAAAGCAATGTTGTTCAGACCTGGAGGAGATACAAAGAGACAGGAACTGTTGATGATATGCTTCGCTCAGGCTGCCCAAGAGCTACTACTGCAGTGGATGACTGCCACCTACAGATTAGGGCTTGGAAGAATCCTGACAGCAACACCACCATGTTGAATAATGTTTTTTGTGCAGCCACAGGACGTCATGTTACAACTCAAACTGTGCACAATAGGCTGCATGATGCGCTACACCACTCCCGACGTCTATGGTGAGGTCAATTTTTGCTACCACGACACCATGCAGCGTGGTACAGATGGGCCCAACAACATGCCGAATGGACCACTCACGATTGGCATCGTGTTATCTTCACCGATGAGTGTCGCATATGCCTTCAACCAGACAATTTCCAGCAAGGTGGAGGTTCCCTGCTGTTTTGGGGTGGCATTATCTGGGGTCGCCATATGTTGCTGCCGGTCATGGAAGGCACCGTAACGGCTGTACGATATGTGAATGCCATTCTCCAACTGATTGTGCAACCAAAAGACTTTCTTCAGGATAACGATATCGCTTGACTAGAGTGGCCAGTATGTTCTCTAGACATGAGCCCTATCGAACGTGCCTGGGATACATTGAAAAGGGCTGTTTATGGACGACGACCCACCAACCATTATGAGGGATCTATGCCTAATCGCAGTTGAGGAGTGGGACAATCTGGACCAACAGTGCCTTGATGAACTTGTGGATAATATGCCACGACGAATACAGGTATGCATCAATGCAAGAGGATGTGCTACTGGGTATTAGAGGTACCAGTGTGTACAGCAATCTGGACCACCACCTCTGAAGGTCTCGCTGTATGGTGGTACAACATGCAATGTGTGGTTTTCATGAGCAATAAAGAGGCGGAAATGATGTTATGTTGATCTCTATTCCAATTTTCTGTACAGGTTCCGGAACTCTAGGAACCGAGGTGATGCAAAACTTTTTTTTGACATATATGGTGGGAGATCATTTACATATCAGAACAAGACAAGACCCGATATTGACCTCTATGGCACATTTGTAGTAATTATTCCCCATTCTGAGAGTGATGTTTCATTGTGTACACTCCCTGAGCAAAGTAATGCAACAGTTCACAGCATTTTACTTCGACAGGATGAAAATCAGTGACCAGCAAGCTCTTTGGTAGTATTCGACATAAGGAATTATGGGAAAAATTTTAAACTGATTCAAAATTGCACTCTGAAGAAGTATTTGCCAAATATGTGGATTAAGGCTAGAAAAGACGCACAGTGGCTTGATAGCAAAATTCAGAAAATGCTGAGGGAGCAAAGATTATTACACTTTCTGTTCAAACCAGAAGAAACTAAGCGGATTGAAGGTTTCTATCCAGTCACTTGTCGACGTGTTTGATTTGGCAATGGAAAATAGCTAAAGGAAAGCGTTTAAGAATCATTCACAGAGGAGTATAGTACAGACATACTGTTGTTTGACCATTACACAGACTCCCATATGGAGGACATAGTAATAGGCTTCCTGGGCATAGAAGTGCTAGTCAAAGAATTGAAATAGACGGGTCTGGATGATATCCCAATTTTGTTTTACAGAGAGTGCTGTACAGCATTGGCCCCTTAATTAGCTTGCATTTGTCGTGAATCTCTCGCCCAGTGCAAAGTCCCAGTTTGCTGGAAAAACTGCAGGTGACTCCTTTACGTAAGAAGAGTGAAAGAATGGACTTGGAAAATTACAGACGCTTAGCCTCAACATGGGTATGTTGCACAATTATTGAACATACTCTACAATAACAAATTTTCTTGAAACAGAAAAGCTTCTGTCCACATATCAGCACAGTTTCTCTCTCTCTCTCTCTCTATCTCTCCCTGGGTGAGCAGCAGTCTGTGACCATTTGCTGCTGCCCTAGTAATGTCACTGAGTGACTGCAGAAGGATACAGCTTGACTTAGTCAGAATCTCTGTTTGGTGTCATGAATGGCAGCTAGCTCTAAATGTAGAAAATGCAATTTAATGCAGATTAGTAGGAAAAATAATCCTATAATGTTCAAATACAGTATTGGTGGTGTGCTGCTTGACACAGTCATGTTGATTAATCTTTTCCCATCCAGTGGTGAGTGATGATCGACATTGCAAATTTTGTTTTCCACTCCATTGTTGAGCCTCTTTTGACATGATTTTTAGTAGCTCTCACTTTCTCCATTCTCGAATCTGACTGTACTTGCCATCAATGCTGCATAGTACTATGGTTGAGGGAAACCTGTATTAACTCAGTGTCGAACTATAGTAGTTGTGTCGAGAGAGAGGTTGTAATTAGAACATTCAAGTTGTTAGGTGAGAAACGGCTAGTTCTTCATGCACAGTTCTTTCTGAGGAGGAGACTGTAGAGCTTTTAGAGGAATGTGTAAGTAAAAGTGAGGGTGACAACAATTTTAGTGATGATGATGGTTTTGATGATTCATTGCTAAACAATTTGAGTGAAATGTTGATAGAAACAGTCCATCCTGAAGAGCTTCAAAGACATCACAAAGTGAAAAGCTTTGTATTGTAATGTAAATATATTTTAATGAAAGTGCACTTTTTGTTTTAGTGTGTACGATAATTGTTGGTTGGTGGCCTCATTGTTTCCACAGAGAGATTCGTGCAGTTCTCTGTGGTGCACTTGCCACCCAGGCATTGGCGATTTAAATAAGAGAGCTCAGAGACACCCTGTGTCTGTATTACAGAGTGCAAAGGATTAAATATCTAGACATAACACTGCAAAGTCAAATGGTCAAGTTCAGTTTATTGGGAGAATTTTAAGTAAGTGTAGCTCATCTATAAATGAGACAGCACATAGAACAGTAGTGCAACCCATTCTTGAGTACAGCTCGAGTATTTGATTTCAAATATTACGAGCTCAGGTCAGATAAAAGGAAAAATGCGGAGGTGTGCTGTTTGATTTGTTATTGGTAGGTTCAGTCAACACATTAGTATTACAGAGATGCTTCGTGATCTCAAATGGGAACCTCTGGAGGGAAGACAACATTCTTTTCACAAAACACAGTTGTGAAAATTTAGAGAACCAGGATTGCAGCTGTCTGCAGAATGATTCTACTGCTACCAACATACATTTTGTGTAAGCACAGCACAGACAAAATAAGAGAAATTAGGGATCATGTAGAGGCATTTAGACAACCATTTTTCTCTGATATTTTGAACATAGCTGCACAACAGCAATGGTTCCACGTAATAAAATAATAAACAGCCGACCAGTTTCTTTATCCATTGCAACTGGTCAGCTGTTTATAATTTCTTTTTTCTCTGCTTTATGTGCACGTGGAACAGGAAAGGAAATTACTAGTAGTGGTACAAAGTACCCTCCACCATGCACCACATGGTGGTTTGCAGAGTATATATGTAGATGTAGGTAAAATTTTGCTTATCTAAGAACATTGTTGCTAATCAAATGCTTTTGAAAAGTCACAGAAAATACCAGTCGTCAGTATTTTGGCATTTAATAATCTGATTTTGAACTTAAAAATAACATCTTGATGCAATAATTTACCAAAAGCCGAATGTATTGTAGAAATTTATTTTATTTTGTGAACTTCTATGTGCTACTAGTTCCGGCATTACATTGATGCCATCTTCAGGCCCCACTCATCATACTCGTAAAATCGCTATACACGGAAGGAGCCATATAACTGGATCTGTGAATCAAATCGTCCTGCAACAGCTCTTGGTGGCCAGGCGACAAAGACTGAGTCCGTGTCACGAGTGGGGCCTGAAGATGGCATCAATGTAATGCCGAAACTAGTAGCACATAGAAGTTCATAAAATAAAATAAATTTCTACAATACATATGGCTGTTGGTAAATTATTGCATCAAGAAGTTCATGCCAGCCGTCGTCCCACGATCCATAATGGATCAACGAAGATTAAAGATAACATGTTTTGTCATAGTCTGCAAAGAAAAAGTGGACAAACATTAAGCCATATTGTCACTTCTGTCAGAGTTTTGCCTTATCTTTGTTTCTCCAATTACCTTCATCACAAAGGTTGTATACACCCCAGGACACCCGGGAAAAATCTGGGAATTTTTTCGTCTGGGAGGAAACCAGCAAAAAGCCGGTAATTTTTCAGTGTTCTAGTTTTTAGTTAACTTTTTGTAATTTTGGCTGGTAAGAAATGATACTCTAATGGCTGTCAACAGCAAAATGTGTCAAAGGCTTTAGGACGAAGACTGTGCAGTACTTCATAACAACAAACTGCTTGCGATGAGGGTGACGTCACAACTGTTTGCATTATGTTCCAGTGAGCTCACACGCATGCGTAGTTGAGTCGGGTATGAGCAGTACCTTCTCCCACTTCTGGGTACTTGAAGTGTCACTCCTAGCGATTTTGCTGTTTCCTCTTCATTTCAAGCTCTCACATGAAATGAAAATAAAACAGATTTCTGTGGCTGGGAGCTATCAAGCGGATTAAAATACCTTCACATAATTATGGAAGGCTAAAATTGTTATTAGTTTGTTTTCTGATATTACTTTATTTCCAAGTTTTTGGCTGTCAAGCATTAAGCACCTTGCAGAATAATGAAGTTATTTTTTGTCAGTTTGCTAAAGAAATTGGAGTTTTATTAATCTTTTCCACAGAGGCAGTCAATTTATTTAAAACTAACTGTTTCAGGCGAAACTGTTATAGTTTCAACTGTTCACTGAATTTCAAGTGCACATTTTCATCTTCTGACACGTATGGCATTATACCATAATAAAGAACCTAACATGAGATAATACAATAGAGGTATTCCAAGAAAATTTACATCCTGAAAACCACACTGAAAAACTTAATATCAGGTTGGGGCCTGCTTCATTGTGAATCTGGACATACGAATGTGCACTTTAAGCCGAATTATGCATTTTAGTATGGTTTACCAAATTCAGATGCTCTTGGAATAGCCTCTGATGGCCTGTTTCTTTTATGATGTAATGTAAATTCGTACGAACACACAGGCTTTCTAGGTCATTGTAGCTGCACATGTGCAATAACGCCTACTTTCTGATGCTCTCTGGCAGCTGCTGAAATGAACCTGTTTCTAAAGGTCGCGGAAAAACATTATGAATGGTGGTTTGGGTAGCATTAGTTTCAACATAAATTTACTTTCACACAAGATGAATTATGTTACTGTGAAAATGTTGGATGAACTTCTTAAGTCATAGAGAGCTCTACTCTCATTTAATACCTAACACTTTGAGAACCAGCCACTTAAAAGAATTTCAAGCCCAGAAGACCAGACATTTATTCCTTATAAAATTTTACTGGCACATTTGTGTGATGTATCGTTAAGTGTAACACATGCAAAAAAAAGACCAATATTATCTGTATATTATATGTAGATTATGAATATTAATTTAAACCATAAACTTTTACTGTTTGTGTTTGCACTACTTAACAGTGATGTTGCTATTGACTGACTACATTATGTGGCCTAGGCTCTGAATATCTGCTGTCATTAGCTGGCGAGATCATGTGACATGATCTATGATTGGCCTACAATGGCACATCACAATTTCAGTTTCAATGCTTTGGAGACTAACATCCTGTGTTTGGTGGACTTCGAATTTATACTTTCATAATATGAAAACATGCAGTGTTGTCACTGTGTATATAGCAGTGTGATTTACAATACTCTTTCAGTTGTGAAAACAACTTTATTGCATCATAATATCTGAGATTGCATAAGCTGTGAGGGTGACAAAACCTGTTCTATTAAAATTCTCTTGTCTTAACACAGTATTATACTCTCTGAGCTTAGCATATGTTTTATCACTTGTGTTGATGTTCTGTGTCTTTATATTTTTTTAGCAGTATTAGTTAGAGAGACCATTTGTGTTCATTTTATTGTATTATTCACAACACTGCAATGACACAGCAGTGCTCTAATGGTTTGTCTTTATCTTAGTTAGTGTAACTAACCTCCTGGAAAGACTTTCCTTTTCATCCCATGTGGTAATTCTCCCCTGACTCGTGGTTCTGGGTGTCTTTCCTGAAATCTGCCCTTTTTCCTAGACCTCTCCAGTCCTTTCCCTTGATCCCTCTTCCTTCCGCTTCAACCCTTCTGCCTGAAGAAGGAGCCATGTGCTCCGAAAGATTGCCTAATTACAACCTCCTTCTATGTGTGTGTTCTGCCACTACTTGGAGAGTAGATTGATTGTTTTCATTGTTGTATGGTACATTACAGTAGATAATTTCTAGCTGGAATTTTCTGCATGTTGTACTGGCTTATTTTGCATAGAATGATGTAGTTTCACACAATTTTTATGTAAAGCCAGCAGTTGTGGCCAAGCGGTTCTAGATGCTTCAGTCCAGAACCACGATGCTGCTATGGTCGCAGGTTCGAGTCCTGCCTCGGGCATGGATGTGTGTTATGTACTTAGGTTAGTTAGCTTTAAGTAGTTCTCAGTCTAGGGGACTGATGACCTCAGTAAGTCCCATAGTGCTCAGAGCCATTTGAACCATTTTATGTAAATATAAAATATAAACTGGTCCACCAAAAAAACACACACACACACACACACACACACACACACACACACACACACAGGTATATACAGACTTCAAAATATGTCTGTGTATAACAGGGCATACAATATTTGTTTCGATCTGCTGTTATTACACATAACTTTTCATGAAAAAATGGATGACATAGTTCAAGCCAAAATGTGAAGCAGCATAATATGAAAGTTTCTGACATAAATTTATCTAATGGTTATGACTCTAACCAAAACCTCACACTTTCTCACTCTTACCAACTACTATTATTTTGTTTGTGATTTCTGTTTCAGCAATACCACATTCTACACATGCATACAAACTAACAGAAAATTATTTTGTGATGATAAAGTGTAACAAAAATTGGGAGAGGATAAAACATTTCAGTGACTCTTTGTGTATCTGTGTGATAATATACTGTACAATAGTGTAGAAATATAACAATATGGCAACTAGACACAAGCACATTGAATGAACAGTTTATGTTTATATATTCATAACTAGTAGGAGATCCAAGCCTATCTTCAGATAGAGGCATAAGTTTCCTGTACCCCTTTATTCTCTCTCCTGTACAATGAAACCATTTTCAGAGACTGCTAGGGTCACAAATTCTTGTTAATTTGCTTAAATTACTTAATAACTGCAACCAGTTTAAAGTTATAACTTCAAGATCAGGCCAAAAGCAGCAGTAGGAAAATATTTAACATATATCCATATATATATTTTAAAGTAGTTTCTGTCTTAACATTGCTGTGGCCTGCCTGCAGAGAAAGACAAGATTAAAGAGCAATTACTTTGTCTGGTGGTCTTTATTAATATAATAAAACTTATAAACAATCACTCATTCTGTTCATCTGAAATATCTGTTTTGTAAATAACACTTCCAACATGTGTATTATAATCACAGCAGCGCAGTACTAAGCAAGGTTGCGCAGCAATTAGCACAATGGGCTCGCATTCAAGAGGATGGCAGTTCAAACCCACAGCCAGCCTCCTGATTTAGGTTTGCCACGATTTCCCTAAATCACTTCAAGCAAATGCCGGGATGGTTCCTTTGAAAGGGCACCACTGACGTATTTCCCCATCCTTCCCTAATCCGATGTGACTGATGACCTCGCTGTTTGGTCCCTTCCCCCATATCAACCAACCAGTACAGTAGGAACAAGATGACATTCAAAACAAAACTTGGTTTGACTGTATTATCAGTGTATGAATCCTGATATTAGCTGTAACTTGGCCTCATCTGAGTCCAGTTTTTTTTAAAAAAAATTGCTGCATTAATTTTTGTGGGTTTATCTCTTAGAATGTTGCAAGTCACACTATTAATGCCTATTTTCAAAGTTACTTAAGTAAGTAAAATGTTATTGTCACATTGTTCTTTGTTAAACTTCCCCCATATGAACCCAAAAATCAGATACTTTCAATGTATACATTCTGTATGAATCAAGTCTCAGGTACCCAAATCAACAACGAAAAGACTGTCATAATATAAGCTTTCGGCCAACAAGGCCTTTGTTGAAAACCGATCGCGTGCGCACGCACGCGCGTGCACACACACACACACACACACACACACACACACACACACACACACACACACACACCTGCAGTGTCTGGCAGCTGAAACACTGTGAGCAACAGCAGCAGTGGATAATGGGAGTGGCAACTGGGTGGGGGTAAGGAGGAGGCTGGAGTGGGGCAGGGGGGGGGGATAGCAGGGTTGGGGACAGTGAAGTGCTGCTGGAGAGCACCCAAGGATGTAGTGGAGAGAGGGTAGGGCAGTCGGGAAGTTAGACAGAGGGCAGAGGAGAGACTGGGGGAGGGGTGTCACATTCCATCCTGGATTTTCCATTGTTTGATCTCTTTATGTTGAGATGCATATCTATGTTACTTGAATACTTGGCATCTATTCCTTCTGACATGTCAAAAATAACAGACACCATACATTCAGATAATTGTTTGCCTCGATGGGCAAGGAATCCACTACCTTTAGTGCCAATGCACAATTCTGTCCAACCTCCTGCGGGAATCTCAAAGTAGTAACTGTGGAGGATACGGACAGGGGCTGTGGATAAGTGGCACTAGGTGGGAATATAGATCAATTGAGAGGCCGTGCCAAGACAGTCTGCGCAATTGTGATAAACACTGTGTCCAAGTGGTGCAGTGGTTTACACAACTGCCTAGTAAGCAGGAGATCCCAGGTTTGAATCACGGTCCAGCATACATTTTCTCTCACTGCCACTGATTCTGCATTAAGTCCCGAAGCAGCTGATATCAATAGTCCCTTCACTTTTCTTTCTGCCCCTTCCACCTTTCTACATAAAATGCAAAGCTGTATGTTTGGTGTGTTGCATACACCTGTTATGCCTTTTCATGATGGGCAAATACTAACTCGTGCACTGTGTAACAAAATGCCTATCAGTATAACCAAATGATATTTTCTTGGGAAAAATTGTATCTTGTGTTTTGGTTGATTGCAATCAGAAATTGCAGATGTTAGTGTGATTAAGTATCGTAGGTTGGATTGACTGAATTTTGAACAAAATGTTTCCAGTATTCTTTAGATTCTCTCATCCACTATTCAAAGAATGTCCATGCGCTACACAGTAACATAATTTTTACATTCCTAGCACATAAGAATTTGTTCATTAATGTTCACAATTATGTTCCAGTTCTAAAATAAGTTATGGGAATGCAGCCATGTGCCGTCTTCAATAACCAATGATATTTTGGCAGACGCACACCCCCACCATTTTCAAGGCACGAATGCAATAAGAGAGTGCTGTGCTAGAAAATTTAAAACCTTGATATGTGGACATGTGCAAAGTGACAAAACACATACCATAAACAACTAGCACCACAACACAACCAAAGGCGACCAATGTCAGAAGTTAATTATAGTGAATATTAATTATCAATGTCTCAGAAGGTACATTAGACTCTCACTAATCCAGCAGATTACTGAGAATGGCTGAAATTTACTTTAAACTGACCAATGTCAGAAGTTAATTATAGTGAATATTAATTATCAATGTCTCAGAAGGTACATTAGACTCTCACTAATCCAGCAGATTACTGAGAATGGCTGAAATTTACTTTAAACACATATCGACCATACTTTATCGAATCCAAAAATATGTTCATTTTCATAGAAAACTTAGTCCTTCAGAGTGCATATATAGAGTGATATCACCCACTATGAAAGATGTCCCAATTTTGTTGTTGTCTCAATGATAATACGCAACAGCAGCATGCTTTATCACACAACAGCTTTACAAGCATTACATCAGTACTGCACATGTCTAGTCATTGCATAAAGTACTCCAGGAAGATGTCAGCAGCTTCAGCACCAGCGGTGTGGGAAATCTTCATGCTCTCTCCTTCTATGTCTTCTTCATCACTACTTTCCTGCATGCTTTTGATTATGTCTTCTTCTCTTAAAGTTTGGTTTATCTCACCATTCTCCTGATTCTGCCACTTAGCAAAATCATCTTCATCACTTTCTCCTCCTCCTGGAAGCTTATGGAGCATGTCAGTGTATAAGGTGTCAGCAATTAATTATTCTGAATTGTCAGGCTCAACACTGTCACTCATTAGTGACTGCATATCTGCATTAATAGATGGCCACTGGCCACACTTTTCTCTGACTCTTCATGCTTCTGCTGTTTGGAAAACAACATGATGTAAGTTTATTGCTTTTACACCTTCAACATGGTCTCAGTAGAGTCGTTTTCACATTCATTCAGCAAGAAGACAAGAAGGGAATGTCGATAATGATGCTTAATTGACTCTAAAATTACGTGGTCCATGGGCTGAATCAGGGCTATTGCGACAGTGTTATTAAGGAAATAGTTGGGACTAAATTAGCTACTGACACAAAAGGATTCTGTTTGGAATTTTGCTCTCTCCCAGATTAAGCAACAGGAGGGCAGTGTTCATGCTACCAGGTGACCTGTTGGTATTAATATTCACTGTCAATGTCTGACAGTCACGTTCAGTCGTGTGATGGGCTACTGGTTTACTGTGTGTGTGTGTGTGTGTGTGTGTGTGTGTGTGTGTGTGTGTGTTTCTCTCTTCATCTGTCCCAAGGTTTAATTTTAAATGAGAATTTGCACTGTGCTCTCTCATTGCATATGTGCCTTGAAAATGATGGGGGTGTGTACCTGTTGAAGATGTGGCCTGGCTGCTTTCCTGGAAATTGTTTGACATTTTATAGGCCAGGAGAAACTCAAGTTTCACATGTTTCAATTTCTTTCAGGTAAATCTCTCGTCCTGGTTCAATCATTTTCCAACAACTGGAAACGGTCACTGGAGGAATTAAGCCAGGAAGTGTTGACATCCTTCCCAAGCTTCGTCACAGGATCCTCATTGCTGCAGCTGGCACTTACACAGCTAGTGCAATACTACCATCGTTTCCACAAACTTCTTACACCTAACGCTCGTTCTCAGTTGACTAACATCCATCACATTATGGTTGAAATTAAAAAATACAAAACAAATTTTTGAATTCCTTGTATAATAAATCACTATTTATTTAGAATTAAATGTTCATTTCAAGAAAAGCAATTATTCTAAAACTCATTTCAGTCTAAAAATGGCAGCAAAAATTTATCAATAACAGTTGCATTCCTGTGCCATTGAAGGTGACTAACACCATGAATTTTAATCAGTAATAGTTTTCCTTTTAAATCAAGTGTTTGTAAACCAAGTGTATCATTAACATATGCAGGTTGTTTCCTCATATCTATCACACTCCCATTTTCACCATAATACCCAAAGTGACTGAAACAGAAAAAATGTATTTAGTATACATACCACAGCCTCCATTCTTTGTGTAAAAAGATGAGACAGTTTAATTTACTAACCTAGACTCCCAAGGTGTAATGACACCATCATCAGGACCACCAATAAGTACAAGATTGTCTAACTTTGTGAGACCATACTTATACTGTGAGCTATATGGTGATTCCAACTCATTATTAACATACGGCAAGAATTTGCTGTAGTTGTAGTATAGCTCCTTGTGGTAGGGATCATTCCAATAATTGCCAACAGAGGTGTGCTGCCCCAGTGATGAATAGAAGAGTTCATAGGCTGTCTCACGCACAAGGTTCGGGAAGAACAGATGAAGAAACTGTGCTGTAAGCAAAATTATCATTTAAAATTAAATAAAGCAAGATACACAGAAATGTTTCAAAGACACCATTGGGACAAAATGCTTATAAGAAGAGAATATAGCTATTCAATACAGAGGTGTTTTAAATTTTTCAGACCACCCATTGTTGATTTAATCGTTACATGAAATGAAAAATACTTACACCAAAAGCATATTTTCATTTTGTAGCAAGTGGTTTCTCATGCTGTCCATCTGACATTTTCTAATCACAAATTTTTAAAGATAAGAACACACTGATCCCAAGATAAAATGCCAGGCTTTTTAAAGTTGAGTGCCCTTATATTTCCTTAAAGTGGCATAAACTTTCCTTGTATAGTAACTTGGATTCTTGTCAGATCTCTAATTGGTTCATACATTCAGAAGATCCTATTATGGACAAGAACCTTGAGGGATACATTAACCAAGTGAAATAGGTGTTAAAATTGCAGTAATAACTGTCATTAAACTGCTGTAAACAAGCAGACAGACACTGATGATGAACAGATAAATAACCTTGCACATTTGCAATTTTGGCATCTGGTGACCCTCCTAAAGTGCCATTACATTATTGCCTGCCAGATGACACATTATAGAGCAGAAGAAGAATGCTAATACTAGTGCAAGGCGGCATCTAATTTACTGGTAAGTACATTGGACTTTTGACTAGTGTGCTCCTTCCAGTTATATCCAGTACAATCACAGAAGATGAGCAGATCAGAAGCTAGTTGGAGGGGGACGGGGGCAGTCATTTGCAGTTAGCTCCCACCAGTTAGCTTAGGAGGTAATGAAGATGCGGATGAGGGGGTCATTTCACAAGAGAAGTCTATAAACATTCAAAAATCAATTTTGCAAAAGTGCTTTACCTTTGTAATTGGACAACAAATTACTTATAGCTGTCTAAAATCTAACCTAAAATGTTGGGTAGTTTTTTTACAGAGGACCAACTACATGTAACTGCTGTGTGTGTGTGTGTGTGTGTGTTTAATTCAGTGATATGTGTTTTGGATCAAGCGATGGTGATGTTTAATCACTCGTATCCCACTGAGGAGCTGAATCAGTTAAGGCAGATGTGTGTGTGACAAAAAAAGTGTCTTATCTGGCAACTGACTAAGCACAAATGACATCACAGCTGGTGGTATACCTAAATTAAGACACAACAGTCATAACCACTTGGCTATGGCCAAGAAGTCCTTAGTCAAAAGCTCATGGAAATCTAACCATTTGATGCAGCTGAAACTTGAGAACAATCTCCTAATCCTTTAAAGTCATAGGAACATCCTCTATTTTCAATCCAAAACTCATCATCAACAATTTTGTGTGTCCTCAACTGATACTCACCGCAAGTAAGAACTCTCCAGCTAAGTTTGCATAAAACTGTCTCTGACTATTAGAAGAAAAATAACTTATTTCCTGCTGCCACCCTCTAGTGCTCCTGATCCTGAAATATCAGTGGCACTTGCAGCAGCTGCAACTTAAAGTTTGTACATAGTGCTTAATTTAGTTTTTTATGTGCTTCTGTTTGGTTGTAAGCTCTTCTTATTTTTTGTCTTCTGGCTGCTATTCACAAACAGCTAGCAGCTGCATTGACAATTGTCAGCCGGATTCAGGTGACTAGTAGGTCATCTCAAAATTAAGATCTGTCTCATGTGGAAAGCTGTATGTGATAAATGAGTGAAAGAGTGGTCCCATACTTCAGAATAGGTCTAAGGTATTGCATCCACTGATAATGAACCAGAATGAGCAAGCCTTCCCTCTCCTCCTTGAACAGTGATCACTCTTCTGAAGTCTGGATAGCTGCATAAGGGTAATAAGGGGTTGTTAGTTGTAGGCAATTTCCAATATTAGGCACATAGTTGCACCTCGTGGGGTATTAGCATCATGCGAAGGGAATGATTCAAATGTGCACTTGATATGTATCCTAGGAGGAAATGTCACATCAGGTAGATAATGTGAAAGTGTTCTTGGTTGTTTCTGGAGATTGGTAGAAGTGGTAAAGATGGCTAGCATGACTTGTGGGGTCTCGGCACAGCTGTCGATTTGCTGCATTGTTGCAGGACTGGGCAGACAAATGGAGGGTGTATATAAGACTTTGTTGGTTCTGTTACGAGGTTCGATGTAGATTCCTGAATCTGCAGTGTGAGATGGAGATTGGCAAAGTCACTATGAATAGATAAGGTGTGCACTACACATCAGAATCGGCTATTAATTTGGCAGAGTAAGTGGGGACTTAACATGGGCTTTTTTTACGACAGGCAAAGCTATTAGATGCTCAGTACGCAAATCAACATCAGGTGAAACTATTACTAGAACAGACTGTATACTTCTTATTTCAACCATCTTTCAGTGCCAGTTATAACGTATGGTTGACTGCTTTCTAGGAGATAGGCATGGTCTGAGATTCTGCAGCAAATTCTGCTTTTGCAGTTAATTGCTATATTTTAAGTATCTGTTTTTCCGATCCGGGTAGGGAAATTATCAACAACTCATGGAACATATGCAAGAAAGATAGCTGACAAGGTGTGTTTACCATAATGAACAGGAACATTAGGTCTAGTGAGATTCAAATGGAAACTAATATGCACAAGAGTAACTTAATAATTCGAGGACAAATAATTGTAGCCTCAATGTCCAGAGACAACAGTGGATCTGTGTGTGTTTGTGTGTTTCTAACTCTGATGAAGGATTTTTCCACTAGCTTAATAACATCAAATGATGAACTTGTAAGTGTACCTGTGTGTTCCTCAACCCTTCTTCTCTGTGGTGAGTAGCAGTCTACCTTGATTCATATTATTATTATTCCATACAAGATTCCATTCCATAACAAGATTTTTCATTGTTTGATATGTGACAAAATGATTATTCACCACTGAAATAATTAATTTTTGAAAATGTAATAGAACTGTATGGATAAAAATCTACTCACCAGTCAGAGGCAGGAGAAAATGCATATAAAAATTATGGAAATGTGCAACCTTTCAGAGCCAGTAGTTCCTTCTTCTGGCAGAAGGGATGAAGGAGAAGGATGGGGGATGAAGGAAAAGGATTGGCAAGGTTAGGAAATGGGGAAAGACTGGTCAGAAAATAAGAGCTACGGAAAATTAAAAGGGAGCAAGTAAAGGGAATAGTGACTGAAAAGATTTGTTGAGACTGAAGAAATTAGTGTAAGTTTCAGCCATGTGGGTGCTGAGAACCCAAGACATGTTGTAATGACATTTTCCACCTGCGTAGTTCTGAGAAACTGGGGTAGGTCCCTACAACATGACCCTAATCTGTCCTCTGCAGAACTCTATGATTTTCATATCATAAGAACTTATGGCTATATCACTATCCTCCCAGTGGACAAGGGTTCTACTGCTGTGGTACTAGGCCAACAACAGTACAGTGTACTCCCAATTATTTGTGTGCAGATTATCCAGTTTGCAGATTATTTGTGAGCGCAACATTTTTCTAGCAAACAGCAATAAACAACCCACCACAGGACAATAAATGCCATTTCCATTGTTTAAATGACTTTCATGTGACAGCAGAGTACCATTTCCATTGTTATCATCTAGTCTGTCCAATGTACATAAAAAATGACTCAGTTCTCTTGTGTTAATCTGTGTGTAAGCATCAACAAAGCAAGTTAAAAGAAATTTGTAAAAGAGATGACACAGAATTGAAAGAAAGACGTGTTGACTTTAAAACAAAAATTGAAATAAATTTAAAGAATCAAGAAGTGGGAAACTGATGCAAAACTAAGTGCTAATTACGGTATTGGAATGCAGACTGTTTGGGCCATTAAAAAGAATATGTAGAAAATAAAACGTTTCATCAGGAAATGCGTTTCTGGTTCTGGACCATTTGCATGAAAAAGCTCGAAGAGCTCTACATTTTATGAGCTAGATGTTGCTCTTTTGCAATGATTTAGCAAAAAAAAAAAAAAAAAAAGTGTAGCTGTTTCAGACGCATTGTGTGCCATAAACCTAAAGTTTTTGGTGAAGCTCTAGGGTTAGAGGAAGAATTTAATTCCTCATCTGGATGGCTAACAAGATTCAGACAATGCACAGGATTCATGAACCTACTGAACAAAGGGAGCAGCTTAGTTCGAATGTTGCAGCAGCCGATTACTTCTGTGACAAGTTCCAGAAATTTGTGGAAGAAGAAAATTTATAACGCAGACGAAAGTGGTCTGTATTGGAAATGTCTACCGACCAGAACCTTTGCATTTAAGAGTGAAGTTCATGCTCCTGGATATATGCCATCTAAAGAATGCACTACAATTCTGTGCACCGCTAATACTTGTGGGAACCACAAAGTGAAACTACTAGTGATCAGAAAATCTCAAAAACACCTCAAGCATTCAAGGATATCACAACTAAGAATCTCCCTGTGCGTTATACAGCCAGAACGAGGTGTGGATGAATAGTGAAATTTTGAAAAACTGAATGGTTCCACACACACTTTGCGCCACAAGTTTGGCAAGTTCGAGAAGAGAGAGAAGTGCCACAGAAGGCTTTTCTATTGCTCAATAATGCCTCTTCAGATCATGATGAAAGGATTCTCATATCTGATAATGGTCTCATCATAACTAAGTTTTTATCTCATAACATGACTGCCATTATATAGTCAATGGGCCAAGGCATAATTGTGACGATAAAATGGCACTACCAGCCTGGTCTACCGAGAATGCTTGTTGATGAGGATGATTTGGTGGTGTTCTGGAAGTACTTGACAATTCTAGATGCCATACAAAGAACTTCTGTTGACTGGCACAAAGTCAAGCCACTACTGCAACCTACATCCTTCTGAATCTGCTTAGTGTAGTCATCTCTTGGTCTCCCTCTATGATTTTTACCCTCCACACTGCTCTCCAATACTAAATTCGTGATTCCTTGATGTCTCAGAACATGTCCTACCAACCGATCCCTCCTTCTAGTCAAGTTGTGTCACAAACTTCTCTTCTCCTCAATCCTATTTAACACCTCCTCATTAGTTATGTGATCTACCCATCTAATCTTCAGTATTCTTCTGTAACACCACATTTCGAAAGCTTCTATTGTGTCCTTGTCTAAACTATTTATCGTCCATGTTTCACTTCCATATATGGCTGCACTCCACACAAATACTTTACAAAAAGACTTCCTGACACTTAAATCTATACTTGATGTTAACAAATTTCTCTTCTGCAGAAACGCTTTCCTTGCGTTAGCCAGTTTACATATTATATCCTCTCTCCTTCGACCATAATCAGTTACTTTGCTCCCCAAATAGCAAAACTCATCTACTACTTTAAGTGTTTCATTTCCTAATCTAATTCCCTCAGCACCACACAATTTAATTTGACTACATTCCATTATCCTCATTTTGCTTTTGTTGATGTTCATCTTATATCCTCCTTTCAAGACACTACCCATTCAGTTCAGTTGGCTGTCGGCAAACCTCCAAGTTTTCATTTCTTCTCAATGGACTTTAATTCCTAACCTGAATTTTTCTTTTGTTTCCTTTACTGTTTGCTCAATATACAGATTGAATAATGTCGGGGAGAGGCTACAACCCTGTCTCACTCCCTTTCCAACCACTGCTTCCCTATCATGCCCCTCGACTCTTATAACTGCCATCCGGTTTCTGTACAAATTGTAAACAGCCTTCCACTCCCTGTATTTTACCCCTGCCACCTTCAGAATTTGAAAGGGAATATTCCAGTCAACATTGTCAAAAGCTTTCTCTAAGTCTACAAAAGACTTCTTATCTTCTATGAGAAGGTGTGGGGTCAGTATTGCCTCATGTGTTCCTACATTTCTCCTCAATCCAAACTGATCTTCCCTGAGGTCAGCATCTACCAGTTTTTCCATTCTTCTGTACAGGAATCATGTTAGTATTTTGCAACCATGACTTATTAATCTGATAGGTTGAGTAATTTTCACACTTGTCAGCACCTGCTTTCTTTGGAATTGGAGTTATATTTACATTCTTCTTGAAGTCTGAGTGTATTTCACCTGTCTCATACATCTTGCTTACCAGATCGAAGAGTTTTGCCATCACTCCCAAGGCTATCAGTAGTTCTAAAGTAATATTGTTTAGTCCCAGGGCATTGTTTTGACTTGGGTCTTTCAGTGCTCTATCAAATTCTTCACGGAGTATCACATCTCCCATTTCATCTATGTCCTCTTCCATTTCCATAATATTGCCCTTCAGTACATCGCCTTTGTATAGACCCTCTATATACACCTTCCACCTTTCTGCTTTCCATTCTTTGCAGAGCTCTTGATATTCATACAGGTGGTTCTTTTTTATCCAAAGGTATCTTTAATTTTCCTGTAGGCAGTATCTATCTTACCCCTTGTGATATATGCCTCTACATCCTTGCATTTGGCCTCTAGCCATCCCTGCTTAGCCATTTTGCATTTCCTGTTGATCTCATTTTTGATACTTTTGTATTCCTTTTCACCAGCTTCATTTACTGCATTTTTATATTTCTCCTTTCATCAATTAAATTCAATCTCTCTTCTGTTACCCAAGGATTTCTACCAGCATTCGCCTTTTTAACAACTTGATCCTATGCTGCCTTCACTATTTCATCTCTCAAAGCTGTCTATTCTTCTTCTACCTTATTTCTTTCCCCTGTTCTTGTCAATTGTTCCCTAATGCTCTCTCTGAAACACTCTAACCTTTGGTTCTTTCAGTTTATCCAGGCCCGATCTCCTTAAATTATTACCTTTTTGCAGTTTCTTCAGTTTTAATCTACAGTTCGTAACCACAAAATTGTTGTCAGAGTCCACATCTGCCCCTGGAAATTTCTTACAATTTAATATCTGGTTTCTAAATCTCTGTCTTATCATTAAATAATCTATCTGAAATCTTCCAATGTCACCAGGTATCTTCCACTATATAACCTTCTTTCATCTATGATTTCTTATATCATCTGAATCTGTACCCATCATACTCCCACCATACATCTTGCTTGTCACCATAGATATCAGCCACCTCTCTCGATACCAACATTCCCAACATACATGGTCTGTCTGCTGCTGAATATTATCTCAACCATCAACCACCTGGGCCCAAACCTATGATGTCCTTCCTGCTCATTTTAATCAACTTTACCTTTGGGGACCAGACAAACAAACAGATCAGGGATACGGACACAGGAACCAGGATGGCTCCTTCCTATGCCAACATTTTCATGGGTCGCTTGGAGGGGGCTTTCATGGGATCCATAAGTCTTCAGCCCTGGTTTGGTTTAAGTACACTGATGACATTTTTGCCATATGGGCTCATGGTGGGGCTAACCTGTTAAAATGTTTTTGGAATTTCTATGTACAGTCTCACATTTAAATTTCACATGATCCTATTCTGAATCCCATGCCATTTTTTTTATTTTTTTTTATGTTGACCCCACCCTCACTAAGGGTCTGCTACACACTTCTGTTCACATTAAATCTACTAACAAACAATTGTACTTACATTTTGACAGTTCCAGTTCTTCCAAAGTCAAATCTTTCCTCTGGAATTCCAGGCAAGCTTACTGTTCAAATTCAGAATATTTACAGTAATGCACCACCATTCTCATCTCAGCCTTCTTCAGTGAACGTTAATTACCAACTGCCTACTTCAAAAGCAGATTTCATGGGCCATCAGCCTTCACAGCCAATCCTAGTTCTGCTGATCCCTCCAAAAAACAACTTAGGAGTGCACCTGTCCAGGTCTTTAAATGTATTAATCAGGTACTTTGACACGTCTATGACTTCTTAAGGTCTTTACCTTGACACCCATTCCATCCGACATTTTGCCCAGAGAAAAGCTTTTTGGCCGCCCCCCCCCCTCCTCCCCCCAAATTTCCGAAATATCCTGGTCAGACCCTATGCTCCTTCTGCACCAACTTCCATACCATGTGGCTACTAACACTGTGTCTGTCCTTATTCTAAGTCTTTCCCTATGCACCCTCCTACCACCACCTATACTAGTGCTGTAACTGGCAAAACATATACTATCCAAGGGAGAGCCACCTGTGAAATGACACACACATACCAGCTGTTATGTAAATACTGTTTGGCCTTCTACATTTGTATGACACCATAAAGTTATCAGTAATGATGACTAGGGATAGTCAGAGGCTGTATACCCACAACACACATTATCCAGTCATAAAGCAAGCTCTATAACATGACGGTTGTGACCTCCGAACCTGTTTCACCACACGTGCTGTATGTGTTCTTCCCCCAGTACCTCAGAACTC
Organism: Schistocerca piceifrons; assembly: GCF_021461385.2. Lineage (NCBI taxonomy): Eukaryota > Metazoa > Arthropoda > Insecta > Orthoptera > Acrididae > Schistocerca > Schistocerca piceifrons. The sequence goes on from NC_060142.1 coordinate 564,880,323, forward strand.
CGCAGGTGGGAACTAGCATTACAACATGTCCTTTGTTTTCATGACCCAGCATTTCTTTTAAGTGTCTGTTCCTTTTATTTGCTCCCTTTTACTTTCCTACATATTATATTTTCTGACCTATTCTCTTTTCCCCTCCCTCACTTCATCTGTCTACTATGTATAATGCACTTAACTTTCTGCTCTTATTAACTCTTGGACAATGTTTTTTGCATATTACCGTATCTCTCAGGTTTTCAAATCTCATGGCACAGTCCCCAGAAACCAGTATTTCCTTCTTATCACTTCTAGTAAGTCGCACCTGACCCGGGGTGCTGGGTGACTTTCTCATAACTCTGCCCATTTCCTAAACTTTGCCAGTCCTTTTTCTACCCCACTCTTCTTTCCCCATCAACACCACTGCCAGAAGGAGGAGCCACTATATCTGAAAGCTTTCACATTTCCCTAACTTTTATGTATGTTTTCTCCTACCACTGTGTGGTGAGTAGTTTTTTATCTGTTCAATTATAAAATGATTATCATGGTTTTAATGTTCTGCATTGTCATTCTGATAATGAAATAAATAAATCTGGACTAAAATATCAAAGGGAATTTTCTGTATTTGTAGATATACAAACCAATCATCATCTTACATTCTGTTTCAATGTGTAGAAAAGATTCTGTGGCATAATCGAGAATAGTAACACATACAGTAAATACCTGTAACATATCCTTTCTATGCAAGTATTTCTCAGAGCTATATCTATAAAGAATGGATGAATGCCAAGTTGTATGACCCTAACAAATAAGTTACTGCATTTAAGTATGTCTGAAAGCTTTATCTGTAAAGAATAGATGACTACAGAGTTGCATGATCCTAACAAATAAGTTACTGCAATTGCTGCCCATATCATCTCATTTTTTAAACATGTACTACTTATGAGTGTGCCAAGCATAAAATAATGTCCTTACTTACTGCCATACTGCCCTGCCTGTGGGGAACTGAGAGATATAAATGTTTTCACATTATGATTTGGAAACTGCTGCAAAATTGCTCTAGCTATTAATCCACCCTGGGAGTAACCTGAAAATACAAAAACACACACTTAGCCACAGCATAACAATTATCATTGAATCACCATATGGCAATTATAATTCTCCGACAACTCAACGTACAACAGTGGTCAACTACCGATAAGATTAATGCCATCTGGGTGAGCTGCTGATATCTTCATTATTTCTCTTCCTACATCAACAACTTGGTGCCACATTGGAGCCAAACTTTCCCAGGCAGCATATTTGTTAATAATTGTTATCTCTGTTCCAGGGTGAGCCTTAAAGGGAGAAAAAGCAATATGTAAAAAGCAGTCCTACTATACTTTTGTACATCCTAACTATACATCAACATACAGTAGTCTTACTGTCATTTACATAACAGAATATACCACATCAGATTGCACTTTCAAACAGAACAGTCAACAGAGCCATTAGTTTCTTTAGCTGTCACATTAATGAAAATCACCACAAACCTAAAAGAGCAACAAATTATGTACGTAAACTAGCTTGCTGCTAAGAACTAAAATGAACTGTTTCTAGTTACATATCACCTCTCTTTGATAGGGCCCACTTCCCACACAAGTCTGTATGCAAACAATTTTGCATGTGCGCTATCTCGTGCACGTGTGTGCCTGTGTCTGTCTGTGTGTGTGTGTCTGTCTGTCTGTGTGTGTGTGTGTGTGTGTGTGTGTGTGTGTGTGTGTGTGTGTGTGTGTGAGAGAGAGAGAGAGAGAGAGAGAGAGAGAGAGAGAGAGAGAGAGAAAATTTTCAGTGTTAAGCAAAACATTCTAGCAGCTAGCCAGTCTTGATTTTTTTTTTTTTCAAGTGTCACACACTTGAGGTGTTCCCTATTTTGTACATGCAGAGCCTTGTTAAGTGTTGCTAGATGATTGCCAGTAATGTTGCTCCCTCCGTCTCTCACTCCCACTGCAGTCCGCCAATCACGAAGTTATGGTAACATGGAACATGGTAAAGAAAGTATTTGGTGGAACATTAATTTAAGGAGTAGAGGTAACAACTCACTGAATACTGGAGGTGTTGGGTCATCGACAAACACTTAAACAAGATTGGAACTTTTTTAGCTGTTGGGCAGCTAACTACACTGTGCTGGAACTGTAGCTTGACAGAGTGACGGATTTTGTTGGGTGAAGTAAGTGAGGGAAGAAAGTTGATGGGGAGTGGGAGTGGTGCTGGGAACGGGATTCTGACAGCTGGGAAGGAGAGGCAGGAAATGCACAGGAATTTGGCACCAGTGAGCTCATTTTAGAAGCAAGGAGGTGGAATTGTGCATAAAACACAATGGCACAGAGGAGTGGAATGGAAGGGGAGATAATCAGGAGAAGAGGGGGAGTGTGGAGAATAGGTTGTGAGAGCAGGATAAGTGAAGTTAGGAGAAGGGTCAGAGGTGTGTGTGAGGCAGGGTTAGTGGAGACTGATGCCAGGACTACTATGGAATTGAAACATGTTTTGAGGGAAAGGATCCAGATGAAAAGGGATACAAAGCAGCCATTGAAATTGATGCTGTTGTGTTCAGTGGTGTGTTCTGCTGTTGGGTGGCCAAATCAGCTGCTGGCCACCATTTGGATGTGGTCATCATTTGGATGGACAGCAGTTGGCAGTCATGCCATACACATAAAGTGTCGTACAGAAATTATGGCAGAGTTGGTACAAGACATGACTGCTTTCACATGTGGTCCTGTCTCTGGTAAGATGGGATAGGATGAACTCTTGGTAGGACTGGTGTAGCATGTGCTGTACGGGTGTACCAGACAGTTCTTGCATCTTGGTCTTCCATAGGAGAATGGCAAAGGGATGAGAGCAGGTATGGCATGAGGACGAACTAAGATATTGCATGGATTGAGTGAGTGGCCGAATGCTATTTTGGGACGTGTGCAAAGGATTGTGAGTAGAATGTTCCTGATTTCCAGATATGATGACAAAAACTTGCATCTATTCAATATTCATGTCCATCATTACACCACACCTATTCCCATCCGTCTGGTACATTGATCATAGCCCAGTGGAAAACCCTGGTGCAAGATCTATTCAAGACACTCACAAAGCACATCTTATTCCAGTACCATCAAGGACTTACCCTATTCTATCAGAGAACCACCTGTGAAAACTGTCATGTCATATAACAGCTCTGCTTTAATTTCTGCAAATCATTTTATGTGGGCATAACAACCAACCAACAGTCCACTTGAATGAATGATCATCGCCAAAGTGGCCAACAGCAGAGTTGACCACAAAGCAACAGAACACATTGTTGAGCACGCACGTTCGATTTCAATTTTATGTGGGCATAACAACCAACCAACTGTCCACTTGAATGAATGATCATCGCCAAACTGGCCAACAGCAGAGTTGACCACTAAGCAACAGAACACATTGTTGAGCACGCACGTTCGATTTCAATTTTATGTGGGCATAACAACCAACCAACTGTCCACTTGAATGAATGATCATCGCCAAACTGGCCAACAGCAGAGTTGACCACTAAGCAACAGAACACATTGTTGAGCACGCACGTTCGATTTCAATTTTATGTGGGCATAACAACCAACCAACTGTCCACTTGAATGAATGATCATCGCCAAACTGGCCAACAGCAGAGTTGACCACTAAGCAACAGAACACATTGTTGAGCACACACGTTCGATTTCAATGGCTGCTTCACAACCCACATGATCTGGATCATTCCCCTAAACACCAGGTTCTTGGAATTATATAGATGGGAGGTGTTGTAACGCTTCTGGATTCAATCACCACTAACCTCTACTCTACACCCACCTGCAGCTCTACTCTCTACCCCAAGACCCTAACTCTATTCATACTGCACTCACACGCTCTTCTCCACTGTCTCCCTCTTCCTCTGTTCTAGCTCTCCTTCCCAATCAACTCATCAACACCATCATGCATTACTCATCCTCCTTCCTTCCTGCCTGCAGTTGATGAAGTAAGTGATCCCACCGGTGCACCTGTTGTCTCTCCCTCACATTATCAGCTGGAGTCATATGGGGGGAGGGGGGGGGGGAAGAGAGAGAGAGAGAGAGAGAGAGAGAGAGAGAGAGAGAGAGAGAGAGAGAGAGAGAGCACCTGTGCACACTCCATTTAGCTCTGAAAGTTCCAGTCTTGTTCATGTGCCTATTGATGACTTAATGGTTGCACTGTTCAGTGAGTCATTACGTATACTCTTAATCACAAAGTTACTTCATTAAAGCTATATACGTTATTGTGTAAGCACCTACTAAGAAGCGAATGTTTGATTGCAATTAGTGAAAACTGCTAAATGTATTAGCTACTATTGTTCTGTACATCTATTCTCTATTGATATTTGCTATCAACAATCTGAGTAAATTGAGAATTACAGTGCTGTTGACAAATACAGTACCACAAGGATAATCTCGATAATCTATACTTCATTTAGTAATTAGTGGTGTGCATGCTTATAAAACTATTTGATAACCAAACCAAATAAATAAAATTTCTGACATGCACTAGAAATTTGTTTGAAAGTAAAGTTGCATTTTTATGACAGTTCTTCCAATATTGCATAAGAACTTGCAATGGTATGCATGCAAATGACAGTGATCTGAACCTGTAAAAATTTCCTTATTCAACTCTGAACATTTGCCACAAATATGATCTATCCTTCCTGTAACTAATAATAACAGTTATGCATCCACAGTAAGGCCCTAGAATTAATCTTGTTTATTAAGTGTAAAAATGTCTACACAGTATTAACAACAGAAAGTAGTGAAATTCTAAAACCAGATTGGAATATATATCCCAAGGATACACTAGATTCTAATAGAAGCAGCAGATTTATTGCCGCAAAGAACTGAAAAATATATAAAGAAGTTATTACAAATTATCAATACATTATATCTGGGTGAACATTAAAGGCGAGACAAACATGGTAACTGAATGCCTTTACAGACCCGCTATCTCAAGATTTGTAGCAGCAGAGAAAAACTTGCAGTATGTTGTGAATAAGTTTCCTTATCATTCTATTATAATGAAGTCTCCTCCTATTTTTCAGCTATAGATTTGGAGTGTCATGCAAATAAAACTAGTTCTAGTGACAGGAATTTGTGGAAGACTGTCCTTGAACATTCTTCCCCTTAAAAATAATTTGAGCAGTTAGAGAACTGACCTAGTAACTAACAGACCCAAATTTTCAAAACAGTTAAATACTGGAGGGAATCTGCAACCATAAAGTAATTGAAGTGTACATGATTACAGATTGTTACATGGGATGGTAAGAAGTGTAGGAAAATATTTTTTTGCTTAGCGACAGTGACAAGCGTATCTGAGATGTTAACATCAAACATTCAGCTCTTGGGATGAAGACATGGAGCACAAACAGAGAACATACAAATGCACTGTACAATACAAGTTAAACTTGTAGGTTTATGGGACAAGCAAGGCTTTGAGGGGCAGGAAAGACCTGCTGTCATGTTATGGCCTTTTAAAAAGTTGCTACAAAAGCAAAGATATATTTGTTACACATTCTAGCAAAATAAAAATCCTTGTTGACAAACAAAAGCTGAACAACATAAATACAGGGGTGAGGAGAGCAATGCGAGAAGCATTCAATGAATTTGAAAGTAAAACTTGGCAGCTGACCTGATAAAAAATCCTAAAAACATTTGATCTTGATGTAAAATCAATAGACAAATTGAAATCATCAATTCAGTAGATCACTAACATACTGGCACCAAAACAGAAAAATAAAGGGAGATGGCAAAAATACTTAATTTAGTTTTCCAAAATTGTTTCCCTGTGAAAGATCATAATACGATTTCTTCTTTCAGTCACTGCATGAATGGTAAACTAGCATTCATGAGTTACCACAGAACAGAAAATCACCTAAGTTGCACAACAGTGAAACAGCATCAGAATTTGATGAGATAACTCTGAGATTCTGCAGAGATTATGTGATTGATTATTTTTCTTTTAGTTGGATTTTGTTGAGTTTTTGGATTTGTTCATTAATAGATATCTTCTGGCAGCAGTTTAGTATAGGTCCCTGGAGGTACAAAGAGATTGACAAAAGTCACAGGACATTCTCTGCTTCAAGAATGATGTGTTGACTTCTATCAGCAAGGATTTCTTGCTAAAGACAGATCTGGTCCAGTTTATTGATGTAAGGAACTCTGTAGAACCTAGTCAGGTTATTACAGATTCTGAATGTGTAATGATCTGAGTGAGCACCAAAGGTATGTCAAACATGGAACTGGTACCTTTATAGATTACCTGCCTTGGGAACTTTAGCAGCAGAATTCTTTAGAGAAAATGTGATACATGCACTTAATTGTAGGGTACATTGCTGATGATCTGTTGTAGAATTATGGAACATGTTCTTCCTTGGAGAACAAAAAACCCCTCTTTAAAAATCAACATGGATTTGGTAAACAGAAATGTTGCAAAAGCCCATGTGATTGTTTATCCATGAAATCCAGAGTACCATAGACAACAGTGCCCACATTGATGCCGAGTTCCTTAATTTTTGGAAGGCATTTGATACAGTTTTGCACATTTATTTAGTGACCAAATACTAGATTACTGAGTATTGTCATCTGTAACAGGATAAAACATAGATGTATAGGTAATTTTTGCGGGGACAGGAAGAGTGTGTTCTCAGGCCATCACTGTTTACAGTAAATAATAATAATAATAATAATGAATGTAGTGAATATTGTCAGAAACACCAGGAGGATGTTTGGGGACAATACCAAACAAAGTCAACCATAGATGTATATAAAAGTAACACAATGCAAATAAGTAGACAAAGGTATCCACCAACTGACTGGATACACTACCGGCAATAAATCATTAAAACAGTAACAGCCACAAAATACCTAGGAGTAACTTCCCAGAGCCACCTAAGGTGGTGTGATTACATAAAATAGCTGTAGGAAAAGCAGATGCTGCACTGAGATTTGTTGGAAGAATCTCAAGCAAATGTAATTCATCCCAGTCTGGGACCATTATCAGGTTGCATTAACAGGAGAAGGTGGGGGGGGGGGGGGGGGGAATAAGAAGAAAATTCAAAAATTCAATGAAGAGTGGCATGTTTTATCATGGAAACATTTAATAAACATGAGAACATTACAAAAATGTGCTCCCAATGATGGAAGAATTTCAGCCCTCACTGACCAACAGCTCCAACCAACAGCTCGAAATCTAGCCTCCCACTTCAAAGCTAGCAACCCCTTCCTTCACCGACACTCCACCATCCCTACCCCTTTACCTCCTATATCCTGCTCATCACCATTGATGCCACCTTCCTGTACATCAGCATCCCTCATATCCACGGTCTTGCCACTACCGAACATTACCTCTCCTAATGTCCTTCAATCTCCAAACCCACTACCTCATTCCTCATACACCTTACTAATGTTATCCTAATATATAAGTACTTTTCCTTTGAAGGAAAGGTATACAAGCCAACCTATGGCACAGCCATGGCATCCTCTTATGCCAAATTGTTGAGGGGCCATCTTGAGGAAACTTTCGCAGCAACCAAAACCATAAACCCCTGGTCTGATTCAGGTTCACTGATGATACCTTCATGATCTGGACTCTGGACCTTATCTTCATTCCTTCAGAATCTCAATACCTTCTCTCCCACCTGCTTTAACTGATCATCCTCAATCCACCATGATCCCTTCCTAGACTCTGACTTCCTCCTCTCTAATGGCTCCATCCACACCTCTGTCCACATTAAACCCACCAGCCACCATTAGTACCTGCGTTTTGGTAGCTGCCGTCCCTTCCAAACCAAAAAATCTCTCCCATACTGCCTGGCCATCAAGGGACGGTGTATCTCTAGTGACAAGAACTCCTCTGCCTAATATGCAGAAGGTCTCGCCAAAGCCTTCACAGACAGGCACTATCCCCCAGACCTAGTCCACAAACAGATTCCCTGTGCCATTTCCCCTCACACCTCCAATCATCTCACAACCCCCGAGAACCAGCTACAATGGAGTGCCCCCTTCATCACCCAGTTCCACCACAGACTAGAACAACTGAACCATATCCTTCATCAGAGGTTTGATTATCTATCACCATACTCCGAAGTAAGGGACATACTACCCAACATCCTTCCAACCCCTCCTAAAGTGGTGTTCTGTCACCCACCCAACTTCCACAACATTCTAGTCCATCCCTATGCCACTCCCAATCCCTTGCCACAGGGATCATATCCCTGTGGAATAGCCAGGTGCAAGACCTGCCTAATCTACCCACCTAGCACTTCATATTCCAGTCCTGTCACTGGCTTATCATTCCCCATCAGAGGCTGGACCACCTGTGAAAGCAGCCATGTAATATACAAACTCTGCTGCAATCACTGCCCAGTTTTTTATATTAGTGAGACTTCCAACCAGCTGTCCACCAGGATGAAAGGCCACTGCCAAACTGTGGCCAAGAGCAAGATGGACCATCCTGTGCCACATAGGACAGGGCAAATGATATTTGTGTTCGAACAAGCTCAAGATTTCCCGATACACTGCAGCATTTGATACAGTATCAAGCTTGTTTGGACAGTCACGTGACATTTGACTTGCACAGTGCAAGTGCAAGGGATACACAATAAACTACAAACTACCCACAACAATAAGCTATGGCTCTGCTTAAAATCTGGCAATTTCATGAAACACTGGAGGTAAGAGCATTAAATCCACACTAACTCCTATTGTGTTTGAATAAATTTATAATACAAGTTTTCATACAGTTTTGGTATGTATGGATATAAACTGAAGAGCCAAAGAAACTGATACACCTGCCCAACTTTGTGTAGGGCCCTCGCTAGCATGCAAAAGTGCCGCAACATGATGTGGCATGGACTCAATTAATGTGTGAAGTAGTGCTGGGGGGAACTGACACCATGGATCCTGCAGGGCTGTCCATAAATCCATAAGAGTATGAGGTGGTGAAGGTCTCTTCTGAACAGCACGCTGCAAGACTTCCCAGATACGCTCAATAGTGTTCATGTATGGGGAGTTTGGTGGCCAGCAGAAGTGTTTAAATTCAGAAGTGTCCCTGGAGCCATTCTGTAGCAATTCTGGATGTATGGGGAGTCGGATTGTCCTGCTGGAATTACCTAAGTCCATCAGAATGCATGATGGACATGAATGGATGCTGGTGATCAGACAAGTTGCTTACGTATGTGTCACCTGTCGGAGTCGTACCTAGACATATCAGGGGTCCCACTCGAACTGCACACGCCCCACACCATTACAGAGCCTCCACCAGCTTGAACAGTCCCCTGCTGACTGGAGGGCCCATGGATTCTTCAGGTTGTCTTCATACCTGTACACATCCATTGGCTCGATACAATTTGAATCGAGACTCATCCAGCCAGGCAACATGTTTCTGGTTGTCAACAGTCCAATATCAATGTTGACGGGCCCAGGCAAGGCGTAAAGCTTTTGAGTCGTACTGTCAGCAAGAGAACACGAGTGGGCCTTCAGCTCTGAAAGCCCATATCGATGATGTTTTGTTGAATGGTTCACATAATGCCACTTTCTGATGGCTCAGCATTGACTGCACCAATTTGCAAAAGGGTTGCATTTCCATCATGATGAATGTTTCTCTTCAGTCGTAGTTGGCCCTCTTCTTGGAGGATTGTTTTCCGGTTGTAGCAATGTCAGAGATTTATGTTTTACTGTATTCCTGATATTCACAGTACACTCGTGAAATGATCGTACAAAAAAATCCCCACTTCATCGCTACTTCGCAGATGCTGTGTCCCAATGCTCAAGCACTAACTATAACACCATGTTCAAACTCACTTAAATCTTGATAACCTGCCATTGTAGCAGTAGTAACCATTCTAACAATCGCACCAGACACTTGTCTTATAAAGGCATTGCCAACCACAGTGCCGTATTCTGCCTGTTTACATATCTCTGTATTTGAATATGCATGCCTTTACCAGTTTCTTTGGCACTTCAGTGTATAAACATTTATGCTGAAGTTTAAATAAAAGTAACAGGCAGAGATGAAAATAATGTCGTCCAAAAAATTTTATGTGACTGAACGCAATATAATACAGGGTGTCCCAAAAAGAATGACTCAATTTTAAATAGAATTATTTATTAAGAAGAAGGGTGCTTAACACCAACAAACTGCATACTAAATTACTCAGAAAAGAAATACACCATAAATGTTCAATATGTCCCCCATTGGCTGCATGGATAACATCTAGCCAATAGCTAAATTCATACCAAACTGAGCGTAAGGTGTCTTCTGTCACTGAAGCTACAGCAGCTGATATTCTGGTTTTTAGTTCATCAATGTCACGAGGTAAGGGAGGAACGTAAACACATTGTTTAACACATATCCTCACAGGAAGAAATCACAGGGTGTTAAGTCAGGTCCTGTATACCCTATACAACGTTGAGGCACATTGGCATTGAGGAAACTGCACACATTGTTGTGCCAGTGCAGTGGTGCTCCATCTTGCTGATAGATGAAATTTTCAGAGTCAAGTTGTGGGAATAACCAGTTCCGTAGCATTGCAAGATATGATTGTCCTGTTACGGTTTCTTCCTCAAGAAAGTAGGGTCCATAAACCTTGCTTTGCAAAACAGCACAAAAAAACATTCACTTTTGTTGAATCACGTTCATGGTCAATTGTTTCATGAGGATTTTCGAGCCCCCGTATAAGCACATTATGACAGTGAACCTTACCGCTAATATGGAAAGTTGCCTCATCGCTGAATATTAACCGTGACATAAAAGTGTCAACTTCCATGTCCTCTAGAATAGCATTGCTAAAGTCCACTCGCTTCACTTTGTCAGTATCTCGAAGAGCTTGTACCAGTTGTAATCAGTATGGTTTGATGGCTAAATGACGCAGTAACACATGCCACACTGTCATTTGCAGTAACTCAAGTTATGGGCTAGCATGACACTTACACTTGCAGGGGCTCTCCTCAAATGCTTGTCAGATTTGTTCCTCTGTTTGTTAAGGAACGCGTGGCCGGCCAGGACTTTTGCCTTTACAGAGGCACCCTGTTTCTTCAAACTGTTTATACCACTGTCGAATGTTCTTTGTTGACGGTGGTTTAGCACAAAATTGAAAATGAAATGCCTGCTGAACTACGATCACCGATTGAGTACAACTAAATTCAATAACACAATACGCCTTCTGTTGCGCGGATGCCATATTGCACGAGACTGGCTGCATGCTCCAGGTCAGCACTCGCAGCAACATCTAGCAGATTTTTTCTGAAATTCGAGACCATGCTGATTACATCTAGCCCTGCTTCAGGTACCTAGTGACATTTGTCTCAATATTATTACAAGTTAAATAGGGTCATTCTTTTTGGGACACCCTGTATTTTACTTGTTTATGAGAGAAAGTTGCAAATAAGGAATTCACTCTTTGTTCACATATTAGAACAACAGATAAAAATGTTACAGGATTTTAATTGGTTTGAAAACAAGACTGCAACATTCAGACGAAACATTGCAAAGATTAATTAAGAATTAAATGCTGATCAAACTAAGTACACAGTAAAAACTGACTGTAATTTTTATTGCGAGAATAACTTAAGCTCGACAATTGGACAGAATCATGACTGTAATCTTTTATATATTTATTAGTTGCCATTGTTAAGCATCACCTGTACCTTAGGCGATGTTTCAGTCCATATTCCACTGTCATTGTGACAGTACCAAGAAAAGTCACTAGACCACAGGCCAGTCAAAAGATCAAACAGAACCCAAGATTTCCCGAACTGTGATATAAACTGTTCGAACAGTTTGAGTCATGTTCAAACAGAGCCCAACATGCACCTGAACGCAACACACTTGATTTCAATGGCTGCTTCATGATCTGGGCCATCTGGATCCTCCCCTCCACCACCAGCTTTCCTGAACTGTGCAGATGGGATCCTTACAATACATGTTCCGCTCTGCCTACAGTAACTTACTGTCCCTACACCCTTCAACCAATAGTTTCCATCCCCTCTGTCCTGTCCACATCCCCCAATCTTCACTGCGTACCGCCCTCTGCAAATGCACCCACTCATCTTTGCCCTTTCCCTACTCCTCTTCTTTTCCATCCCCCCCCCCCCCCTTTCCCTGTCCCACAGCCTCCCGACACTGCACCTGCCAGCCTTGCTATGTTGCCACCTAGTCCCTGTATGCTCCACCAGACAGCTCTCCTCTTTGCCCCCACCTGTACTCTGCTATTGCTCTCCCCTCCAAGCCCACTCCAGATTGTTGTTTTCTTTCAACACGACAGCTGCATTCTGGCCAGAGCTGCCACAGATAGCAGTCATGTGTGCATAAGGCGTGCTTGCTGTGTGAATGTGTGTGTTCCCTTTTCTGAAGAAGGCTTTGGCCAAAAGCTAAATGTGAACAGTGTTCTCATTGTGCCTGTCTGCAATTCAACATGTTATCTTTACAGTGAGTTGCAATCTATTTTTTCCCCCCAATATCATTGATATTACAACCTCAAGTTTCCACTGTTTGATAAAAACCACATTCAGGCTGGCCGACATGCCTGCCCTTGTTGTTAATCTGCCGTAAAAATTAAATTTGGGGCCAGCGAGCCTCCTAGAATCCTGGAAGCAGTGCGCTTCTAGCAGGTTACAGTAAACACTCAATATTTGAGAAATAGTAGTTTCCATAATTAAAAATTTCCGACACTCATCTCTTCATTATCCAAACTGGAGGTCAACTCTCAGTGCCAGAGTGTGCTCTCTTGGTAGAACAGAAAATATGTTGAGTTAAAAGATGAGACACTCTGAGCACCACAGGTGGTGGTTCTGCCTCATACGACAGTGCCTTATTCTATCCTTAACTGTATTAAAGCTGCTGCTGAGAGGAACATACACACACGATAGAACAAGTAGCTTAATTTGTTGTCATTCATTTTTAACTACAATCTCTCATTCTTCCATTAACACATTATCCTTCTTGTCCATAGTAAGGGTAGAAAATATTGTATTGTTGTTGCCAGTATCCTTGCCTGCCATGTGAATTTGATTATTCCATTCAATTCCTATGTGACTGACATTAGGTTCCTGGCATCCAGAGCTGAATAAAGAGGGGAGAGAGGGGGGGGGGGAGGGAGGGAGGGAGAGAGAGAGAGAGAGAGAGAGAGAGAGAGAGAGAGAGAGAGAGAGAGAGAGAGTGCTCAATGAGACAGACACTCATGCAGGGACCCAAGTTGTTCAGTTCCCAGAACTGCCAGGAATTTTTCTTTAGTGGGAGGGCTGGCTGGACCAGGATGCAATACGCCTCGTGATGCCAACTGAGAAGCAACCTGACTGAGAGGTAGCAGCTCCAAGGTCGAAATGTTAACAAAGGCTGGGAGTGCAGTGTGCACACCCCATGCCCCTCCATACTGCATCCCGTATAGAATGACCGAGCTTTTTCCAAAAGGGTTAAAGCACATATAAGGAATCATGCCATCAGCCACTGATGGATCCACAACTGCACCCACCCTTGCACTTCCTAATCTGACTGAAACCAAAGTCCATGCATGTCTTTCTAGAGGTCACCAACAATGTTAAAATCACAAAGTGAATGATATGGGCTGTACAGAGGATGTTGCAGTGTTTCCAGACCAAATCCCTGAAGTGCATCCTTTAGCCAGTTAGCAGCAAGGGGGGAGAGGAGGCGGCAAGTTATCGTGTAAGTTTGACTACAGGGGGCCCTCTGCTCATGGAGTTCCTTGAGTGTGGGACCACAATCAATGCGCATCGCTATGAAGAGACTTTGCAGAAATCCGATGGGCCATAAAGTCAAAACACCCAGGAATGCTGTCGGATGAAATCAGGTTGTTGCATGATAATGCCAGTCCCCACACTTGCAATCAGACACTTCAGAGATTTGGTTGGGAAACACTGCAACATCCCCCGTACAACATAGATCATTCACCATGCATTTTCACATTGTTGGTAACCTGAAGATAGACATTAGTTGACATTGATTTCAGTCACATGAAGTAGTGCAAGAGTGGGTTGGGTGGGTTGGGTTATGGATCCATCAGCGGGCAACTGTGTTCCATGAAACAGAAATTGAAGACCTTGTCTCCCAATGGGATAAATATCTCAACATCTGTGGTGATTACTTTTGAAAGGAACCATTTCATGATCTCACTGTGGCAGGTGTTCGGTTTTCATTTTACTCCCCCTTAAATATTATATGCTGTAGTGTGTTGAGAGTTCTTATAGCTCTTTGTCAAATATTGTAAACTATTGTGAATGCCAAATACTAAACACATTATCAAAAAAAAAATTTTCTGAGCAGCCAACTATTGCAGTTTATTTAAAAGCCAACAACTTGGGGCCAGCATTCATTATGAAGGGCTCAATGTTCCACTCATCAGAGTTTCCCAGTATAGCTTGATTCTGACATGCAACTAAATTGAGTGATGTCACCAAAGTTGCTTCCATAACTCAAGTGAGTCCACTAAAAACTGCTATAACTTTCTCAGACCCATCAGTGTAAATAACTGTAAAATTATGTAAGAGCTAATGCAAATCCAAGCACACCTAAAATTTATGATTAAGAATCATGCTTGGGGCAGAATAATTCTTTTGTCTTTGTCCAATTCAAAAACAGCTTTTGTCACGCTATAAGCAGGGAGGACTGACACCTTTATTAAATTATTCAGGTTTGTATCACACTCAAACTGTGATGTGATTTCAAATGATCTTGATGCTCCCCTGCAATTTAGAAACTTATTCGGTTGATAGTTAAACAGCAGAGCCACAGATGCAGACCGTGGGGTCAATTAGATATTATATGCTTGTTGTACAATGTGGAAATTCTGCTATGTGGTTAAACAAAGTTCTCTAGCCTCAGCACAAAGGGTAAGTATGGACTTGTTTTTCAAGGTTTCAGTTACTAGTCTAATGCCATCATAGTGGATAGAGTCCTAAATGTTATGTACAATTGTGCAGAATTACACAGTACATTTGTAACCAAGTTGGGACCACACACAGGGTTTACAAAAAAGTTAATAATAATAATAGTAATGTGTTTAACATATTTAGAGCTCTTTTCTTTGGGTTCTTTCAAATTCAACAACTAGCAGAGTTTCTCACTGAGAAGAAACATGGGTATTTTGTGTTACTTTAAAACAGAAAATAAAGTTGTGCTGTACTACCGACCAACCTTTTACTACACCAGATTTTCTGCATTCAGATTCATTGGCTTTGCCCACTTGGAACTAAATTGTTATCTTCCAACCTAACCTAGACATCTGGCTGCACTACATACATACACATTAGTCCTTGTTCCATAGATCATGAGTACAACATTTCGTAATGATGTGGAACGTGTCACTTTAACGTAAGTTTTCTTTACACAAAATAATTTTTTTTTACAGTTACAACTTCATATCTAAGAATTCATCTATTGAGTAGAAGGAGTTATCATTCAGAAATTCTTTTAATTTGATTTTAAATTTTGGTTGGCTATCTGTCAATTTTAATACTATTTAGCAAATGACCAAAGATTTTTGTGGCAACATAATTCACCCATTTCTGTGCCAAAGTGAGATTTAATCCAGAATAGGAGATCATCCTTCCTTCTAGTGCTGTAGCTAGGCATTTCACATTTTTGAATCGGGATCGGTTACTAATGACAAATTTCATAAGCAAATGTATGTATTGCAAAGGTACTGTGAATATCCTGAGTTCCTTAAATAAATGTCTGCAAGGTGATCTTGGGTAGGCTCCAGCTATTATTCTGATTACACGCTTTTGTTCAATGAATACTTTCTCTCTTAATGACGAATTGCCCCAAAATATGATGCCATATGAAAGCAGTGAAGGAAAATATGGATAATAGGCTAATTTGCTGATATGTTAATCACCAAAATTTGCAAATAACCCTAATAGCATAAGTAGCTGAACCTAACCGTTTCAGTAGATCATCGATATGTTTCTTCCAATTCAATTTCTCATCTATGCACACACCCAGACTTCTGTTCATTGTCTATATTTATCAATGGTGTTATGCCATTTACTATACAGTATTGTATAAACTGTATTTTCTCGAAATTTTGTGAGAGTCTGTTTGCAGAGAAACACTTAATAATTTTCTGAAAGACATAATTTGCAATTTCCTCTGCTGATTCTTGCTTGTTGGGTGTGATTACTATACTTGTAGCATCAGCAAAATAACTAGCTTCGCATCTTCATGACTATAGAGTGGCAAGTCGTTAATATATATTAAGAACAATAGGGGACCCCTGACTGAACCCTGTGGGACACAATTCTTGATACCTCCTCAGTTGGAGGACTCAGCTGGTTTTAGCAGACTACCTGCACTTTTAATTTCAACCTTCTGCATTCTTCCACTTAAGTATGAATTAAACCATTTGTGCATTGTCCCACTCATACCACAATACTTAAGCTTATCTAGAATAATTTCATGATTCACACAATCAAAAGCCTGAGAGAGATCACAAAATATCCCAATGGGTGATGTATGGTTATTGTGAAAGAATATCAAATATTAAATGCATTGAATAACCGAACTTCCCCAATTGGGACATTTTGTGATGTCTCAAAGGCTTTTGATTGTGTGAATCAGTCTGTCACCACAACCAATATTTCAGGGAGGTTTGATATGTAACTTTAGCCAACATGAAATACGTAACTAAAATTGTCAAAACATACATATATCTGAATTCTCATGCATATGTTTCACCACGATAAAATGGTATAGAATACTGATTGTATACTGTCACTGATTACTGCATAAAATATTGAACTTAAAACACCTCCTTGGTGCATAACATGGTACTGAGTATGTCTGTCGGAGTAAACAGGCAGTTCTAAGCCTAAAACACAGTTCAATAACGGCCTGGACTACAACAGTCACAGAAACTCGGAAGCCTCGGCTCTACAACTGTTAGGTCATACTATATCACAGAGTGGTATAACTGGCCTTTTCAAAGCCGACAATTTTTTCTTTTCACTATTGCTTACACAAAAAGGTTTCTGGTATCACTACAACCTTTGAAAAACACACTGTAACTTGTCGTACTCTAGGTTTAAATGTGGAATATTCAAGAATTTCCCAACTTTTATAAATCTGAGGTATATCTATAGAAGTGAAATAATGAAGTCACCGGCAAATTACGGGAGTTGTTACGTCATAATGCACCAAAAGCGGGCAAATAACTTGTTCAGAAGACAGACACAAAAAAAAATCGCAATTTCACTTACCTCTTGTATGTGCTCAGCCATTGAAACCATACTTTTCCTTCCGGTTAATATTCCATGCATGATAACTAACGGCTTATAAGCCGAAACTGTTGCGAAAAGCACATAACATGAAAGTATTAAAGTCAGTTTTCTGCGGAGATGCATTCTACCAGACTGTTCTATTACATATGAACTTCGGTCCTAATCACGCTAGTACAAATATGACAAAGCAATATTTATTTACAAACAAATATCATGTGTTTTGACATCATATATTATGAAAGACACAGATATACCACTCATCAAAATTGCCGGTATTGTGATACTACAGTTAGTACGACGCGTACACACTTAACGATAAGTCTGCGCACATTATATCTGCACGTGAATATGACATTTGCGCAAAAATTAATGTTGAAGGTTTGAGAAAAACGCATTTGCACCTAACACCTTCCAACACTCTTCAACTTGTCTACGTAGATGTGATATGAACTCATAGATTTGAACCGTTTCTCTCAAACTTCCAAGTCTGCGTACATTTTATACCTGCGCAAATATGTCCACATGCAACATATTTTTCTTGCAAATGTAGAGTGCACAAAAAGAGTTGCGCAGATACAAGATGTGCGCAAAGTTGTGAAACTGCACAATTTTACGAGTTCCTGTCACATCTGCGCGGACAAGTTGGAGAACGTAGATAGGAGATCGCTGGCATGCAAAGCGTTTTTTAAGCTGTTTGTTCAGCCTAATGTTTCTCATCTCTGTGTACACAATGAATTTTAAAACGGTAGAAACACTCAGTTCGCTAGAGAGTCCAGTGCCGATTTATCGAAATGTATAGGAGTCACACATGTTTGTGGGAAATTAAAAGGAGGGATACAGCGATAGAGGTGAAGAAAAGTCAGCAACTTATAATTCTTTAATAGAGAAACTACGAGCGGTTGACACAGTGGAAAACAGGAAAATTATAACAGAAATAAATAAATTCGTTGCTGTTTACCGCAAGGAGCTAAGGAAAGTAACAGCCTGTTCGATCTGGCGCTGGCTAGAGTACTTCCACGTAGTACTATACCACAACCTTATGTGACAATGTGGAAAAAAATGTCCTATTTGTTCCACAGAAGAGTGCAGTCAGAATATTATGTTAAGCTGATAATGGAATACCTTGCAGCAACGCCTAGAGGGACACAGAGATTATTACTCGTGTTTTACTGCGTTTCTTAATACAACGTACGGTTCATAACAAGATTGATTTAGAGATTAACTGCAGAATTCACTACCACAACACTAGGAATTAAATATTCCAGATAGATTATGAATCCCTATGTAGAGTTCAGAACAATGCTTTGGATTCTGGCGCGAAACTCTTCAACATGGTGCTCATAGACTCCAGGTAGGAACTGAAAAATCCCAACTCAAAAAGACACTAAACTGGAGCTCATACGCCACATATACAATTTCTAAAAATTTACGGTTTTTCAGAAACGTCTAAAAGTATAAAAATATCATCTGTAACTTACAGAATTGAGGTACATTACTTTACGTTACTTTCTAAATCATCTTTCAGGGCAGCATAAATAGCTTTGCGTGTGTTGGGGTATGATTTCACTCAGCGCTTGTTTCGAAATTGCAGCAGAAAATTTTAGGTAATTGCAACTCCTTCCTGTTGCCAGAAGTATTAACATAACTATCAGCAGCTCATGTCGAGAAACTACTTACCTTGTACAAATATTTGTCTTATTATATGAGGAGTTATGACCGTCATAAGATATTTATACTTTTCCAAATTCCTATCCAAATAATTACGGCTGTCGTTAAGTTCACACAACAACTCTTAAAGTAGATTTATGGGCGGAACGACATTAGGTCGTGTTCTGTGTGCATTAGCTTGTGTTGTGTGTTCACTCATGCTCTGTTGGTTATCAGTCTTTTTAGGCCACGGGCATAAGAGCGGCGTTTCCGCAGCAGAACATTTACTGTGGCGAAATGTACAGGTCTGGAGCCATGCGACTAGCTGCGAAACGAAATACAGAGAACCAAATACCGAGTCATTTACTGTGCATCTAAAAAACTGTTTTGTGTAAATGGAGCAAAGCTACACTCGTATAGGTAGTTAGTTTCTAATTAAAACTTTTACTTTTCATCTAAAAAATTTAAAAGTCACTATATTGGGATTTGTGTATATTCTGTCTTATGCAATCTTTCTCTTTCGATTACGAGGAAACTATTGGATAAAAAAAATTATTCCTTCACACCTTGCAGTCTTATATCGCAGCTTGATAATGAGCTGGTTCTCTTTTCATAATTATTCATTGTTATCATGATCCTCAAAAAATATCGCTCATCGTTGGAAAGCTTGCAGTGAAAAATATAGTCACTGACCACTTTACATTTGCTACATTCTAGATTCTATGTTGGTACATACGAAATGTAGCTAGCATATCGAAATTCTTTTTAACACTGTAAGTAGAGCCATATCTTATTCTAGTCCCAAGTGAGTGAGTGATATATTTTGTTGCTTGTCCACTACAGGCTACAATGCATCTTGCTCAAGCCTATAGCCACTCGCTATTCAGAGTTGTGCCATGTTTCTCTTTTGCATTTCGCTTATGAACTCAGTTACAGTCACACTTCATGTTAACGTTCCATTAAGAGTTTTTCATTTTAAAAGTAGAGACAGAAATTCACTGATCCATAGGCAAAGTTAGCTAACTGTATTTATCCTTTTTTTCTTGTCTGTACTAACAGTTTTACTCACACAACATTCAATAACTATTATTGTTAACGAAGTTTGATTAACAAAGTTTAAAAAAATAAGAAACGCTATCTGATAGCAATTTACCTTGTGATAAAACGATAACGGAAATTTAAAAAAATTTGGAGGAAACATATACTTTTCATCATAGTATGGGAAGAAATGTTCTTAGAATGAAGGTAGTTCACTTTGTAGCTATAAGGAGGCCAGACAGGTAGCCTGATTCCCCCTCCCCCCCCCCCCCCCCCCCCCCCCCCCCCGCCCTCCTCTTGTTTTTAAAGCTGGTTATCATGATGGATGATCGACACTGTGCAGGACTGGCACGTATAGGATTAAAAATCTTGAAAAACAGAAAAATGCACTGAAAGTACCAGATGCATCCAGTAGTGAGTAGTCGGTTGTTATAAGGACGATTTTACTTTTTGTTTAACGAGTTATGAGATGATGAATTCAAATGTGTCAACTATACAATGTCTTTCTTAAGCTTCGAAGAATTACATCACATGGTAAGGTATATGTTACAGAATAAAGATATGAACATAAGACTAGCTGTATCTGATATGGAAGTGTCGGCCATAACTTTAAGGTAAGTGAATTCTAGGGTATTAGTATTCTGCATCAGCCAAAAATTATCTTTGCTAAAATTAAAGTAACTCAGTAATATCTGTTACTATTTTTAAGAACACATTTCGTAACTTTTTTGAAAAAAAAACAATGATTAGTCCAATAAACGAAAAAGTTGAATTTTCTCTTCTTTGCTGACATTAAATGAAAAGTTCCCTGTAAATCTGGATTTTTTTTTCAAGATAAGGAACACAAATTAACTTCAAATTAAAGTAACAAAATAGATATGCAAAAAGAGAAGAGTAGCTCGTTGTAGTTCACTTTTCTGCAGTAATACTTAACTCAGAATCAGATTCAAACCAAACTCTTGAGAAACCAAAGGCGACTGTTCTTTAGATATCGGTGTTTTCGGGTCATCACTGTTGAAATTGCATCTGGCATGACAGAGAACTGCACCCTGGGTGTAAATATTTCCTTGTGTATGTAATGTTTGAAAATGTTATGGACTTACTGCACACATCAGTACATGTTGCAAAGGATCCTGACATCTGCATAATAGCTGTGCAATATTTGCGACTTTTCGTTTTTGATTCACTGAAGTACTTATAAAGGCCAGTTAATACTGGTTGTCATGGCGCCATTGTGTCACGACACCATTATGTCAGGGTGTATTCACGCTGTCTGTTGTGTCATTACGTGATCTCAACTCACATCGGTTTCCTCAACTGTTTTCTCATGGGAATTGCAATCTTCATAAAATGATTCTCAAATGTGACATTTATCAGACTCGTATGGTTTGCAGCTTGCTGGCATAGTTTTTATTTTAGATGAGGAAGACAGAAGTGTGAAACAACAACAGAGATCGGTGGATCAAAAAACGTCATGATGTGGTACAGAATGGGCTTTTTACACACACCACAAGAAGTTCAAGGGAGAGGAAAATGCATTTTATAAATATTTTAGAATATTGGAGAACTAATTTTTCATATTCTACACCAAACTGCACCTAGAAATACTAAAAGGAACAATGTGTTATGAGCTGTCATCACACCCAATGAAAAATTCATTGCTTACTGTCAAGTTTAGTTGCCAGTCCAACATAAATTTTTGTGTAATAAACATATCTCATTCAATACTTTTCCCTTCAAGACTTATATTTTGTGTTTGGCTTTTAATAGTTCAAAAGCATTATTTGTATTGGGGGTTGGTTAGTAAAACTGCATAAATATCGACCACTGATGCTTGTAAGACTGTTTCACACACAATCCAAAGAGCAACTTAACAACATATGAGCCTGCCACAAGAAATTATTAAAACAAACAACTCTAATACGTTACTTTATGTATACTTCACAAAAAAGCATTTTGTCACTGATGCAGTGCCTGAAGGTTTCAATCCATTTCTTTATGAAACATCACAAAAGCCTGGAAACATTCAAATAAATTTCACTTACTGATCAATCTGATTCTACCGACAGTACTTCAAGCTACACCAATCTTGCAGTCCATTTCATTGTAAAATATTAAATACAGGTATGTATAAAAGTTCATGTTATAAATGTAGTAGAGGTTACGTAATTTATAAGTGCCACTGAAAATCCATTTCTGACACATGATAGTTACAAGATAAATGTAAGAAGGTTTAAGAAGTTTAGGAATCAGACCTAACACATTCATTTGTTCCACAATGGCTATTTCCTAATAAAGTTGAGTACCTTCTGTCACCCAACTCATACAATTGTGACTGCTGTCTCACTGTTTTAATTAATCTTTCATCATCCTTTGCAAAATTAGCAAATTTGAACAAAAAAAATTACGAAATGAAACGATTTACAAAAAAGACATATAATGCAGATGTAGAATAACGGCTGATATCAACCATAAAAAAGGACACTGAAATGAAGATTGAAAACATGACCGTGTTCCACGAGGAAATGAGCTTTGGGTCACATGCACAACAAATTTTCAATTTATTGTTTGTAACATGTAATTTTACATGCAAGTGCATTTTAAGTATAAAGTATAAACTTTTTACAGTTACAATTTTCTTTAGTTTACATTTGTTCTTATTACATTACAGTTCATTATAAATTCAACCTATAATGGTATTTTTTGAGAAGCTACTGCTTGAGGCACTATTTAAAAGTATCCCCTGTCAAATTATTAAAAACAGCTCCTTCGACATAGGGGCTTTTCGCTGTTATTTAATCTTCTGTTAACCATATGAAAGTCTTTTAAATGTCTTTTTCATAGTTGTGAAATCTATGTTTCTTTTTGTGAGCTTAGTGCCTTATTTCGCTAGAATTATAGTTTCTAGTATATATATGGCATAAACTGTGAGAATATTGTGTCTAATGAATAGGTATTTGCAAAACGTTCCTGGTTTTACTTTTTCTATGATCCTCAAGGCTCGTTTCTCCTGTATGAAAACACTTTTCATATTTGTTTAGCATGTCCCACCCTACAGTACTACTCCATAAGACAAGAAATGGTGCACTAATCCTTAACATACAGTCCTTAGGGTTTTAGAATTAAGATATGGTGATAATCTACTTAATAGATATAGACAGCGCTACTGGGGTCGAGCTGCGCCGCAGCACGGAGCGTCATTCGCTCTGCGAACGTCGAGGAGTGCGGACGCATAGCTCTGTGTGTCTCGCTGGGTGTTTGCTTGCTACGTTCACTTGTGTTAACGTGCCACAGCAATGCCCCTGCGACGTGGTTACCGTCGTCGCTGGCGGCGCAGTGTACCTGTGTATCGCAGTTTGAAGGCGATTGATATTGACTTGGCTGTTACTTTTTTCCACACATAATCAGCTTTCTGCTTCTATGAACGTCGATCATCTGTGTGTAAACCCAAGAATTTACGATCTGTCCAGGTTTTTGGTAGAATTTCATCAATCCCAGTATTCTGTCTGATTGGACCACTTGGTTTAAAATGAATAATATTTGTTTTTTGTGTTGATTTTTCAGGTTGTCTCTTTCTAAGTAAGATCTTGCGTTTTCAATAAAGTTATAAATGTCTTCAGCTAAGCTGGGCTCACTGTCTGCACAACAGGCACCAGATGTATCGTCTGCATACATAGTGTTCAATTGGTTACTGTCCAGAGAACTTGGGAAATCATTTACATACCATATGAATAGGACTGGACCTAAAATGGAGCCCTGGGGAACATCAAAGTGTATATTTCTTATACTTGACCTTCTCCTCTCCAGTATTTCTCAATTAGAGTATATAATCTCCGTGCACTGTTGTCTACCCTTTAAATATTTTTCTAAAAATTGCGTGAGTTTTCCAGTGACACAACTTTTCGCAATTTTTGATAGGAGCATGTCATGATGTGCTCTATCAAAAGCACTTGAGAGGTCCAAAAATACTCCGGCTGCTAGTGATTTTCCATTTATTTTTTCAAGTACATGAGGTACAAATTGTACTGCTGCTGATGTGGTACTTTGACCTCTTCTGAAACCATGCTGGAAATCTCCTAATATTTCAGCATTGTCATGATATTCCAGGATTCTTTTTAATATTATTTTCTCTATCAGTCTGAGAGATTGCAAGGCACTCTCGATTCTGATTCGATATAGGGAATACGATCTACTGTGATTTGACTTCATACATTGTGATGAAATGGTGGGCAGTAGTTTATGGTCTTGTTTGCGTGCTCTAGGGAAAGAAATATGGTAAGCTTTACCTGCGTTCAAAGGAACAGGGTGCCGACTTAAACGACTGCTGTAAAAGCACGGCGTTGGTGGGCGACAAAGCACTTTTTTTCTGGGGAACGATGAGGAGACATTTCCAGTCGGCCGTGTGCAGCGGTCGCATTATGCAAAACACATTAGCTTGGTGCCAGACAAGGAGCAGACGTCCAGGTATACAGCCTAGCACCGAAAGCTCGCCGACAGCGCATTGTAGGTCGGGAATAAAAGCAGAGGATAGACCCTTGTTAGAGAGCAAGCCACCAAAAGAAATGTAAACGTTCTGCAAATGTCCGTGGGACAGGGAAAATGGCGTTTAGACGTCCAGACTCTGTTTCAAAAGATGTTTGTCAGAGCATGAAGCTTTTTTTACGAGTTTATGGCCGTTCTTTACAAACTTTGAAATGGACGCAACAGGGGAGATAAAAAGCTGTTTATGGAGGGCTGTGCTTCCACCCTGTGTTGTGTTAGCAAAAGACACTGCAAACGTGTGGGAAAGAGGCCGCAAAGCTGAATTTTTCCCGTTTTCTGCCTATTAACTTTAAAGTCGCTGATTGGTCAAATCGGTTTGCAGTGCAAAGACCAATCTCTGAGCTTAGAATGCCAGGCTCCAAGTCGTGATTGGCGTGTGTGAAAGTGGGGGAAGTCAAAAAAGAGAAATGTGCTTTTGGAACTGAGCTGAGGAGGAAACGGGGAGAAAGGATGAAACATCACTCCTGTACAAGTCTCTTGTACTGGCGCTTCGCTAGTAAAGAACAGCAGGTCTTTACCTATACAGTGAGACTTGTGTCCTTTCCGAGTGTGCGACTTAGAGCCTGTGCCAGTCACCTTCTGAACCGTCAGAGGTACTGCTTATGTCACCACGGTCACAACGAGTGACACGTGCGTGAACTTATTTGTCTTGAGTCGGCCGTCTAAAACGTTTACGTATTCCGGCATGCACAGTCGTGACATGGAGTCAAATTGGTTTGGCAGACCAGTAAACGGGTCCACTTGCACACTGGTACACATCAGGGTTTAAGAGGCTCATAGGGAAGTACCTGCGTTCTGAATTGACCGAGTACTTGCATTTTTCGGGAACACGCATTTAAACAACAGATTGCCGCCGTCCATGACTTCAGTCGCCGAACGCATCGTGGTGTGCCGCCTAGGCCTGCAGGACGGTAAAGTATTCGCTGCTGCGACGTAGGGCTATAATATATACTTTTCAGCACCCTGTTCTTTCGAACCATATTTTTCTCTTTTTTTGTATGGTGGTATATAGATGCTTGGTGGTGGCGTAGTTTGATGCCATAACCTGGATTCACGTGTATGAAGTGAGATAGAGCGAGTAGTGTTCTGGTTAGTGTCGTGTGTCGATCCCCAGCAAATCACTTTGTCCACCATAGATCCCATTTTAGTAAGGCTTTTGTTAAATGAATATTTTTTTGTGTGACGTTTCTTTAATAATTTTGTTGTCTTGTCATGTTTAAGATCAATAAATCGATTGTTAATTAGACTACAACTTCTCCCTGAGTTCTGATTAACAGTTCCTTCGCAATTTTGCGGCAGTCCAGATCTGAAATATAAGGAGTAGCTTTTTCACTTGGTGTCCACTGTGTAGATCTTTTACTTCATTAACAATAATCTTCTTTCAAGTTTGCTTAATGTTGAGATTAGGACAATGGATCTGTAGTTCTGTACATGCTTTATTTCCCCCTTTTTGTGTATTAGTTTCACTTCAGACAGTTTCAACTTGTCAAGGAACACACCTTCTTTGAGAACAAAGTTCATTAGATAAACTTGTGGTTTCATTAGTTCATGTTTCGATTTCTTCAATAGATATGGAGAAATTTCATCTAATCCTGCTGATATTTTGTTTCTGAGGCTATCAATAAGCTGCAGAATGTCATATGTACTTAATGAGGGGAATGTACTGCAGTTCTGTTTGTTACTGAATTCAAATGTGTGTGCTATATAGCCTGTTTCATAGAGACATCATTTTCGACAGTATCTATGAAGTAATTATTAAAAATATTCCTGACTAGAAGGGGATCAGACATATTATCATTATTCACAGTTAACTGTACATTATTAATTTTAGTTTCTGTTTCATTTTTTCTGATTTTGTTTACAACTGACCAACAAGTATTTGAAACATTATCAGAACCTCATATCTGTTGGCTGATTCATTCTCCTTTTAATCTCCTGACTTCTTTGTGGTACTTATATTTTTACTGCTTATAGAGTTCTTTATGTAACTCTAAGTTAGTCAGTCCATGTAAATTGTACACATTTTCAATTTTTTCTTTCAGATCTTTTGTTTTAAAATCTAATGGCACAGGTTTTGATTGTAGTGGTTGATTTTTCTGGATACTCAATTTTTTAATGGCTCTATTTAAGTGCTCAGTCAGGATTTCTGTGAAAATGTTCCATGTACTGTTGATCCCAATGGCACTAATAACTAATTCGCATGATTCCTACCTTAAACTATGTCTTAGTGTAGCAATGTTGTTTTCAGATAAGTATTCGCCTGTGCTCATGCATTTTTATTGGTTTGAATATGGTATTACAGTTTAGCACTAGTGTTTGGTCTAAATAATCGGAGAGATGACCATTTATTACATCTGTTGAGATGATGTGGTCATAATTTGTGATAAAGCGATCAACTGAACTGCTGTGTGTGTGAGCTATTCTGGTGGTTACTAGTCCAAGAAGATTTTTAGACCCATAGGGCAGGATACAATTTGTAAGACGTTTGCTTTCATGACCATCATGTAAAGTGTTGAGTTTCAGATCTCCCAGTATGACAAGAGTTACACCTCTACAACCTGACATTAATTTACTTAGAACTCCATCAAGTGAGTTCAGAAAAACATCAAAATTTGCACATGTGCATCTATATACACCTATGACATAGAAAGGAACAGTGCAAAATGTGAGTTTAAGAATTGCAGTATCGAAATCTTTGTCAACACAGAAATTGTTCCCACATAGCACTTTTCTCATGATGGTTATGAACTTACATTTTCTTGAGTTGATGGCAGTACCACCACCTTTATTATGTGTTCTACAGTGGAACATAGCTAGGGTGTAACCTTCTAATTGTCAGTATTGAATGTTGCCCACTATTTTCTGGTGTTCTGTACTTACTACTACATGTGGAGATAGTCCTGTGATAAATGATTCAAAAGCATCTATTTTGTTTCCTAAACCCTGTACACTATAGTGCAAAAGTCATAAATTATCCTCGTTTGGACTGATGTCTGCTTGAGGCACATATGAAACATATACATTTGCATCTGGTGTTGCGCTGGTAAAAAGTTTTATGGCCTTAAAGGAATATCGCTCTTGTCCCACAGATGTACTGTTTCACTGACCAGGCATTTCGTGGTTGATTCTCGCAAATATTCGTTATTTTTGTCCTTGAGAGGGATAGCCTGTGTAGCACAACATTGCATATTCAATTTGCTATTTACTGCATCATGGAGCCGTGTTACAACTAAATCCTTCCCTAGTCTGTTGAGAGATAAACCATGGGATTTGTGGAATCTTCTTCCTATTCAGCTTATTTCCACAAATGTAAAATTTTATAATCTCGTCCATATATTTAGTATCTGTTTGTTTACGCTTCACACTTCTTTATTGACACATGACGAGATGGGCAAGTCATGTCGATTTGGAACAGAGATCACGTTTGAGCTTCTCAGCTCATGTAGCCTTTTCAGTGAGATCACTAGATCTTTCGTTTCGTTTCGTTTCTCGCTGCATCATTTGTTCCTGCCAAGAACACGAAAAAGTCGTTATTTGTTGTTGCTGTTTTCATGTCATGGTTCATAGAAGTCACTGCCTGAAATTTTGCTCCTGGTTTCACTATGCTAGTTATTTTGTGATTGCTTCTAGATGAAATTCGGCTCCTACGTTCCGTCCTTGACTATCTACAAATAGGTTTATTTTACACGTTTTTCCTGGTTGATGATAACTGCTTTTAGGCCTGCCAGTACTTGGGAGTTGCGTGGTGGCACTGTTTGTTTTGTCTTTTTTGTCTGTAGTGGTTGATAATCCATTTTGGGGAACACCTGATTTTGATTCACTGTCTGCGACTACACACACGGTTCAATTGTTTATTGCTTTTTCCTGTGGTTGATAGCGACTCTGTAGTTCCCTGCTTCTGAATTCCTTTTTCTTCTGATGTGGTTCGACACAGCTCATTGAGATATCACCGGCTGTAGTTGAAAGCATTTCAAAAGGGTTTTCGTGCACAAAGATCCTGTCTTTGGTACGTTTACACCTTACAAGATTTTGCAGTTCTTCCGTGCTGTTTTTGTAAGTGACTCCAAGCAGACACGATGCTTTGTGGAACTCGTTGAGTATTTGGCTCACTTTTTCCAAGCTGAGAATTGAGATATCCGCTTTCGGAGTACTGATTGTACACACGTACCTTTAACTTCGTGATTTCGTCTTTACAGTTTGTGCACGACTTTTTGTTAACAGTAAAATTAACTCTTTTCCACGGAGAAACATGTCGAACTTTCACATTGTCGCCATCTTCATAACAGATGATAAAGTCAGCCATTAAAACTTTCTTCCCTAAAACCTTGAAGGTGATGTGATGAGACGTGATGATCAGTGTGGATGCTGCCATTGAAAATGCATTGTGAAATATTTTAAGGGGCCTGATGTGATCCGACAAGATTTCAGTGTTAATTGGGCTTAAAATCTCCATACGAAATTCCACGTTTTAATCTGTATCAGACTTATGCAAAGTCGGCCACAAGAAAGTGAAAAAGTCGACCTCAGGGATGGAAAAAGAACTGGGGGACTGTCCACAAATTTTGATAATTTAGCTTCCAGATCACGTTTGACACTTCTCAATGTCGATTTCTCTTGTGGAAGTATTGAGCTCACTAGAGTCTGCTCACGTATTTAAGAGTCATCTGATGTTATTACACTCCTGGAAATGGAAAAAAGAACACATTGACACCGGTGTGTCAGACCCACCATACTTGCTCCGGACACTGCGAGAGGGCTGTACAAGCAATGATCACACGCACGGCACAGCGGACACACCAGGAACCGCGGTGTTGGCCGTCGAATGGCGCTAGCTGCGCAGCATTTGTGCACCGCCGCCGTCAGTGTCAGCCAGTTTGCCGTGGCATACGGAGCTCCATCGCAGTCTTTAACACTGGTAGCATGCCGCGACAGCGTGGACGTGAACCGTATGTGCAGTTGACAGACTTAGAGCGAGGGCGTATAGTGGGCATGCGGGAGGCCGGGTGGACGTACCACCGAATTGCTCAACACGTGGGGCGTGAGGTCTCCACAGTACATCGCTGTTGTCGCCAGTGGTCGGCGGAAGGTGCACGTGCCTGTCGACCTGGGACCGGACCGCAGCGACGCACGGATGCACGCCAAGACTGTAGGATCCTACGCAGTGCCGTAGGGGACCGCACCGCCACTTCCCAGCAAATTAGGGACACTATTGCTCCTGGGGTATCGGTGAGGACCATTCGCAACCGTCTCCATGAAGCTGGGCTACGGTCCCGCACACCGTTAGGCCGTCTTCCGCTCACGCCCCAACATCGTGCAGCCCGCCTCCAGTGGTGTCGCGACAGGCGTGAATGGAGGGACGAATGGAGACGTGTCGTCTTCAGCGATCAGAGTCGCTTC
This sequence comes from Schistocerca piceifrons, assembly GCF_021461385.2. Lineage (NCBI taxonomy): Eukaryota > Metazoa > Arthropoda > Insecta > Orthoptera > Acrididae > Schistocerca > Schistocerca piceifrons. Next base: position 564,910,214 of record NC_060142.1, read on the forward strand.
TGCCTTGGTGCCAATGATGGTCGTATGCGTGTTTGGCGCCATGCAGGTGAGCGCCACAATCAGGACTGCATACGACCGAGGCACACAGGGCCAACACCCGGCATCATGGTGTGGGGAGCGATCTCCTACACTGGCCGTACACCACTGGTGATCGTCGAGGGGACACTGAATAGTGCACGGTACATCCAAACCGTCATCGAACCCATCGTTCTACCATTCCTAGACCGGCAAGGGAACTTGCTGTTCCAACAGGACAATGCACGTCCGCATGTATCCCGTGCCACCCAACGTGCTGTAGAAGGTGTAAGTCAACTACCCTGGCCAGCAAGATCTCCGGATCTGTCCCCCATTGAGCATGTTTGGGACTGGATGAAGCGTCGTCTCACGCGGTCTGCACGTCCAGCACGAACGCTGGTCCAACTGAGGCGCCAGGTGGAAATGGCATGGCAAGCCGTTCCACAGGACTACATCCAGCATCTCTACGATCTTCTCCATGGGAGAATAGCAGCCTGCATTGCTGCAAAAGGTGGATATACACTGTACTAGTGCCGACATTGTGCATGCTCTGTTGCCTGTGTCTATGTGCCTGTGGTTCTGTCAGTGTGATCATGTGATGTATCTGACCCCAGGAATGTGTCAATAAAGTTTCCCCTTCCTGGGACAATGAATTCACGGTGTTCTTATTTCAATTTCCAGGAGTGTAGATTGCTAGTGTATTCTGCCAGGGATGATTTTAAAGGATGCTCCAAGTGCACTATTTCGTCTTCCTGTAAACTTTAAACTGAATCTCGTGTTTATAAAACGGGTACCAAGAGCCCCACTAGTCATTGCACAAGTATTTTAATCTTTTTACTGCTTCTGAATCAGATGTCTTCACTTTCTTTGCATATTTTCGGAAATAATTATGTCAGTTTTGCTCAGCCTTTTGGTCTCCAAGAGAAGAAAATAAAACCAAAATTTAACATAACTTTAAAATCTTTAACTTCCTAAAACAATGACTAAATATTTACCATAAAGTGTATATCTTTCGGTATAGGTTGTTGCTTAGCTGAGCTCACTATACATATAGCATTGCAAGTAAACAGCCAGCGACATAGTGAGAACAATGTGCTGTCTGATTTGGGGCTGCCTGCGTGAGGAGTGCCTGCCTCAGACAACAGAGGAGCAGTGGAAGCATGGATTTCAAACACACGCAAATTTCCCACTGCATAGGGGCAATAAATGGGAAACACATTTGGCTGGTGAAGCTAAAGACAAGTGGATCACAGTTTTACAATTACAGGGATTGCTTTTGTATAGTTCTTCTAGCAGTGGCAGACACAGATTATAGATAACTTTTTGTTGACATTGGCTTATTTGGATAGGTTTCAGATAGCACAGTTTTTAAAAAATTAGTGACTTGGACATGTCTGAACGAAAATACACTATATATACCTGACCCCTCTAGCTTACCAAATGCCAGTGAGATAGTTACACCATATGTTTTTGTAGGTGATGACATAAAAAAATTGGAAATTTGTTCACACACACACACACACACACACACACATCTTGTTTGAGAGCTATGTTTACTGAACCTAATTTGTTTAATGTTCTGTTTTTTGTGCAGTATCACTCTATCCAATATCATTATCCAACGTGATCATGTGATTTAATCCATGTGACGCAAAGGAGTAGATTCCATTATTGCTAATTCTTATGTACTGTTTTTCAATAATGCTGTACTTTTCTTCTTTTTACATTCATGCACTGTTGTTGTATTATAAGGGTCTAACCTGTCAACAATAAGAGAAATGTAGGAGTTTCATGGTACTTATCGCTGTTGATGAATCTCTGAATAAACTAAAGTATCGACTTAAGGGAAAATAATTCGTTAATTCTGTTGCAATTCCAACTGATGCTTTAACTGAAAGTATTAGTATAATAAAGATAAAGTGAAATGAAATCTTTCCTTTTGTACTTGAATTATCTTTAAAATCATAAAGTAATGCACAGCAGATTGTATTCGATGCTGTACATTTCTTATTTATTTTTATTTCATTTATTTGGTATGTGTATTCCATGGTTCTGTACATGCGAGAGATTCGCCTGGATGTGGAACGTGTCAATACAATTGTACAAATACAATTAATGCTACAGAACAGTAATACAATACAATGATATAGATATTAATAAGTATCACTTTTTCGCATTTACAAGCTGTCATTTAACTAGTATAGCAATTCACAATATAACATTATAACTATAACCATTAACACTATAACATTAACATAATATTGTATCGTCCATCTAATAACTAAGAGACTAAATACATCTATTGCTAAAGGAGGGCATTACTACTGGAAAAGAATTCATCTAAGGAGTACAGTGGATGGTCAAGCAGGTATATTTTTAACGTTCCTTTCAACAGCGTTTCATTTTCTCTTGTACATTTAATATAATTAGGCAGTGCATTAAAAGTCTTTATAGCAGCATACTTTACTCCCTTCTGTGCAAGTGATAAATTTTTTAGTTCAACATATAAATCATCTTTACCTGTAGTATTGCAGTTACGGTATGAACAATTTGTTTCATACTGAGCATAGTCTTTATTAACTACATTCATCAGAAGTATATGTACTGACATGTTGTGGTCAGAATACCTAACTGTGTGAAAAGTTTTCTATATGAGGTTCGTGGAGGAACCCCACACATGATTCTGACTGCTCTCTTCTGAGCAGTTAAGTTTTTTTTTTTTGAGACTGGTGAATTACCCCAGAATATTATTCTGTAACTCATTAATGAGTGAAAGTACCCAAAGTAAGCTGATTTTAAAATGTTGATGTCCCCAAAATGAGTAATGATTCTTAGAGCAAAAGTTGCTGATGGAAGCCTTTTTAGAGTAAGGAACACATGTTGTTCCCAGGTGAGCCTACTGTCAATGTGAACCCCCCAGAAATTTAGTGTAGTGCACCTGTTCTAGTTCCTGGTTGTCATGAGCAATTACTATATTTTCTAGAGTTTTATTTTTTGTGTGTAACTGTATAAAATTAGTTTTTTTAATATTAACTGAAAGAGAATTAATTAGAAACCAAGCTGTAACTTCTCTGAGTATATCATTAACATCAGTCTCCAGATCAGCAGAAGACTTACCCTCTACTAAAATGCTTGTATCATCAGCAAACATTGTGAATTCACAATTTTTACTAATGGACAGGAGTAAATCATTAACATATATTAAAAACATCAAGGGTCCAACGACAGATCCCTGGGGAACTCCATGCTGAATTTTGACCCATTCAGAATCCACTAGATCAGAAGATTCTTTGTTGCAGCTGTTTAGAACCACCTTTGTTTCCTGTCTTCAAGATATGATTTTAGCCAGTTACCTATAGGCCCTTTGATTCCGCAATGATAGGCCTTCTCCAAGAGTATCTTGTGGTTTACACAATGAAAGGCCTTGGAAATATCACAGAAGACACCAACTGGTGACTTCTTACTATTAATAGACTCCAAGACATCATTTGTGAGTGAATATATGGCGCACTCTGTGGAAACCCCTTTTTGAAAACCAAACTGTCTGTGGCTAATAATGTTAAGTTTAGCAAGATGTGCCACAATCTTGTTATACACTGCCTTTTCAAGAACCTTTGAAAATGTTGTTAAGAGAGAGACAGGACGATAATTTTTGACATCTGTAGCATCGCCAGACTTGAAAAGAGGTCTCACAATAACATATTTCATTCCATTGTGATCATTTAGATCCTTATATTCCTCCATCATTTTATCCCAAATAGATGGCCTCTTCTCAACCTCCATGTCAATTTTCTCTATGCCAAGAAGGCACATTGTGGTAGTGACCTCTTAGTCAGACACACACTATAGAGAACGCAGCACTGCCTGCTGTCAACTAGAAATTCCGTTCCCAGCACTGACTGTCGTCAGCTAGTCCTTTCCCGCGCACCTGCCGCAACACATTTGTGAACTCGCAGTAGATTGTCATAGTTCATAGCACTGCAGCAGCTGCTGCTGCTGCACGATTTCCATCTCCCTGTAGGCGATGCGTGTAGCTACAGGCGAAATTCCACAGCCTCAGAGGTTCGGCCTTGTGTGGACTACTGCATGCACCATGTGTGTCCTGGCGGCGCGTCCATTATCCGCGCACGTGAAGTTGCGCCAATACCTGCTTGTGTGGCCCCAGCTTTAACGAAACATCAAAGGAAGTTTGCATCCTCTTTGCTTCAGTGCTAGCAGTACAGAACGCTTTCGTCGCCTATCTTGTCTGTTTACGTTCTTGACACTGACATGAGTTTCGTGGGGGATGCAGTGGTCTGGAGAGAATGTAATGTAATCAGTTGAAGATATTAAAGGCCAATTCACACTGGTTGTCATGTCACATCGCATTTTCCCACAATGCATTTCAAATGGCGCTATCCACAAAAACTGTCAACAGAATGTCACGTCACTCCACGTCATGTCACGTCAAAGTTTCTAGGGAAGAAAGTTTTGATGGTGTCATCGTTTGCTAAGGTTGGACGTTCACCTGTTTTCGCCATGCTTACTTACGTTAGTAGTGAGTTTTGTGCTTCAGGTTCTTCTAGAACTTTATTTTATTACTGTGATATGTTTTCACAGCAAATTGTAAAAGTTGTTATTGTAAAACTCAAATAATTTTTCGCTTTAAGATATCTGATCTTGATTATGGAAGAACGCTTGATGGAAAAAAATAGCCAAGTTTTCATAGAACATTTGCAATTTGCAACAAAAACAAAACACAATAATAAAATAAATATAAAGAGAAGGTTAACTTGCAATGTCAGCAGACGACGACATCGTCAAAACTTTCTTCTTGAGAAACTTTGATGTTGTGTGACAATCTGTTGACAGCTTGAGTGAATGCCACTATTTGAAATGAACTGAGGAATGTTAGGATGTGAAGTGATGGTAAATGTGAATTGGGTTTAATAATATTTTATTGATTTTTTTGTTGGCTAACAATGAAAACCTTTAACAAAACAAACAAATAAACTAATTTTTAGAAGGTGAAAAAACCGGTTTTATCACATATTTTATAGAATTTAATACATTTTAAATAAGTTTTATAATAATACCCTTATCGTGTGATTATTTAAATGCTTAACCAAACTGAATTTAATCTGTTCATATTAAAACTTGATTTATGTGATTTTACTTCATGATGGTAAATGATTTAAGGGCTTTTCTTTTATAACTTTGAAGTACTTGGTTTGACTTCTGTTCAGCTTAAATAATATAAGAAGTTTTCATCTTTACAGTTACACATGCAGAATTAAAGTTGATGTGTCAGCTACGTTATTGCAATAAATTCTCTCCTATTCATAGATTTTTATTTATAGATGTCCATCTACTGCATGGATTCCTTTCTGTAAATGTAATAGTCTAACAAATGTTTTAAAATGTTCGAAAGATTTGTCCCGGGTGTTTATTGAGTTAAGTAGGCCAACACGCAACTGAAAGAACATTATGCAATCCACATAAAAATACAATAAAACTTGCTTCATATTACTGTAAAATATTTTACTTCAAGAATTAACATTGACCTATATCATACAATACAAATCAAGAGTAACTCACAACTAGCATCGCCTTATTTGTGTCTCATTATAAAATGCAACAGTTTTGCTTGACATTGCATTTGCCATAACTCGATGTCAGTCATGACATATTTACTTTACAATCTCACGCTCTGTGGTGAGAGACAGTACAGAATGACTCAGACCTTAGGCTAAGTGGGTAGACATGAAGAGGATAGGAGAAACCAGACTCGGGATTAGCTTACTGGTGTGCTCTTTTTGTTGCTACTTCTTGTGTTAGTAATGAACATACAGAAAGTACAGACACTGGATTATAATGACACAGCTGAGGTTTACTAAATGCTTCAATCATTTACCAGAAGACATGGCCACCCTGGCCTACAACATAGCTAAGAAGTGGATACACACAGTAATTCATGGTACGACTGACTACCAAATATGGTCAAATGTATGATGGAAACCAATAACCCTAGCCCAGAAGTACAGGCAGCCAAGCTTTGAAAGCCCTTCTTAATACACAATGTTAATTGCATCTGACTGCTCGTTTGAACTCCAAAACTCTGTTTTGCCTGGTATTTGAGGGCTTTTACATACAGCTTTTGAGGCTGTTTACTTATAGAAGATATGTCACTATATGGATTTAGAAAATCCTTCCACGTGAAATCAGCAGTTCCCAATGTGTATGATCTCTTATCGGACTGATGAAAGCGACTTGCACTGTGTGCCCTTACCTGAGTTATATGACGTACAGCTAATATTCATACTTGGATAATTTTTCTTTTTTTTCTGGCAACCTTTTATGATTTGGTAGTTACACTTCCTTAACTTGGGGGAAGATTCATCCTTGAATCTTAGACACTAGTTTCAAACTTCTTTCTTATACAAGTTACACTGGTGTGCACACCTACAGTGACAAAAAAGGGGTTTCTATTTTCTTTTTACATATAAATATACATACATAGATTTTTCCATTGATGCAATTGACACATCCTTGGAAACACAAATATGTACAATAAATAATATCTTCTTCATTCTTCATCTTTGGTCTTATGTATCTAATGACAAAGCACTGGGGCTACTAATAATTTCACTTAGGGGGCGCACTTCTTCTGAGATTTTTCCGTGAGCTGGATCACAGTTCACATGCACATGGTCATTACACTTTTTTTCTTTCCACTTCCTCCACAGGACGCTACAGATGAGATGTCTAAGCATCACTCCTATAGTTACGTGGTTGTTGATGGTCACTAAAACATAAATGGAAATGTATCTCTTCCAATGGAATCTCTCAGTTTCTGCTATGCTGTTGTGTAAGCATAACTTATTTCATAATTCCTTCATATGCTGCACTGTCCTGCTTTTTCTAATCTCTGGATGCCTGAACTCCTAACTTTTACGTTTCTCGTGGATATCTTCCATGTCTGTGATCTCTTCCTGTTTTTTACTGCTGCCAGGGTTAGGTTAATAGAGAAAAGGTTACCAGGAGTGGGCCTGCCTTTGAGGACCGATCACAAAGTCTTCCTTACCTAGAACTGTTTGAATTCCTATATGTAAATCTCTCTTTAATCAGTTTTAAGGGGGAATTCAGCGTATTATTTCTCCTTTCTGTTTTATAACACATCAACTCAATTTTAGCACAACTTCTCATGTCTAGAATTAAATTAAATTCTTTAGGTCTGCTTGTGTGCACGGTTGTGAATTTTTTATTTCTTAATTGGAGTACTTCATTTGGTCAATGAGGCCTTAAAACACGAAAAGGTTCTTTTCATGGGCTTGTTAACGTTTCTGACCATCCTCTTCTCGCACTTTTGTAGTGCAATAATATCTTGTCTCCTGCCTTGAATTCCTTGCAGTTTTGAGTGTGAGCACAATACTCCTTATTTTTCTCTTTACATTCTTTATTAAGACTCCAAAACTCCTTGCCATCTGATACATATGGTACATCCTTTCCTTTAGTTCCATTATGTAATCGCTGTAATTATACTTTACATTGACCAGTTCCCACTATAGAATCCCAGGTATGTCGCATGATCTCCAAAAAATAACTCAAATGGAGTGAACCCAGTTGATCAATATATACAAAAGTCGCAAAATGTATCCATTCATTCCAGTTTTCCTGCTTTATTCCCACATAACGGCGTAGATATTCTGTTGGTGCTTGATGAGTCCTTTTGAGTGCTACATTCGTTTGAGGATAGTATGCACAAAATGGAATCTTCTCGATCTTCAGTACCCTTAAGAAGTTTGTACCTTGGTCAATCAACAATAGTGATTGCATTCTGTAATTGCAAATATTCTCTGTACTAAGACTCATGCTATTGTGCCTGCATCCTGTTGTGCAATAGGCTCTGCTACAATGAACTTCATGAGGGCATTCTTCCACTTTCAGTATCACAACGAGCGAATATGTAGTTAGATATTTCGGTCAGCAATAATGGCATCTTCACCTTGTTTTGCATAATCTTGTTCTTCTGACAACTCTCACAACTTCGAATGTACTCTTCTATACCTATCCTAATACCTGCAGAACAGGCTCATCCAAGAATTGCGCCCGGCGGGCGCGGCCGCTCCCTGCGGGCTCAAGGCAGTGTAGTTCAGCGCCCCATCCACGAATGGATGTCGCTGGTGTTGGCATGGAAGCGAAAGAGAGAGCTGCGGAGCGAGTGAGACCGCACAGCACTGCTCTGCGCTGTAATGTACCGTGCTCAAATCCACCATCAACAAATTAACAGAGGAAGCACACCTCTGTAAAAGAGGTCGATGAGTGGTAAAACAAGCAAACCATTTACTGTTTAGGTAACAACTAGTGTTCGTGTGCCAGAATTACTATGCAAAGCTTTAGAAAACTATGTCCAAAACAAGAATCGAAGAACAGCTTAGTAGTTTTCTGACCCACAGGTTGATTCTATTACTACTGCACATGCACACTCATGATATGTACAATAGGCATCTTCTGAAAAATATATCAGTTTATTAAATGAACTAGAGTCGTAAATATTCTATTTCAGAAGTAATTTTATGTAAGGGATATAGAGTCTCATTCTTACTGTTAGAAGCTACATGTAAATATTTTTTGTTATACTTTGCGCTACAGCTTTTTGTATCCCTTTTCAGAGTTTAGAAATCGGATCCTTAGTTTGCTGTTTTGTACGTAATAATTGTAACTGGCCAAGTTTGAAACTTATTAAAAAATAGAATAAAGGTTATAAAGCTCTTTAATTCTTACAGTCAACATTGTTAAAGAAGATAATTAACATTTTACACATTTTTCTTTTTCGAGTAAACGATTTTGTCTAGGTTTGGTACAATATTCTGTGAGACTGCTAACCTCAAAGACTTACTTAAATTTTACCAAGCTTTAAAAGAGAGAAAAACACTCACAAATATACGTGGAACCAAACATTGAGAAAACTTCAGCCACGTGCTTGTGCAAAAGAGGATATTTCTCTCGCAGAAGACAGTTGTAAAACTCATCCAAAGTTTTACACATGAGAAAGCAGTCCTTAAGGTGACAAAGCACTTGTGAAACGTCCTCTGCCCGAAGGGGAAATGGGGACAAATATATCTAAGGGCGGTTGAAGCTCACTTATCTCCAAAAATCTGTTTTCAAACGGTTCTTGTAATTTGCAAATGATTTGAACACAATCTGAAAAATCCACATCTTCTATAGCGCTGTCTGGTGCAGGAAAGTGTCCACATTTCTTCCTGCGCACCTGTTTTTCCCACAAAATAAGTTTTTTTTTAAATGCTTGAATTGTCTGCACTAAATCAACAACAGTGTGATTGTCGCCTTGGAGTGAAATGTTCAAAGAATTTAAATGACGAGTAAGGTCACTCAAAAAAGCCAAATTCGTCACCCACTTAGGATCACAAAGTAATTCTTCTGGACGTCCTTTCATTTCCAAAAAGGTATTTATTTCGCCCCTCAAGGAGAAAAACCGATGAAGCACCTTCCCTCTGTTCAGCCATCTTACTTCGGCGTGGTAGGGAATGCGCTAGGTGACGATCAGTTTGGCTTTAGGAAAAGTAAAGGGACGAGAGAGGCAATTCTGACGTTCCGGCTAATAATGGAAGCAAGGCTAAAGAAAAATCAAGACACTTTCATAGGATTTGTCGACCTGGAAAAAGCGTTCGACAATATAAAATGGTGCAAGCTGTTCGAGATTCTGAAGAAAGTATGGGTAAGCTATAGAGAGTGACGGGTCATATACAATATGTACAACAACCAAGAGGGAATAATAAGAGTGGACGATCAAGAACGAAGTGCTCATATTAAGAAGGGTGTAAGACAAGGCTGTAGCCTTTCGCCCCTACTCTTCAATCTGTACATCGAGGAAGCAATGATGGAAATAAAAGAAAGGTTCAGGAGTGGAATTAAAATACAAGGTGATAGGATATCAATGATACGATTCCCTGATGACATTGCTATCCTGAGTGAAAGTGAAGAAGAGTTAAATGATCTGCTGAACAGAATGAACAGTCTAATGAGTACACAGTATGGTTTGAGAGTAAATTGGAGAAAGACGAAGGTAATGAGAAGTAGTAGAAATGAGAACAGCGAGAAACTTAACATCAGGATTGATGGTCACGAAGTCAATGAAGTTAAGGAATTCTGCTACCTAGTCAGTAAAATAACCAATGACGGACGGAGCAAGGAGGACTTAAAAAGCAGACTCGCTATGGCGAAAAAGGCATTTCTGACCAAGAGAAGTCTACTAATATCAAATACCGGCCTTAATTTGGGGAAGAAATTTCTGAGGATGTACGTCTGGAGTACAGCGTTGTATGGTAGTGAAACATAGACTGTGGGAAAACCGGAACAGAAGAGAATCGAAGCATTTGAGATGTGGTGCTATAGACGAATGTTGCAAATAATTGAGGACGTAGGTTGCAAGTGCTACTCTGAGATGAAGAGGTTAGCACAGGAAAGGAATTCGTGGCATGCCGCATCAAACCAGTCAGTAGACTGATGACCAAAAAAAAAAAGGGAATATCCAGGTATTCCGCTTCGATATCAGCCAGAAATTCTTTAAATTGGCGATGTGAGTCCATGCAAGTGAAGATAATTAACCGTTCGAAGAACTGTCCATAACATTTTTTATGTTGACAATCTTCATACAAAGTGCCTCCTGGTGTATCAGACAATGGCCTGCCGTGAATAAGGAACAGCTGACTTCAGCCATTTTTATAGTGACGTAACCCAGGAATCCAGTGCGTATCCCTCATAGTGCAGGGGCTCCATCTGTTGTTACACTGGTAGGGCATACCCATTTTAAACCCATTGACTCTAACAAGTTTCCACAGCTAGAAAAATATCCAAACCCATGGTTGTGTCTTTTAATGGTATAAGCTCGAGAAATTCTTCGGTGACACGCAGATTGTCGTCGACACCTCGAATGAATATGACAAGCTGAGATATGTCTGCAACGTCCACAGGCTCGTCAAGAGCGATGGAAAATAAAATGCAGTTTGCCACTGTCTCCATTAATTGCTGCTCCATATCTGAGGCCATACCTTCGACTCGGCGAGCAACAGTTTGAGGCAGAAGAACTATTTATTCAAATTTTTCCGTGAGGTCTGCTGGACAAATACAAGCCGCCGAGTCGACAAGGCAATCCTTGATGAGAGTCCCAGCCACAAAGAGTTTCCCTGCTTCCGCAATTCTCAGTGAACATTTGTAACTTGCACACAAACTTTGCCCACTTGTTTCCTGCTCCTACCATGGCAAAAAAAGAACATACAATTAATTTTATACAATCCTGTTTTTAAAACACTTTATCACTTTAACAATTAATTGTTTCATTTATTTAAAGTCAAATAAAATACTAACAAAAAAGATTGGTTTTAGGTGCATTTTCCCCCAATTTCTCTGAAAAGAACAGTGAAATGTGGTCGCAAAATAAATTTTTATCTATTGGAATATTTGCGTTTTAATTAATTGAAAACATAGATCAGACTACAAGATATGTTTTCCCATCCATAAAAACACAAAAACGAAGAATGACTCTTAATTACACTTTCCTGCCTGAAAGAACGTTTCTGACGACTTTTCAGAAAGAGGCAAAAAATTATGTACCTGAAACTTTTTCTTATGTCTGTGCAACGCGATTTAATGCTACTGTAATAGGATGACCGGAGCGGGAGACATGGTCAGAGTTGTAGGGCGTGACTGGGTAGAAGAAGGTGACTGTTTTTAGCAATCCTCCTCTTTATTGTTGGTTCTTCCAATACATTTTCCGGTGGCTCAGCTCCACCGCTCGTGTCGTGGTGGAGACGTGCTGTTGTACACAGCCCAGGGAACGCGACGCCGTGCTCGGTCAGTTGGCTGCGGAGGCGGTAGGTGGTTTGCGGCATGAGGCCTGACCCAGCGTGCCTAAAGCAGATGTGGAGGCTCGTGACGACGCCGGGAGACGCCGGTCCAGCAGTGGGCAACACCATCAGCTGGCCGGTCCTCGGGGACAGCGTCTCTGATGACGACGACGTAACAGCGACCGAGCGCCCAATCGGTCGAACCGAATGCCGATGTCCACCTCTGATGCCCTTAAATAGTGCAGACTGCTGCTGAATCCGCCTGTTACGCATCGACGTGTTTCCTAGAAGGTTTTTGATGAGTTGGCTAATGCAACCGCGCCAGACGTGGCCCACGCCTACATAATTCTGCTAATGCTGCGTTCTGGATGTTGATGGCTGCCGCCACATACACACATACCGACGATCGTTGCAAAACTGTGTCACCTGCATAACGCGCCGGCCAGCCTCTGTCTGTCGTCTGAGGTGAGGCTGGCGCATCACGCACTGAAACACTCTAAATCACAATTTCGCATCATATTTCCTAAAAATAACCCTTTGTCCTCTACAATTCCTCCCTCGTACGAAAAGAATTCGTCCCCAAATTCAACCAAAAAGTCAAAACAACGACAGTTCACTTCACAAACACCACAAAAAGCGATTGATTCACTATTTACACAGTGTTCATTCAGCTCTATCCTCAGTCTAATTTTTGTTCATAAACATTACTCAGTGTTCTGCTGCAGTGCCTCACAACTGTTCAGTGATTTTGTCTGGACCCTTAGGTTAAAGGTTGGAAGGGACGGGATGTGGGCTACCTTCCTCTTGAGCCGATAGTAGACTAATTCTATGACAAAGATAAAAATACAGTTGGCGGTGGTTGATGATCCAATAACTAGTAAGCGTTGCTTATGTTCATTACGGTACTCATGCACTCATTGAAAAAGATGTTCCATAGTTATACGTCCATCCTGAGCTGCTAGCATCCGGTCCAAAGCGGCGAGCAAAGTCGGGTCTCATGTGCTATTAAAAGAGTGAGATATTCTTTCGTGACGAATTGCACTGGTTGGTTGGGTAAATAAATCAATGTGCGTGTTATATTCATGATTGTAGCTCCAATAATCACGGCTGGTAAACGGAAAATTGGCCCTGAAATGTCACACTGTGTGCCGTTAATTAAGAGTCTTTGCCCCGGCAATTCTATTCTTTGCGTACTCCCTTGCTTACCCTGCTCCTAACGAACGCAAATAACGACTGTGTTTTCCATTACTAAAAATACTCAATGTGGACCCACTTGCTGAAAGAACTGCACCATGCCTGCTATAATTTCCTTAGGGCAATCCGTGACTGGTTCTTGAGAGTGGAATAGAGAATACTCACAAGATTTTGGAACAGTGTGTAATAATTTCGTGGGCAGATGGTAACTGGACCTGTTGGACAACGCAGCAAGTCGTGTGCACTGAGGAATGCATGAGCTTTGCTGCTACGCACCACTAACAGTATTTCCCGTACCGTTAATTGCAAAATTTCCCACTTAACTGGATACATTGCTAGGTGTAACATTCAAATTTACAATCCTTACATGTTAATGGTATTATGATATGAATTCTCAGCAGGGTAACGGACCGTGTACTGGTAACAGTGGCCATTTTGTAGTACAGAGATAGGTGTTCGTCTGTTAATGTCGTCAGTAGCTCCTGGGATGCGAGCAGTTCCGATTCAACTTTCCGTAATTCTTCCTGAAGTTGTTCCGAAGGTAACAGTACCGGGGTTAGGTGCCAGCACATTGCGTGCAACAAAGCCTTCTGTAGTTCCGTGGCTTCTAAGTGTGCTTCCGTAATACTCTCAGCAAGAAAACGGAGCAGCTTAGAGATTATCAGCCGTGAATCGATGTTATCCAACGGGTACTTGATTATACCCAAATCATGATTGGTTGTGTTGGCTGTGGCCTGAATGTGGTACATCAAGGTCGTGGCCAAAGCTCGCAATTGGCGCATATTATTAACTACATCTTTCTCCAAACTCTCTAATTGGGTTGTGTGAAGATCTAGCATTCCCTGGTTGCTATTCACATTTTCCTGTAACTGCTGTAGCGCTTCATTAATATTTTTAATATCTTCCGCGTCAGCAGTCCCAAAACCAGTTTTTAGGATATGGCCACCTGCATCTAACTATTCTCTTTTCCTACGGACATGCGGGATTAACCCTGCAGCTTGCCGCAACTGAGCTTGTAAGCATGAAAAAGCTGATCGTAGTAGCTGATATTCCCCCTGTGTGTCATTAAACCTTGACTTATTAGACACCATGGAATGAAGTTCATTAAATGTATCCTCTAACTAACAGATTTAACCTTCAACCGCCCAAATATTACAGCCCAACCCTTAAGGTCCATTGATGTCCGGACATAATTACGTCCCCTTGTCGCGAGAACAAAACACCACTTGATATAGGATGTACCTTCAAGGCTTCAGCTAAGTTGCAAAAGCAAAACGGAATAACTATGCTGAGAGATAGTGCACACCTTCCCTCTTCCCTCTTCAGCGCAACCTATGACGCTGGAACTGCTGTTCTTACCAGAACGTCACGCACCCTTAGAAACAAAAGAAAAACAACTCACATTAGCTCTTCATTTTTGCACCTGGCCTAAGAGCATAATAGCATGTCTGATCGCTTCCACAATTAACTTGGTTCTCTTGTTTATCTACTCCTTTCTTATTCTTTTTCTTAGATTCATCTTTCTCTCCACTAGAAGTTACTGCAGACAAAATTCCTCTTGAAAGGCCTAATTCGGCTCACATGCACAACAGTAGGGCGAGTTGGAAGCTGTAATTTTACATTCATCGGCGATGTCATCTCGATCACCTGGAAAGGACCTTGTAACGGGATACAAATTTTTTCGTTTTGCCTTTTGGCACATATGGATTAGTCATCATCACCCATTGTCCTACATGATATTTGGGTAAAGCCGCCTTTCTATTGTGAACTTTGTCCTGTCTCTTGAATGCTATAGTGTTCATTTTTTTCAGCTGCCGCCGGATTGTTTTCAACTTTGTGGGTAAATCCTTAACAGCCGAAATATCGGTTCCTGGTGGGGTCTTGAGCAATTCAAACGGAGATGGCATCTTCTGACCAAACAGTACTTCATACGGAGACAATCCTGTACTTTCATACACTTTTGAGTTAATAGCCACATTTACAAACGCCAATACGGTATCCCAATTGTTGTGTTGCGAATTTACATAATAACTTAACATCTTAGCTATTGTACGATGAACTCTCTCGGTCCGACCATTAGCATGCAGGTGTAACGCGCTTGTTCTCGATTTCTTTACGTGCAACAACTTGCGTAACTGTTACATCAAATCGGACATAAAGTTTGTCCCTTGATCTGTAATTATAGTTCCAGGTATTCCGAATTTCAGTATCCATTGATGTACCATGGCGTGAGCCACTGTTTTGGCTCGGTGATCCAGAATAGCTGTCATAGACACATAGCGCGAAAAATGATCTATTATTGTTAAAACAGCGATTATCCGCTGGTGTTTGCATAAATGGTCCCAAGACGTCTACGCCAAATAATTGGAGAGGTCTATCCGCTTCCAGTAGTTGTTGCAACACAATTTTCTGATGACTCAATTCCGCCTGTTGAGCACACGGTGTGACGCTACAACGCAGTCCTTGCTATGAATTTTTTCGCTTACTTAACACATGAAACTGTTTGTATACAATGTATTGTCTAGTGCAAACATGTATTGTAAATACTATGCTTAAGTTATGTAATATTTAACACTGGCAAGTCAGGGCTTATGTAGTTAACGCTGAAGTCAGAGAGATTGTTTTGTCGTGCCGCTGGGCACGGGAGCGCGCCAGCGGGTAGTAGTAGTAGTGACGCCATGCTCGGAGTAAGACGTACAGTCGAGTGCTGCTAATCCTAGCTGTATTACATCTAACGGCTAGTGTGTGGACCTAAGTACGACGGGAAAGTAATGGTCGGCATATCTGGAAGCATGGCCGGGCAAGTTATTATGGATTAATGGGCATAGTGCTGAAGAAATGAGGACTTAAATGTGAAGCGCACTGTGGGCCCAAGTCGCAACAGTAAAAGCCCGCTGCTACATTGTGTCGCTGCCGTGGACTTCCGTCAATCCACCGACAACTAGGGAAGTTAGATCTACGTAATTTTCGTAGAATAAAATTGTAGAAGACTTGCCAGTGACTGTGCTTTTCTCTGAAGTTGAACAATGAATAACAAGCACTTTAATAATCGAAGTGTTGCAGTTACATTCCACTCGAAAATAACACCAAGTAGGTTCCTTCTAATCCTTACCTTATTGAACCGAGTGTGTCACGCCATTATCAAGAGAAAATATGTTAATTATCAAATTATTTGCATAGATGGTGAAGAGTAAATTTCAGACTGGTTATCGTAGTTAATTGTTGCACTTAATAAGCTTACGCCAGCTGTAGTAACTTAATAATAGACTAGAGTAATAAATAAGATTTATTTCAGTGCATATTCAGCTGAAGTTAGTTCAAGGATATTTCATGAAACTATAAAGCTTATTTCACCTGACAATCCCCCAATTAATGAATTATTATCATCAAAACATAGTTAATCAATTATTGGCAATATACTTAATTATCAGTAGATTAAACTGTGCAAAGTACCCAATTTTAAAGATAGAATGACAGTCCATTATTCAAAATCTCGATAGATAATTATCTGTGTTGTCAGCATTGCACTTAGCTGACAAATTATGAACAAAATAATTATCAAAATACTTATTTAAAGTTAACCATTAATGTTTAAGTGTAGTTAGATTGTTATGATGTTGTTTTATATGACTACTGAGCCTGACACAGGACTTACGTAAAAGTTCCCGTTCCACCTGCTGCACTACAAACAGGTAAACTTTATTTTTGACACAATTATTCATGTACTTAACAGTACTGTCGCTCATCAGTTGAGCTGGCGACCGATTTTTTTAATTGCTTTTACAACTTAATCATTTCTTTCAGCAAAATTTCCACTGGCAAAATTCATTTCCAAATTATTTCCATTATTGCATTTACCGATCGGTATTGAATGAAATTACTCATTCAATAACGATCAAGTTATAACGTCTCCTGTTTCCCGTGGAATAATCATTATTTACTTCGGATTCGGATGCCTTATCCCGACACGGGTCAAAATTCGTAATTCACGGTTATGTCAACTTGTAATTTCGTAAATCCCGGGAAGCAGGGGGGTGTTATAACGGAATACAATTCTTTACGTACTGATCGACATCCTGCCTATGCATTGACCACCAATAACTCTGTGCTACTCCCCTTTCCGTTGCTCTTCGACCCGAATGACAAGGAAACATTGAATCATGTGCTTGCTTTAAAATTTCGCTTCGCAATGTTTCTGGTACGGCTATGTGTGGGGCGTTCCTAGTTTTACGGTACAATATCCCGTCTTCCACGACGAACTGTCGCTGCGAGGTAAATCGTTCACAATCTGTGTCTGCGGTTTGTGCCTCCCCCCATTCGTTCTCATTTATTCCTGTGCATTCAATGGCACATACTTTACGACTCAGACCATCCGCGTTTCCGTGCGATTTACCCGGTCGATGAATCACTTCAAAATCGTGCTCACTAAGATGCAAAGCCCACTTAGTTAATCCACTCGTTGGGGCTTTAAGCCCTAACAACCACTTAAGTGCTGCATGGTCAGTAATAACCTTGAAACGTCGTCCATACAAATAACACCAGAAATAGATAATTCCGAAAATTAATGCCAATAACTCCTTCTCGGTTGTTGAGTAATTTTTTTCTGCATTGTTTAGCTGTTTGGAAGCATATGCTATCAGGTGTTGCTGCCCATCCATTTCCTGAGATAAAACAATACCCATAGCAAAATTGCTAGAGTCACAAGATAATATAAGCTGTTTACTAAAATCTGGAAAAGCCAAAACTAGACTAGAATTTTTTAACTTTTGAAAAGCCTCTTCGCAATCTGCTGACCAGTGAAATTTTGTTCCCTTCTTCAACAAGTGCCTGATGGGCCTTGGAATTTCTGCAAATTTTGGAATACACCTCCTGTAAAATTTGGCGACATCTAAATGAGACTGCAACTCTTTTACTTTTGTAGGTGTCGGAAAATTCATTACCGCCTCTACAAGTTTCGGATCCGTGCGGACACCCTGGTGTCCTATAATATGACCTAAATAACAGACTTCTTGCAACAAAAAATATTTTTCCATATGAAGAGTTAACCGCGCTGCTTTCAGACGATCGAAAACTTCGCGCAAACGGCACACATGTTCTTGCACGTCCTTCGAGAAAACAATTATGTCGACCAAATATACCATACACTGATTAGGTTTCAGCCCTCGTAACACGCTATCTAGTAACCGATGGAAAGATGCCGGAGCATTTTTGAGTCCGAAAGGCATTCGTCTATACTGAAAATGACCTGTATGTGTTGAAAAAGCTGTCTTCGGTCGGTCTTCCGGGGCGATCTCCAACTGGTGGTACCCACTTCGAAGATCCAAGGTCGTGAAGTGCCGACACTGACCCAAATTATCCAGATTTTCAGTGATATTAGGCATTGGGTATGCATCTGATACAGTTTTTTTTGATTCAGGAAACGATAATCATAACAAAAACTATATGGATAAAGATTTCGCGGCAGATTACACAATGCTGGGAGAATCTGTCAGCTGGTCCGCACTGAGGGGTAAAGTAGCACATTTGAAGGGCAAAACAGATAAGTCATAGAGAACCTTTTGACGGAATATAAAGAGTTATTTAATTCTCATGATATAATGCCCGCCACACTGTTAGTTCAGCATTACATCCCCACTCGGAATGAAGCACCTACAAAAGTAAAAGAGTTGCAGTCTCATTTAGGTGTCGCCAAATTTTACAGGAGGTGTATTCCAAAATTTGCGGAAATTCCAAGACCCATCAGGCACTTGTTGAAGAAGGGAACAAAATTTCACTGGTCAGCAGATTGCGAAGAGGCTTTTCAAAAGTTAAAAAATTTGTCAACATCTAGTCTAGGTTTGGCTTTTCCAGATTTTAGTAAACAGTTTATATTATCTTGTAACTCTAGCAATTTTGCTTTGGGTATTGTTTTATCTCAGGAAATAGATGGGCAGCAACACCTGATAGCATATGCTTCCAGACAGCTAAACAATGCAGAAAAAAATTACTCAACAACCAAGAAGGAGCTTTTGGCATTAATTTTCGGAGTAACCTATTTCTGGTGTTATTTGTATGGACGACGTTTCAAGGTGATTACTGACCATGCAGCACTTAAGTGGTTGTTAGGGCTTAAAGCCCCAACGAGTAGATTAACTAAGTGGGCTTTGCATCTTAGTGAGTACGATTTTGAAGTGATTCATCGACCGGGTAAATCGCACGGAAACGCGGATGGTCCGAGTCGTAAAGTATGTGCCATTGAATGCACAGGAATAAATGAGAACGAATGGGGGGAGGCACAAACCGCAGACACAGATTGTGAACGATTTACCTCGCAGCGACAGTTCGTCGTGGAAGACGGGATATTGTACCGTAAAACTAGGAACGCCCCACGCATAGTCGTACCAGAAAAATTGCGAAGCGAAATATTAAGGCAAGGACATGATTCAATGTTTTTTAGTCATTTGGGTCGAAGAGCAACGGAAAGGAGGGTAGCACAGAGTTATTGGTTGTCAACACGTAGGCAAGACGTCGATCAATATGTAAAGAATTGCATTCCTTGTGATCAATGAGCGGAATTGAGTCATCAGAAAATTGTGTTGCAACGACTACCGGAAGCGTATAGACCTTTCCAATTACTGGACTCAGACGTCTTGGGACCGTTACTGCAAACACCAGCGGGTAATCGCTATGTTTTAACAATAATAGATCATTTTTTGCGCTATGTGTCTATGACAGCTATTCCGTATCACCGAGCCAAAACAGTGGCTCATACCATGGTACATCAATGGATATTGAAATTCGGAATACCTGGAACTATAATTACAGATCAAGGGACAAACTTTACGTCTGATTTGATGAAACAGTTATGCAAGTTGTTGCATGTAAAGAAATTGAGAACGAGCGCGTTACATCCGCATGCTAATGGTCGGACCGAGAGAGTTCATCGTACAATAGCTAAGATGTTAAGTTATTATGTAAATTCGTAACACAACAATTGGGATACCGTATTGGCGTTTGTAAACGCGGCTATTAACTCAAAAGTGTATGAAAGTACAGGATTGTATCCGTATGAAGTACTGTTCGGACAGAAGATGCCATCTCCGTTTGAATTGCTCAAGACCCCACCAGGAACCGATATTTCGGCTGTTAAGGATTTCTCCACAAAGTTGAAAACTATCAGGCAGCAGGTGAAAAAAATGAACACTAAAGCATTCGAGAGACAGGACAAAGTTCACAATAGAAAGGTGGCTTTACCCAAATATCATGTAGGACAATGGGTGATGATGACTAATCCATATGTGCCAAAAGGCAAAACGAAAAAATTTGTATCCCGTTATCAAGGTCCTTTCCAGGTGATCGAGATGACATCACCGATGAATGTAAAATTACAACTTCCAACTCGCCCTACTGTTGTGCATGTGAGCCGAATTAGGCCTTTCAAGAGGAATTTTGAGGACCTTCCTTCATTGTCTGCAGTAACTTCTAGTGGAGAGAAAGATGAATCTAAGAAAAAGAATAAGAAAGGAGTAGATAAACAAGAGAACCAAGTTAATTGTGGAAGCGATCAGACATGCTATTATGCTCTTAGGCCAGGCGCAAAAATGAAGAGCTAATGTGAGTTGTTTTTCTTTTGTTTCTCAGGAGGCGTGACGTTCTGGTAACAACAGCAGTTCCAGCGTCATGGGTTGCGCTGGGTCAGGCCTCATGCTGCAAACCTCCTACCGCCTCCACAGCCGCTGACCGAGCACAGCGTCGAGTTCCCCGGGCTGCGCGAATCAGCACGTCTCCACCATGACATGAGCGGTGGGGCTGAGCCACCGGAAAATGAATTGGAAGAACCAACAATAACGAGGAAGATTGCTAAAAACAGCCATCTTCTTCTACCCAGCCACGCCCTATAACCCCGACCATGTCACCCGCTCCGGACATCCTATTACACTTCTTTGGTGATCCCTTCAGGTTTTATCCTTTTGTCAGCGTCGCTGCCGACCATACTCTTCAACGCTGATTTCTTGATTATGCTCACTTGAGTAGTACTAACATGCGGTTTCCATGCTACCGTGTGTGCATGCTACGTTTACAAAATCATTCCTGCCCTTGCAGTCTACTGAGCACAAGTCTGCTGGATGAGTTAACTGCTTACTCGTGCCATTCTCTCGTCTTCTGGTTTCTGAGTCTTTTGTAAATAACCTAGACACTTAACTCGATGACAGTGTAATGCCATTACACTGTCGAGGTAAGTGTCCAGGTTATTTACAAATGTAACATATCACAGGTCTCACTTGATGCCCTTGAAAATCGCATCGATGAGATACTCTCAGTCGCATGCTTCAAACTTCCCTATGTTTACGTCTGCATGGGTTTCCTCTACCCTTCCTTGTGGTGAGGGAGGATGGTGCAGCCGTTTCTCTGCTCCACCACAATTCGGCTGCGTGGCGTCTATTTCCCTGATGCATTTTCCATAGTGCAATACCTCACATGACGGCCTCATTTTTTACACCTAAAACAGTTATCTCTTGGGCCACTGGATTCACTGAACTTTTCTTTACAAGACGTTGTGGATGTTTCTTCTGGTTAACGCCAGATCTCCTGATTGTGTTAATGTAAATCCTCTCCTCTTGCTCTCGCCATTGTTTTAATCCTCTCATCTTCGATTACCTGTATGAACATTGCTTTTGCCAGTCTCCCAACTAGAGCATTACTACCCGGAATGTCTGATGCCCATCATCACACCATTGATGGTTGCGCGAAATTGGCGTTGCAGTGTTTCAACGCGACTCGCCCTTTCGGTCATGCTTTCGGCCCTTTTCTCTCTCCCAGAGAATAATAAACACACATGGTAATCTAATGTTCGTATTGACTCATAGTTCTCCAACAAAATTCATTTTACATCTGTCCAAGCGTCAAATCACATACTAGTACTTTACATCGAGCTACACCCACAACCGTAGTTTTAACAATTCCAGTAGCAGCCTATGACTATAGTATGGCCTTAGTTCGAATGCTAGGTCACAACTAACTACGAAATCCCAAAATTCTTCTTTTCCGTCAAAAGCCCTTGGAATTAACCTAAACGCATCAGACACGACTTCGTGCTCAGTTGGAACCTCACTGCCTCCAGATTCATAGTAAATGTTTTTTCGTGCTTTTCGCAGCTGTAGACATCGTTTCAGTGCTATGTTGTGATCCGCTGAATCTATTTCACGGTCAGGTGTTGCGGTGTGCAAGGTTGGAAATCCGTGGGGTCAGCTCAAACATGCCACTGATTCAGCGTCGGTGCTACCGACTTCAGGTGTAACTGTAGCGAATGCATCCTCTGTTGTTTACCACTAGAGGCTGCTCCCAACGCTCTCGTTATTCTTCGATGCGTGACAGTGACTTCTTTTCGACTTCTTCTTCTTCTTCTTTTACCGCTGCTGCTGTACACTAGTAAGGACTGCTTTGCCTGGGCATCATATCTCATCTACCTCGAAAGCTCAAGCCCGTTCAATCTAAGACAGGGCTTGTTAGTTCTTGTAAGAGAAAATCCTATCTTCCATGGTCTAAGTCACGTCACTTATTACTAAAGAAACTTAGTCAGGAATGGAATCCTGGATCCTACATCCGACACCAGTTATATATTTCGTATCCTGACGTAGGTCGCGATATGCTTACCTTAGAAGTTCACTCTCAGATTAGAGACGAAGTGGGATTTTTGGTCATCCGTTTCTTGGTAGATGAGCGGCTATGTACAGGAGTAAGACAGTGATGTGGCCAAGCTGAGATTTTCCAGGTCTCTGTGATGGGAGCCAGTACAGGATGACTCAGACAGTAGGCTAAGTAAGTAGATATGGAGACGATAGGAGAAATAAGATCCTGGGTCAGCTTACTGGTCTGCCTTTTTATCGCTTCTTCTTGTGTTAGCAGTGAACATACAAAGAGCACAGACAATGGATTAAAGCAATAGAGATGAGTGTTACTAGATTCTCCAGTCAGTTGCCAGAACAATGGTCACCCTGGCCTACAACTCAGTTAGGAATCAGGTATACACACCAATGGATCGTACTACAGACCATGAGCCATGGAGGTGGCATGGTCTATAGTTCTAATCAAACCCTTCGGTTAAAGTACTCGCCACAACGTAACTGAAACCAATAACGCCAGCCGAGAGATATGTGTAAGCAAAGTTTGCAAGTTCTTCTTAGAACACAAAGTTAATTAAGCCTGACTGCTCGCTTACATAGTATTTGCTGTAGGCTTGTCCATTTGAAGCCTCTGTCGCTCGTTGGAACTCCTGAACTCTGCCAGACTCTGACTGGCTTGGCATTTGAAGGTCTATACATATAAGAAGTTTGAGGCTGTTTCCTTATAGATGACACATGCCCCATCTGGACTCCAACCTGTACACCTCCACCATCTCCCCCCTCAAGACTGCAATCACCACCACTGCCACAACTGCTGCTGCTGCTGCCACCGCCACCACCATCATCACCACAACCACCTCACCCCAACCCATCCTTATCCTCACTCCATCTGACAAAGGCCAATTTCCCTATGTGTGAAACGGTGGAATTCTGATTTTTGTGGGAAATTCTAAATTTTGGCTGGAAATATTAAAAAATACTACTGTGCTAGTGTTTTTCATGTGATGGTAGAGATGTTGTCCTAAGTATGAACTGGTTGGAGATTCAGATTGGTACATTGTCATGCTGGCTAACTTGGAATATGAGCACCAACCTAACTATGACGTCAGAATCCAATATGGCTGACCTGGAATATAAGATGGTGACTGGCACATACTGGCACCACTCTGTGATGTCAGAATCCAAGACTCAGAATACGGGCATAGGCTCTATGACACCAGAATCCAGGTTCTGGAACACTGATGCACAGACAAAGGATGATTGTGCAAGTTCAACCCTGTGTGTTAACCTACTTGAAAAATTTTCCTCAGGCTTCCATCCACTTAGAGGTCGCTGCATACTGCTTCTTATAACTCTAAGTTTCGATCTTTCCACACTGGGAGGAATTTAAACAAATACCTTACTAACGAGCATAGGAAATGAGGTTGAAAATTACCAGACACTTTCTCTAGCCAAGTCTGCTCAACAGTGAATGTGCCATCTGGTTATGTACTGCTGAGAAGCTTCAGAGAGTTGCTCCAGCCAAGTCTGCTCAATAGGGAATGAGAGAGGAATGCTTTGATTGAGAAGCACTAGAGAGTTGCTCTAGCCAAGACTATTCAATTGGGAACGAGGGAGGTATGCTGGGGCAGCTAGTGAGAAGCACTAATAATCTATAATCCACACATACTGGATGGAAATTAGAAAATCAGGAGCTGCACATGGGTCGTCCTGATGGTGGTCACTTGTGCACCGGCTCTGAAACCGAAAAAAATAAGTTCGGGTATTATGCCTGTAAATTTCATCATAAAAATATGTGTGGAGCGCAGATGGTGTTAGTAACGTAAAAAAGCACTACACAGCTGTCAAATATGCGAAATTATATGTGGAAGCCATGTAGCATCGACAATTGAGAATGAAACAGTGCTATATTTGATCGAACAGTCCGCAGGTGTACTGCTGGTTCATAGTGTCCAACGGGAACAATATTTCAGCGATCAGATACGTCACCATCGTTAGATGCGCTGACGAACTGAGCTCCTGAGAACGCGTGGCCAACTTGTATCCCGTCCTCCCGTGAGCCGTTTCCTCCATGGTTTGCGCCCGCGGCCACGTGTGGTCGGTCATAGTGGCGCTACGGTCGGCTCTGCATTGATGTAGGTGTTCTGTCCACCCCTATCGCCAGATCTTTTTGTTTGCTGAAAGTCTTCTTAACTGAACTCAGTGCTGGTTTACAAGCCTTGCTAAGTTTATTGCCGCAACCTCGGTTGATGATATCGTACCTGGTGCGAATTTCTGTGCCCCTCTAACGACCCTAACCCAGTATTTGTATGTCTGTGCGAAGATCCTGGTACATTCTTACTCCATCACGTGATTCTCGGACAAACAGTGCTCTCCGACCGCTGACTTGTTGCAATACATCAGTTGAGTGTGATGATGCTATTTGGTTTCTGGGGTGTTCAACTGCGCAGCACATACAAAGTCCCAATTTTGACACAGTCCAATTTTTACACACTGCAATCTCGGCACTGTCAGTAACGATGATTATGAGGATGAAATGAAGAGGACAACACAAACACACAGCCCCTGGGCAGAGAAAAATCTCCAACCCGGCCGGGAATCGAACCTGGGACTCCGTGATCCAGATGCAGCAACGCTAGCCACTAGACCACGAGCTGCGGACGCATTTGAGTGTGCCTCTGATGCTCTCCACTCTCTGTCCAATATATGTCTTTCCACGTTCACACGGAATCTGGTTTACACCGGCCTGCTGAAAACAGAGCGCATCTTCGATGCTTTCTAATGATGCTCGTGCTTTACTGGGCAGATAAAAGACGGTTTTTACTCATTGCTACTTCTCTATGCGTTCGATTTTTCCCGACAGTGCCTCAGTGTACGGTATAAAGGCAGTGGCAGCCTCTCCCTCCTTGACCTCTTCCTTCTCCACAGGTTATCTTGTTGTGGTGGGTGGAGAGCACACCTAATCTGCCATTCTGAGTACCAGTTTTCTTGGAATATGGTTTTGAGGTGTTCCAGCTCCTGGGGCAGAGTCTCTGCTTCTAAGATGGTACTCGGTCTGTGTACTAGTGCCTTTAGTACCCCATTCCTCTGCGTAGGGTTCTGGCAGCTATCTGCATGCAAAGACAGATCAGTGTACATTTTCTTCTGATGCACACCGTGGCCCAATGTGCCATTATTTCTTCTCTTGACTATGACGTCAAGGAATGATAATTTCCTTTCTGCTTAAGTCTCCACACCCGTCTGATGTATCCCAACAAGTCAACGATCACAGAGCACTGTTTTTCTGAGAATCACTTGATGGAGTTCGAGCGTGCCAAGATCTTGGCACAGACTTCCAAATTCTGGGACAGCATCGTTACAGAGGGCGTAGAAATTTGTACCAGGGTCGATCTGATCAGCTGAGGTTGGAGCTATAATCTTAGCAGGGCTTGGGAACCAGCTCTGAGTTTAATTAAGAAGCCTCTCAACAAATAAAACGATCTCATGACCGGAGTGGACTGAGCACCTTCATCGGCACCACCACAGACGCCGGCGCTAGCGTCTCTGCAACTGCTGATGCGCGGACACAGGTGCAGACCACAGAGGAAACGGTTCGCGTGAGGGTGTGTGATATAAGTCGTCCAATTGCCCTCAGAGGCTCTGTTCGTCAGCGAATCTGACAATGGCGACGTGTCTGATCGACGAAATATTATGCCTAATGGACTCTATGAACCAGCAATACACCTGTGGCCTGCCCTATCAACAAATGCGCCAGAAGAAACTGAAGAATCACTACTATATTTATTTACAATTTGAATCCTAACTGTCAAAACGCAGCAAATAAATCTGACAGGAAAGTATAATACTTTCCACGAGGATAATGGTCCACACCTTACTTGTACAGCACATTTCAAGACCAATGGAGTGCAGCACCGAATGGTGGTATATGACTCTAGCGAACACCGGCGACACAGCACAGGCTGCTACTCCATCTGAAGGAGGGAATACGACTCAAGAGTCTTGTCAGAAACCGAACAGGGATCACGCGATGAAAGCGGCAGCGCTCTGTAAACAAATTATGAATCATGCACTTTGGTGCGCCAGCGACAGAGGACTGCAAACAGCAGAACAGCAGCACTGAGTGGTTAGACTCACTCCGATTCAAGAGCCTATTACATTCAGGTAGCTGACCACAGCTGATCAAATTTTATATAGGGGCACACATTACAGCATCGATTCTGCGCTAAGCAAGAAGAGAATGATCCTGATGACACTGACACATTTCGAATTTGTCACGCTAATCGTAGAATCCATCCTTTAATGTGTGTTAATTTACAATAAGAGATGTACTTAATGAAATCAAAGAACTTTGCTGCTGTAACTTCGAAAGGTTTCTGTGATCATACTCGTTTGACAGCAGGGGGGACCAGAGATTTCCACAAGATTTCTAAGTCAGACTTGGAAATGCCGCGAGCAAAGTAGTATTGTATCTACACAGACAGAAATCATAGGAGATTTACTGACAGTTTTTGAAAAAATGGGAATGGCTGCACAAAATAACTAATTTTTAGCGTAAATTGAGGAATTTCCACACCAAAATACT
Source organism: Schistocerca piceifrons (assembly GCF_021461385.2). NCBI lineage: Eukaryota > Metazoa > Arthropoda > Insecta > Orthoptera > Acrididae > Schistocerca > Schistocerca piceifrons. The sequence goes on from NC_060142.1 coordinate 564,937,453, forward strand.
TAACATCATATGTCTCCATAGAATTTCTAATTCGTGGCAGGTGGCATACAGACAGCAGCAAGTCATTGAATTCTCACATCAACTTGAATGAGGGCAAAATAGGAGCTAAACGTCACAAATCTACTAGAACCATTTAGAGTTACCGTATCTAGTGTTACAACAACATACATAGTTCCTGGGGCTCTTAATATGGGAAGAATTACAACAAATCTGAAATCTACGCTTCAGGTGCATCGTCATACACATCGGAACAGGACGCAGAACTGCTTCCAAACAAGCTCTACGATCTGAAGATTATAATTCTTGTGGGTGTTTTACCACGACATGGTGTAAAATACTTTAATTAAAATTTTAAACCGAAGTTCTGGCCGTATTACAACAGCCTTCCTCGAGGCAAGATTGGTTTTTGGTGGACGAAAGGTGTCTGTTTATTGTAGACAATTAGTGTCAATACGTCATACTTTTGAGACGTTATTGGCTCTAAAATATGATAGGCTAGTCATGAAAGAAAGGGGGAAGGTAGGAAAGGAGCTATTCGTGGGCTAGCCGGCTTGTCAGTGACTGGCGACAGTCTGCATATCAACACTTGGCTTCTGGTGGGCATGTTTTCTCCTAGGTGTGCTCAGAAATGCGTTGACAGTTCCTCTGTAGCTGTTTGTTCGGACTGTCGCGTCTGTCCCTAGTGATGCATCTGCCCTGAGAGCATTCGCAGCTCGTTAGACTGTGATAGCTGGTAGCCAGGACTCCGAAAGTTTGTAGCCATTATCTTTATTGATATTGTTACTGCTACGTCCCCGTTGCTGGCTACGGTATGCAGATGACACATTCATTTTCTGGCCACATGGGGAGTTGGAGTTGGGAAGTTTCCTTCAGCATTTAAACAGCCTGCATAACAATAGGCAGTTTACCCATGAAACCGAAAACAACGATGCATTACCATTTTTTGGATGTGGAGGTATATAGAATTGTGGACGTTACTCTGGGTTACAAAGTGTACTGGAAGCAAACACACAGAAATCGGTATCTGTACGTGGAGAGCCACTATCTCCCAGCTCCGAAGTATTCAGTTCTGATCACGCTGACTGCCTTTGCCTACTGCATAAGTGGCACTGACAAAAGCAAAGAAGAATTGATGAGCTACATGACACGTTTTGCACTATTGGTTATGACAACAACATAGACGGCAATGAAGAGAAGATTCCGCTATTGCTCTCAGCATATGTGAAGGGCGTCAGTGAACGACTAGGGCGAGTCCTCCGCCGACGAGGTTTGAAACTGATTTTCCACAGCAGCCACAGGATCTACAATATGATAGGCTCCTCCAAGGTTGCAGTCAATGAGCTAAATACTGCAGGAGTATATGAACAACGTTGTGAGTGCGGAATTGCCTACATAGGGGAGACAGAGAGACCAGTTGGCACAGACGTAGCAGAGCACGAGCGCTGTGTAATTAACACAACATAACAAATTGGCCCAAGCGGAACTCCACCATGACTGACCATCTTTATCCAGGAAGCCCGTGTGCTGGCGAAAGAGCCGTGGACGCTGTAATGCAAAATTCGAGAGGCGATTGAAATTGTTAAGCAGACTGACAACATCAATAGAGAGGACGACTACAAACTTTCGGCGTCCTTGCTGCCAGCTATCCCAGTCCAATGGGACAACTGCCTCAGCCATTGTTATTTGCCTTCAAACAAATTTAGATGTAATATAACATTTTGTGTAGTTACATATCACATGTGGTTCTACACAGTTACTCAACGAATGGAATAGAAATGACATCTAAAGTATTTATTAAACATCTAAGTCCTTGTTTCATGCCACATTATATTCCTTTATTTCCTAAATTTTCGGTAAGTCGGAATTGTATATGATCCCAATGCACCATCCTCATCGTCATTCATCACTAAATATTTTATTAATTAATACTTGGCACATGTTCACCATGCAACTAAAATACGACTGTTTGAACTTTGCAGGTGATTGCAATTGAAAACACGATGTCATGGTGACGAAGGCTACCAATTTATGGCAATATGTACTGAGCAGAACTAGGAAGCAAAAGGGCACTGCTACAGGGACAGACACGATGGCACATGTTGTTTTTATTAAATCTTGTGGTTTTACTGTTTTTAATATAAGAAATTATCTTTTAAAAACCTCAATTTCAAAACAGTACTTTGTAAACAATGATTTCTCATTGTAAGTTTTATGACAAGTTTTCAAGAATCTAAATCTGTTCAAGAATCTAAACCTGTTAGCTTGGTCAAACCAAGGCAGATCGCGCGTCTTCCCCATTCTACACACAAACAGTACGCTCAGTGATAACACAGGTACCATGCGTGTGTCTGACTAGCTGTCATTCTTCGCCAGATAACGCTGCTATCACCTCTATGGGTTTATATCAACAGTAGGTCAGTGGTCATAATGTTCTGGCTAAACAGTATATAGGAAAGAGACTTGTAGACAATATTATGGAAAGAGAAGAGGAGTTAGACAACGAAGAAATGAGAGATGTAGTGCTAAGAAAAGAGTTTGACAGAGCTCTGAAAGGCATAGTCAACAAGAGTAGACAACAGTCCATCAGATTTAATACTTTTGCGAGAACCACCCATAAGAAAGCTGTTCCACATGGAATGCAAGATATATTCAGGTGAAATACCCTCTGCTTCAAAAAGACTGTAGTCATTTCAGTTCCTAAGAAGGAAGATGCTGACAAGTGCGAATAGTCTTATTACCGAACCATCAGTTTAGTGGTGGTAGAAGAATACAAACACGAATAACTTCAGAAGAATGGAAGGATTGGCAAGAGCTGTCCTCAGAAAAGATCAGTTTGTGTACCTAAGAATAGTAGAAACATATGAGGCAATACTGATCCCACTATTTAACACAGAAGACAGATTAAAAAGGGTTAACCTACTTTTATAAGTATAGAGAAAACTTTTGATAATGTTGATTGGAAATTATGTTTTGATGTTTTAAAGAAGGTAGAAGGGATTTAATAGAGTGGGTGAAAAATTGTCAACTAGTTGTATAGTAGCCAGGCAAGCAGTTATAAGAGTCTAAGAACATGAAATATGAGTATTGTTCAGAAGAGAGTGAGACAGCACTGTAGGCTGTCCAGGCTATTCAGTTGGTATATTGAGCAAGCAGTAAAGGAAACCAAGGAGAAATTTGGGAAGGGTGTTGAAGTTTGAGAAGAAGAAATAAAAACATTAAGGCTTGTCAATGATACTGTAATTCTGTCAGAGATGCAAAAGACTTGGAAGTGCAGCTGAATGGAATAAATACTATTTAGAACCAAAAGTAAAACAAGTGTAATGGTACTTACTGGAAGTGAATTAAATTAGTTTATGCTGAGGTAATTATGAGAGTTATTCAGAAAGTAAGGACAGAATTGCTGCAGCTAATAGAATGTCATGCAAACATTGAAATGGGTATGGGCCTTGACTCCTAACGTCCCTTGGTCATCAAACGACGCAATTTGCATTGATATTGTTGCACTGTGCTGTTTAGTGTCTAAAGCATCCCTTAACACACTGTGGATGTATATCATTCAAAGTATATTGCTTTTAAATGTCAAGCACTATTACAGCAATATTTGTAGTAAGTAGTTACAGGGCAAACTTTATCACAAATTGAAATTTTTTACTTAACTTGTACTTGGCGTCGGCATCCAGTAGTTGCGATGGCTGTATAACCTTGTTATAAAAAAAATAGATCCCAGGTCTTTAAACAAGAATGACTGAAGTGTTGGTGATTACTTTTATTAGCAGTTCTCCAAATTAAGTTAACACTTCACAAATCAGAAACAATATCCACTACAAATAATGTTACACACTGCATAGTAGCCTTCATGCATAATATCTCTTTACTCATAGTCATGATAGCAAAGAGTTATGTGCAGAAAGCGAGCAAGGCCGGAGTACTGGTGACTACCTACCTAAAGTGACGCATTGGGTGCCAAAACCACTATGCATATCACTTATGACTTGTTCTGGAACGTTCTAGAAAAATAGATGACTCCAATGAAAAATTTATCAATCTCATTTTATATATATATATATATATATATATAAAATATTCAATGTTAATTACAGATAGAAAATCGTTGCAGTTATTGTCAAAGCGAAAGTTATTTATGTAAGTAATAAGATAAATTACGCAATTTTCAAAATTTCAGAAGTACACCACATCATTAATTAGACATGATTTCGATAATATCGATTGCTAAATTAACAAAAAAGTAGTCAACATTTCTTGTGACTCATGTAAAAATTGATTTTACAAAACAGAAATAAAAATGACGTTTTTTATGTATTCTTATTGACATTTATAGAGAAACTAATTTCCATGATGTAACTTGGTAGTGTATGAAAATACTGACACGTAATTGGTAAAATATATAAAAACCAAAGGTGTGCAATTAACTTATTAAATGTCGAAAAACATGAGTAAGGTACTTTACAATTGAAAATAGACGTAAACATGGATAAAAGACAAGTGTTATTGTAGACTTCTACAATTAAAAATCCCAAAAAATCTTGGCTAATTACGATACCCCCTCACACAAACTCAGATCTAGAATATGCACAAAATTGTATAATGTTATCGAACATAAAGAAAAATTAGTCAACCCATGAAAATCGTTGCTTTTATGTGTATAATTTTTACTAAGATGTGGAAAATATTTTAGTTCTGAGAACATAAAACAAGTGGAAAGGTGTGGTTTTTGAATAAAAACCTTACATGAAAGTCTTAAAATCATTTTCAAATACTGAAATCTTTAAGTGCACAAAGTTTACCAATAGTTAACTACCGATAATGGAAATCACGAAAAATAGATTTTAAATTTTCTTTTGTAAACATTATCTAAAATGTCATACTGATTTTTCTCAAAAAGCAGAGTGGAAAATATAAAAATATTTTAATTAAGCGTCACTGTATAAAGAGTATTATAAACATCCATTAAATAACTGAAAGTTCCTAAGTTTATAGGAAATTACAAAAGTCGTTTGACAGTCTGTGACCATGGAGACCTTGACACATTCTATGTCAAACAAATGTTTAGTATAATTACGAACATGAGAATATTTGAAATGTAAAATCGGCTTTTAACATTGTGTAACAAACAATAAATTATTGAACTCAGAACATGTCCTGATTCCTTTTCCTCAACAAAGAAATGTCCTTTGTCTTTGTTTGGTTAGTATGGAGTTTGTATTCCCCCATACCCACTGTATTGATCGTTTTAGATCTGACAGCAATGTGATACTATTTTCTGAGAATGGAGGATTAGCAAACACATCTACATACTTTTTATACACACACGCAGGTGTGAAATTTGTATAAATTAAAAGTAGCACTAACAATTTCAAAGAAATGTATTTATATTAAGTACAACTAGGTATTATTTCATGAATGAAAAATATATTTTAGCACTGAGTAAGTCGAAAAATGTTTGTTTGCAAGCAGTAGTCACAGGATAAGGTCACTGACTAGTGTTGTCTGTTTCACTAGATGGTAGAACAGTTTAATGTATTTTCGTTCATTACATAAAATTCCAGTTGTCTGGAAAACGCTGTGCGCTGTTGTGCATCCCAAAGCTGGGTGGGGAGGGGGGAGTTTCGAACTGTGGGAAATGTGAACTGAATCTCGAATATGAAGCTGAAGAGGTAATGGTAATATTGATCGGTGCAGTAGGCAACATGACTGTCGATTGTTCGTGGCACACAACTGGTTGTGACGACATGGTAAGCAGTGGTTCATATTCAGTTCACTGTGTGGAAGGTGTGGTAGACACAAAAGTGGCATCACAATTATGTTGTGATAGCATTGTTCTCATACACCAACAGCAGATTCGTTGGTGGCCACCACAGTCGAGGCATAGTCAAGCTGGTATTGTCTATAGGCACGAGGCGCGAATTATTAACGCACCCTGTTTTCACTACTGTATTTGCACAATGACAACCCTGCACATCCAGCACTGCAGTCATTTTGGCACAGTAATCAGGTGCACCATGATGGGTGATGCACTGCATAGTGGCCAATTGTTGCGATGCAGTACACTGGACTGGACTGTTACAGAACATCGAATTTATTGCGCGTTTCACGACAGCTGTGGGGTCGCTATGTAGGAAGAGTCGACCAAGGAACAGTAGGAGCTGTTTCCAATCATGGTTAACAATAATGTATACTGTAATCTCAAGAGTAACTTTATATACATCTGCAGTGAACATTATTACAGAACAGATTGTCCTCCTCCTCATTCTGTCCAAAGAACATCTACTTTGCGCTGGACCAAGACATTCATGTGTCATGTAGAGGTTGATATACCTTAAAAATCATAGCATTTAATTTTCAGTTAAACAAGACTGCAGTAGTTATTTGGAGATATAATAAATTTATCAACTGAAAATCACATACCATAAATATATCACACCCGTTTCAGTACTGCATAAAAATCATCAGTGCACCCATATAAAATAAAATTTTACTTCAACAGATAGCATAAATTAACTTAGATCATTCTCCACAGTCATATACAGCAGAATATAAGAAATGACATCAAACAAAATTACAAAACTGAGCAACAATAAGTCCCTAACACATCGATATCTCTAGATCATCATTATCACCATTATATATGTCACAGAAAAATAGAAATCCCTTCTCAACATCATAAATGACAGACTATTATAAACCTGTTCACAGCACCAATAATACCACAAATCACGTCTTCATAGCTTCAACTAATAGCAATGGTACCTCAAGTAGAAAAATGCTCTGAATATAATTGGAGTACCTCACCCATGACAACACAGCTTATATCTTCGACCAAGAAACTTTTTTACATTGCAGGCGGTCTTTCATACATCTCACTGTATATGTAACCTTTTGTCTACATAATTATTCTTTCGGTCTGACAAACATCCTTCTCTACTTAGCTTTCTCTCACAATGATACTGCAACAGAAACAGAACTGACATAATCAAAATATCCACGGGTGTACTGCCGGTCTACAGTGTCCAATGGGCACAACATAGACTGGCAGTACACCCGTGGATATTTTGATTATCAAATACGATGGGAGAAACTCAAGAATCACAGAACTGACATAGCTTGCAAAAAGTATAGTAAGTTCATTTCCCATCAACATTTCTTTTACTCACTAATACCTTAGATGTTCCCTGATGTTCCTAACAGTTGACTATAATCACAAAACAGTAAAATGATTCCAGGCTGACATCCATTATTTGAGAAATCAAATATATTTTCTACATTCTATATATGTTTTCCAAAATGACAATGTTCAAATCTTTTTTCCTTCAACTATTTCAACAGAAACACCTTGTTTACGCAGTATAGAAATGGAAATTACTGAAATAATACTATATGAGCATCAGGACATTGAGCTTCCCTCGCCTGTGTTACAAAAGCACTTGAGAACCCCTAAGGGTACAATTGTCACAATCCTTGACCACCATTTTCTTGGTCCTCATCTGCTTGCAACTCTGTCACTGTTCCAGTAGCAAGCCCCTGTTTTACCACATTTTGGTTATTACCCGCACAATACACTTCCCAGAAAATTAGCTAAACATTCTCTTAGTTAACTTTACTACGAATTTAAAGCGAAACACGTCGTTAACAATATTGGTGTTTTAATGTTTTTCCGTATTACAGTTTGCAACTTTATCAAACTATTTCCAAAATCACAATCCTCACTCAAATCTGCTAAAGATATCTTACTAATCCGAAGTTCAAACCAACCAAACTAGTAATGCATGGTCCTACAGACATCTCCTACAAAAGGTTTAGTTGTTAATCCTCATTGCTTTTATAAACTCCTCTGGTAATTTTAAGAGTGTAAACTTAAGTTTTTCTACTTTCCACTACAGATAGAGTTATAGATAGTGAGGTTGTGCCCATGCAGGTATCCTGCATTACAAGAATACTTATAGTTTCATCAACTAAATGTTCCTCTTCAATAGGACAGTCAATAGGTTATGGATGGTGGGTTTGTATTTAACTGAATGCTGCTCTCTAAAAACAAAGCAGATTAAACTTTAAGTATTCTTTATCTGGTTATCGAAAGAGATGTTTGCTTCTGAGGTTTCAGTAGCAAGAATTTTTAATTGATTACTATTTTTCTCCACATTGGTTTCTACCAGTTTACTTTTCTTTTAGATTTCATGATAGATTTCATTTAGTTTAATTTACCTAGAATTGTAATTAACACAGCATTCTCAAAAATAATAGAAGCAATTATGAAAGGCATGTTAATGAATTACCTGAATAAACACCATTTTTTAAGTGAATCGCAGTTTGGTTTCAGAAGTGGCAAAAATACGGAGTCAGCCATAGTAGAATTCACAGAAGTTGTACTTGATGCTCTTGATAAAGATGAGTGTGTCACAGGCATATTTTTGGATCTTTCTAAGGCGTTTGATACAGTCAACCACAAGATTCTAGTGAATAAATTAGAAGCATTAGGAATAAGAGGAGTAGCTAATGACTGGTTTCGATCATACCTAGCAGGTAGGGTACAAAGAGTAGAGATAACACATACTTCAAATAGATCTAAGCATTTAGTAAAACACTTATCAGAACCAAAATACATTCATATAGGGGTTCCGCAAGGTAGCATATTTGGAGCAGTATTATTTTTGACTTTCCCACTATTGTTACTCATGGTGACAAAATTCTCTTTGATGATGACAGCAGTATTATAGTCACTGAGAAAACAAGAGAACTCCTTGCCAAGAAAGCAAATGAAACTCTCAAGGAAGTTTATGATTGGTCAATAAGCAATAAAGTAACTTTGAACATAAAGAAAACTAATGCCATGACTTTCAATTAGAAGAGGAAAAAGTCAACATTTAATTAAATGTAGATGGCACCTCTATAGACTGTGTGACAAATGCAAATTTTCTAGGAGTGAATATTGATTCTCAGTTGAAGAGGTGTGAACACACAAAGGTACTTGCAAACAGAACGTCATCAGCATGTTATGTCCTTAGAATCCTTTCATCAGTGTGTAACTCGCCAGTGTCTTTTAGTTACATACTATTCAGATGTACACTCAATTCTCTGCTATGGCATTCTTTTTTAAGGGGAACAAATGCACAAAACATGAACACAATTTTCAAACTCCAGAAAAGAGTCATAAGAATAATAACCAAAAATACTAGTCGAGCTTATTGTAAAGATTTTTTCGAAACAGTGGGGATTTGAACTGTTCCTCGTGAATACATTTACCAGTCAGTTATACACATCAAAAATAACATTGGTAATTACTGCACAAACAGCTCTGTCCATGACCATGCAAAAAGAGATAGACTCAACTGACATTTACCAAGAAAAAATAAACATAAAACTCAAAACAGCATTTTCTACCAAGGAATAAAACTGTCCACTAAATTACCAAAATAGGTTAAAGAAATTGCAAAAATACACTTATTTAAAAAGCAGCCAAAACGTACCTATTGTGCACACTGAAGAATTACTTAGATAAAACAGAGTAGAGGTTTGATAAAAAATTGATGTACAAATAAATAATAATAATAATAATGATTATAAAACATCCAACATTCCACATAACACCCTCACTTTATGTTTTTTTCTTCTAGAAATACTTACCCTCAAGCTATGTGTAGCACAATACTGACACCTCTTTCTGAGCTCAACATCTTACTCATTATGGAGGGATGCAGACTCAGTTTTTCAGGATAGCAAATCGGAAGTTGCGGTACAGAAAATGGCCCAGAGATCACCAATGTCTGTGGGTGTGTGGAGTGAACGGTGTGGCATTACATTATTTTCATAAGTTATTTGTAAAAAATGTATTGTATACCAGGAGTAAATCTAATGATTATGTCTAACCAGAAGTCTGTAAATATATATGTATACGAATTATCTTATTTTAATTTTATCTTAACTTGTAAATACTTTGACATGTCCTACATCCTTATAAAAAGAGATCTACAGTAGTATAAAGCTACTACTACTACTACTACTACTACTACTACTACTACAGTGTCCTGGTCTGGCCTTCTTTTAACTTGCATTTAGATTAAGTCCTGATGCCTTCCTCTCCCCCTTTCCCAACTCTTCATTACAGCTTTTTCACTGTTCATCATCTTTAAAATTTTTGAAAATTATGAACATTCACATCAAAAGTTCAATATTTTAAACATTCATACATACTTACGTTATGCTTTCTTTTGAAGCCGATTCGAACAATGTTCCGTTTGGGCTTTTATTTTCGTGCGCTCATAGTACTTTTTAAACTCCCACATTTACAGTCCTTCATAAATTTCTACATCTTTGAATACATCCACCCTCACGTTTTTTCCTTGCTATTTTCAATAATCATTTTGCGTTTGGAATACATATATATTAATATCTTTCTGAAATGTAAAGTCTGAATTAGTCTTTTAGTCAACAAATCTTCACAATCCTGGACTTAGTCCCTCGGTATAAAGCTCCACTTAACACAGTGATGACGTATATTATTCCAAATGCATTGCTTTTAAGTGTTGACAAACTGTAAGTTTTTGTGATGTCTGCAAAACCTTGTTATGAAAGAAGCAGCTCCCAAGTCTTTAAACAAGAATGACCAAAGAGTTGTTGATTACTTTTCATATATCTACTTTAATAAGCATCTATTTAAAATCACTTAGTACCTCACAAATAAGAAGAATTTTCCACTAAAAATGATTTTACAGGTTGCATAGTAAACTTCATGGATTTCTTTGTTCACAGTCATGATAGCAAAGAGTTAGAAGCAGCTAGCGATCAAGCTCAGAATACTAGTGAGTAATCACCTGAAGTGATACTTCAGGTGCCAAAACTGCTATGAATATCAATTAGCTTCGTTCTGAAAGGGTCTAGAAAAATCGATGACTCAAATGAATAATTCATCATTTCAGATTTTTATATTTTACATATTTCCAAAATATTCAAAGTGTACTGCAAACAGAAAATCGTTGCAGTTATTATCAAAGTTAAAGGTATTTATAAAATTAATGAGATAATTTACATACTTTTCAAAATTATGGATGTTATACTATGTCATTAATTTGACACAAAGTGGATAATATCGATTGGTAAATTAATAAAAAAATAGTCATCATTTTTCATGAATTGCGTTACAACGATTTTATAAATCAGAAGTAATAGTTAATTGCCTGTTACATTTTCCTTTTGGCAGTTATAGGAAAACTTATTTCCATGCTGTAACATGGTAGTGTATGAAAATATCGGTATGCAAGCAGTAAAATATGTAAAAACGAAAGGTTCACCAGAGTGCAAATGAACTTAGTAAATGTCGAAAAACATGCATAAGACACTTTACAATTGAAAATAAATATGAACATAGAAAAAAATGCAAGTGATATGGTAGACTTCGACAATTAAGAGAAATTCCAAAAGATCCTGCCTTATTACAAGTGTCAATTAAAATTTTTAAAACAGTTAATCAACCTGCCAACTATGAAACATGGTCAGTGAATCGGCTTTTGACTGCCATGAACGCAGCAGCAGTGGAAATTCATCGACAGGTAGGTGAGATGTACGGCCCCAATGTGATGAGTGACAGTAAACTGTATACATGAATGAGAGCTATCATGAATTGATGGGAAATGTCCACAATAAAAGAAAATCAGGATGTTTAACAGTGAGCTCAGGAGACTTGGTCCAAACCATGGACAAAAAGATTTGTGAAGATAGGCGATTCACAATTTAAACTTTTGCACTGGAAATCCTGAATGTGGGTAGAACAACCTTGTAAAAAGTTGTCTCTGAAAAGCTGCAATTTTATAAACTGAGAGCGTGTTGGTTTCCCAGGATGCATACTGAGAAACAGAAAATGAAAATAATGGCTTGTGCTCTTGCTTTTTAACCCATATCATAAGGAAGTTGATCAGCATTTAGAGAACATTGTCACTGGGAACGATATGTGGGTTTCTCTAACGACCCCAAATTCTGAATGTCAGTCAATGGAATGGGGTCACACAACATCACCAGTCACGCGTAAGATCAAGCAGACAATCTCAACATGTAAGTTTATGTCAACCTTGTTTTTGGATAGACATGGAGTCTTGTTAGTCGACTTTATGCAGCGAGGGACAATAGCAAATCCAACCACTTACTGCGCTACCTTGTGTAAACTTCGACATGGACATAGAATAAGTGACATAATCTTCTGGCAACATGGGTTCTGCTGCTGTACTACAATGCTACATTTCATTCTGCCATTCACACCCAATGTATCATCATTGGGATGGCAGTGCTTTGCAATAGATGAAAAAGTGAAACAAGCAGTTAGACCGATTATCCTCACAGGGGCAAATGTCTATGACTTAGCGATACAAGAGCTTGTAGAACGTTATGACAAATGTTTAAACAAATATTAAAACTATGTAGAAAAATAGAAAAACATGTAATAAATTAGATAAAAACATATTTTTCTGAAAAATATAATGGTTTATGTTTAATAAGAAATCTACCTTACGTTCTGAATAACCCTCATAGATTAGGAAATGAATTACTGAAAGTGGTCGATTTGTGCTGTTATTTGAAGAGCAGTGTAGCTGAAAATGGCAGATGTAAAGAGGATGTAAAAAGTAGACTGACAACAGTAAAAAACTCATTCCAAAAAAAAGAAATGTAATAAGCGTTAAGAAGTCTTTCCTAAAAGCATTTGTTTGGAGTGCAGCCTTATGACTAAGTGAAATGTGGATGAGAAACCATACACACCAGCAAAAATAAAGCTTTAGAATCAGGTTACGGAGGAATCCTGAATACAGGTAGTAATGCAGAGGTACTGAATCGAATCAGAGAAATATAAATTCGTGAGACAACATGTCTAAAAGAAGGGATTCGTAGATCGGACACATCATGAGTCATCGAATAGGATTTGTTAAAAGAGGGAAGTGTGGATAGTAAAAATTTCAGAAGGAGACAAAGACTTGACAACTGCGAGCAGCTTCAAGTGGATATAGGTCACTGAGTTGAAGACAGTTGCCTGAGGTAGAGTAGCGTGGAGAACCACATCAAACTAGTCTTTGGGATGAAGACCTGAACAACAACACCAAATCTGTGACCGCTAGCCTTCCCTAACCATTAATTAGTGCTTGTCGAGTGTTACTTAGTGGCTTAATTTCGACATACTACCAATTTATCTATGTTTTCGCTGGGTCATACAAGAAACATCTGGGTATGATTTATCAAGCTTAACATGAGACTAATTTTAAAGATGTCTGTTTTGTTGTTAGATGCGAAACAGAATGATCTTTCACAAATGTAGTGTCACTATGTTTCTTTTGTGTATTAGAAGAAGATTAAAATGCATATTAGATAATTTGTGTAGCTGGACTAATATTTCTTTGTTATGACTGTATATAAAAGTTTGAGCTAGTTTTATTGTAAGAAGATTGTGATCAACTCCAACAAAAAAATAACAACTTCTAAATTAATATGCCTGTGCCATGATTCATTTCCAAAGTTGGTGACAGTTATGGATTTTGTCATTGCACTTATGAGCCCCCAAAAGAAATTTATGTGCTGAATTTATATGTGACTGATACAGTCTAATTCGAGGGTAACATTATTATTATAAAAATTACATACTAGCTGTTACTCTACATAGTAGAAAAGAGGAAGGAATCAAAATTTTCCTTCAGTTCACGCTAACACAGCCACAGATGGCACTAGGTTGAGGTGATGACACAGATGTGCAGCAGGAAGAACAATTAAGTTTGTTGCAGACATGTTCACTCGTTGCTACATTGGCACCAATCGCCAGGCACAAATTACACATTCAACAGAATGGAAACTGGAAGAAAGAGAGACAGAGATATATTCCTCAGCTTTCGTTACTTGGGGCAACAAGCTATACTTTGGATGCAGTAATACCTACCAGAGAAATGACAGAGCAGTTAAGAGCCTGTAAAAAATCGTTAAACACGTTATTATTCCCCACCCACCTCCATAAAACCACACTTCTCCAGCTCTGGTCATTAGGATCGATGGCAGTTCTATTCAGCGAATATTATGGCGTAGTGACATCAATGATCCAGTACTTCTCATGTACACACTGCTTGGTGTTCCCGAGATGACAACATCTAAGTAAAGACGAGCGTCCACTCGTGGGACATCATATTGATCGCCACCTACCCCATCGCTGACGGGGAGATTGAAGATCTTCCAACATCAGTACTTCTCGTGATGCTTATTGCAGTAACATCATCATCTTCGCTGTGTGAGAGAGTCATCCTGTGCTCCTGTTTCTGAACATCGCTAGAGGAACATCCAGGTGCTAGAGCTGTCTGTCTTGTGGGGCCAGTATCAACCAACTACATGACTTCCAGTTGCACAATACTCCCTGATGGGTCACCACGAGTGCCGTCATCTTCTGGAGAGGGATTGAGGACTCTCTAGCACATTGTGGGAGTAATCTCATTCAAATGCTTCACCTGCCAGACGGCAGATGCAAGACTTTGGTCGAATTGCTGCTGTAGCAGCCTTAATGACAGGCAGCTGAGTCGACAACAGCAGTTAGTGGAGTTTCTCCATGTCAATGGCATGAAGGATCAGGCACATCTAATGAGAAGACACAAAAGGTAAATATGAATGAATAAATATTAACTGGCTAATCATGTTTTATTAGTGCTGGAAGACGATCTTCCACAACACCATTCTGGCAGTGCACAGATGTCTGTGCACAGCCACTTTATGTAGCTAAACAAATACAAGCAATAATTAATAATGAAATAGCAGAAGGCCATCTGCAGCTTCCCAGAAGCTTGGTTCATTCCAAAAGTTGAGAAAATTGGAGAACTACGGTCAGTGAGAACCTAACACTCACTACTGATTCTCACTCGGATTCTTGAAAAGCAGAACTCTGTTTTCTACTACTACTCTACAAAGAAGCTGCAGGTGTACTGTCTCAGTTTGTCGTTGGCATATAGCTGAAACAGGAATAATTGCACAAGGTTCCAGAGCCAGAGAGTATCCCTAACAGATCACATACAGAATTTGAATCTGAGTTTGCCCCTCTCCCTACTCTGTCCCCCAACAGATGCACAATAAACTACAGATCCATTAAGGAAAAAAACTTTCGCAAGGGTATCAGAAGTGATACACAGACTACTATTCAATATAACTGACATCCATCTGTTGCAGAATCTTATACCATAATCCAAGCTCAAATTTATCATTTTGCTATGAATGATTTACTTCACACAAATCACTATGAATTCTGGAAACATAGGTCATGATAAATGCAACTAGGGATTTGTTCATGTGACACCCTGAAGCTTATGGATCAAGGATGTCACAGGGACGCAGTATTCTTGACTTCTGAAAAGCATTTGACTCAGTAACACTCCAAAACTTACGAACCAATGTATTATCATACAGAGTATCAGATTAACTTCGTTACTATAGTGAGAAATTCTTGATACAAAGGACATGAGGTTTTATCTCAGATGAAGTGTCAATAACAGATTTAGAAGTCATTTCAGGCATGCTACAGAGAAATGTGTTGAGACTCTCACTGTTCATATTGTATATTAATAACCTGATGGAAACATAGGCAACTTTGTTTAAATGTTCAGAAACGTAATATTGTGAACACCACAAAATGCAGAAAACTAGTACCCTATGACGACAATTTCAGGGAGTTACAAATGGAATGAGACAACCCAAACAAATTTATGACTGTAACAGGTTTTGGAGTTTTAGCAATCAGAAAAAAATAAAGCTCATTGGTAGCAAAACAGTCTTCAGATCATTGGTAGGATACTCAGAAAATGCATTAAGTCTGTAAAGGAGACTGTTTACAAAATATGGAGGCATCCCATCCTAGAATTACGCTGAAGTGTGTTTGATATATACCTGTCAGTATTAAGAGGAGATACAGAATGCATATAAAGCAGGGCAGCACGAATAGTGACATTTATTTGACTGACAGGAGTGTACATGAACATATCTAAAAATCTGAAATGACAGACAGTCGAAGATAGGTGCCAAGTTGAACAGGCAAACACTTGAAGACGATTATCACATATAAGCCCAGTTACAAAATTCCAAGAGTCAGGTGTTAAGTGAAAAATTTAGTAACACACTAAAGCCTCATATGCATCGCTCCTGTAGTGACCATAAAGACAAGATTAGACTTATTACAGTGTTGTTGCACAACATAACACCATACTTGGTGCTGCTGTAAAAATCTCAGTGATGTCTCCCAGAAACTCCAGAGGCAGAGCAGAACGGATCAATAGCCAGGCGGAATTCCAACACGAAAAATCTGCCAATGACGCATCAGTGAACCCGGAAGCTATTGTTAATACTGAATGAGCTGAGAACCTGAGCTAGCAACGTAGCAGAATGACATCACTGTGGCAGACGAATACCGTCATAATGCGTCATAATGACTGCACGAAGTCTCATAAGAAATCTTAAGTTGGAGGCAAGAGTAACTATTCAGTATACTGAGTGGGCAGAAAGATCTTTGGAAAGATGCAGTTCTGAAACCATGAAGCGATCAAGAGAGCTGACCAAACGAGAAAAGCAGTGCGAATTGCCTCCTCATCAGAGCAGAGAGCACAAGCCAACCCTGCATAAATATACTTCTGTTCTAGTGGAGTTTTATTCAGTTTGCAGCCTTCCTGTCACGACAGGAGGCTTATGTCTGTTGACCCTCTGCTCGTCTTCTATGGATCTTCTATAGAGGTGCAAGTCCCGGCTGGAGAGACTTAGTCGACTTGAGCTGCAGTGCCAACTACTGAGTCAAGACTGTTGGGGAGCCGTGGTCATCACCATACTGCAGGCCTTCTGACAGGCTAAATAGCTGGGCCTGTCAGGAGATCATCATCTGCCATCGTGTCCGTGTGTGACTGCTGCCACTCTCATTCGTTCCTGTGACCGAGATCTATGGTGCCAGTCTCTCTCTTATAAGGTGGCCACAGCACTTCTCTGAGCAGAGCTAGTAGACGACTTCCCTTTCTGTCGTCTACAAGAGGGTCATGGATGGCCTGGTCATCTTCTCCAGTAAACTATTGGCTGCCTTGGGCAACATGGACAATGACACATACCAACTCCATGGGGCAATGGGCTTGTGATGACATTTGTGCTAAAGAGCCCCACTCTGCCACCACTGCTGTTGCTGCAGGCTGCAATTAGGTCAGCACACACTGGGTGAGCCCATACAGCTCTTGCTCGTGCCAATGCCGACTGTCTGAACGTCGATAGATCGCTGTTGTATCTTGTGGAAGATAAATGAGTACTATTGTAACTCTGTTTTAATAACGCCTTCCAATATCTGACAGGAATCTTTTCCTCCAAATTGGCATACCTACAGTTCTTGGGTGGTCAACTGTCAATCTCCTGGCCACAAACTGGCCTTGACAAACCACCCACACGTGCGATCTACCCTGCGCAGAGGCATTTAAGCAGTAGTTCTTCCTGGAGATCATAATCAATTCTAAGAGAAAGAATCCCTAATGTGTCGTACAATGGGAAGTACCCTCTACTATGCACTTCACAGTGGTTTGCAATGTATGGCTGTACAGCCAGTGACAGAGTTTGCGAGACCCTTCGCCTTATCATTATGCTGAACTACAGAGCTTTACTGTCTGCTGACACAGCGTAACATGGAAGGAGATGAAGTGCTACCAACACACTGCCTATATGAGTGATTTCGAAAAAAATACGCATTGTTATCTCTTTTAGATAACGTGGTAGACTATATTGCTGCTGATATATTTATTTCTTATGTTTATCCACTATGTACAATAAACTAACTAACAAACGCTGTACTGATACAAGTGACTGTTGACGTTACGAAAAAAGTCTCCTTTAATAAAACAAGGTACCCAAAATCGTCACGAATATGTACGATGATTCGCACTCTCGCGGCTTCGAAACGGTCTGTGTCTACGTTCAGTCCACAGTCATACTGAAGTCGTGTTAAAGGACCACCACTAAAGAATGCAAATGTAGCAGTAGGGGTATATACATAACAAAATCTAGTTAATAAGTCATTCAGTGCCACAATTCAGTTAGTACAACTGACACAAGCAGAAAAAGGAGGCACTAACAAGTGAGGAGTTCAGCAAGTTTTTCGCCTTAGATCTAAAGCGACGAAACTGTTGTGGAAGAAGTAGTCTTAGGATTCTATATTTTTATACTGACTGTTGATCTGCTCGCTAGTGGCTCATCCCCAGAAGAGGTAAAAATCTTGTCTCCAGCAGGATTAGAACCGAAAACCAACACACTCTTCGGCTTGGAGGGTGAACACCATAACTAGAATACAACTGTAGCAAACAGCACTCACTTGTTATCCCAATGATGACTAAGAGAATTGGCAACATGAATAGCGAAGTAAGCTGCAGTTTCTGTTGGAACAAGCTTCCTGGAATCAAAACCATGAATTTTCGACCTATATGTCATCCCTGAAATGAGAATAATGCAGAATATTTAATCTAAATCGCAATAAAAGATTCAGTTAATTTACCACGATAATTCTGAACCAAATTAGGAAGTAGATCTATGGTCACATAGTAGCCAAACGTATTCCACAATGTTGCCAATACTCCATTAGATTAGCGACAGGCAAGATTACATTTCCTCAGCCAATGTGCCTCTTAAGCTGGCTGGCACCGAAGGGGCTTGCCCTTCAAAGGCGCTTGGTCGCTGGCTACCGAATCGTTGACTGGAAGCAGTTTTATTCATAGCTCTGTAACTATGATTTGGGTATAAAACGAATAATATTCAGATGCATCAGCCGTAACTTGAACATCATTAACAAACAGCAAGGAAAACTATTTAGCAGTTTTTCTCTTCTATAACTGTTGTAGGTATTTTTGTTTTCCGTCTTAAGCAAACAGCAACCTAAAAAACTCGCTCACTGGAAGCGATTCACTTTTTAGCTGCACCAGACACTATGAATATTATGAGTCAATAACATACATTTTAATATCATATACTTGAAAACAATTTTCCTTCGAATGCTTGCATTGGCACCACCTCCAGTGCATAGTGACAGAACTGAAAAGACAACGCAGCACTGCGTATAGATGTTCACTTTTTGTAACTAAATTTCTTATACTGCAAAGAAACATATACTCGTAGTTTTAGATCACAAAGTAAACTGTGCAAGGAAAGTTCTTGCACTGATCGGAAAACAGGACTCAAAGCCGTGAAGACAAGTGCATCATTGTTGTGTAAGTTCGACCAGATTCTGATAATATGAAGAGAGAAAAAGATGTGATGAGAGTCTGAAGCTGAAGCAAGGAACAAAAAGTACTGACAGTAGTGTGTCAAATGTTTCATTCTTCAGCAAAGCGGCCATTCATTGCGTAAAAAACCAAAGAAACGAAAACTATCTCATAATTGAAATGATTACAATATGACTGCTGGTGTTGATTTGTAAACAACAGCAAAAAGGGCCTGATGAATGAGGCTGCCAATTTGTGGACGGCTTAAGAGGGAGATGAACCAAAGTAACAGGAAGAGGTTACCCTAGGTGAGCGTGGGACGGAATTTATATGCAGAATCTCGCAGTTGGCGCATTTTGGTTCTAGTTTATTTCTCGACTGTATCACACTAAAGACCCTCTAGACTATGAAAAATTCGTGTGTCAATTATTGAGGTAAAATTGTTAAAACACACAGTTATTTTAAATATTACAGCACTTGTGGCCAGATCTAAATCAGTGCACAACGCCAATCGCAATTTCATTTCATATTGAATACTATCGGAAACCTCCCCCATGAACCATGGACCTTGCCGTTGGTGGGGAGTCTTGCATAGCCGTACCATAGGTGAACCACAACGGAGGGGTATCCGTTGGAGGCCACACAAACGTGTGGCTCCTGAAGAGGGGCAGCAGCCTTTTCAGTAATTGCAGGGACAACAGTATGGATGATTGATCTGGCCTTGTAACACTAACCAAAACGGCCTTGCTGTGCTGATACTGCAAATGGCTGAAAGCAAGGGGAAACTACAGCCGTAACTTTTCCTGAGGGCATGCAGCTTTCTGTATGGTTAAATGATGATGGCATCCTCTTGGGTAAAATATTCCGGAGGTAAAATAGCCCCCCTTCCGGATCTCGGGGTGGGGACTACTGAGGAGGACGTCGTTATCAGGAGAAAGAAAACTGGCGTTCTACGGATTGGAGTGTGAAATGTCAGATCCCTTAATCGGGCAGGTAGGTTAGAAAATTTCAAAAAGGGAAATGGACAGGTTAAAGCTAGATATAGTGGGAATTAGTGAAGTTTGGTGGCAGGAGGCACAAGACTTTTGGTCAGGTGAATACAGGGTTATAAATACAAAATCAAATAGGGGTAATGCAGGAGTAGGTTTAATAATGAATAAAAAATAGGAGTGTGGGTAAGCTACTACAAACACCACAGTGAATGCATTATTGTGGCCAAGATAGACACGAAGCCCACGCCTACCATAGTAGTACAAGTTTATATCCCAACTAGCTCCACAGATGACGAAGAGATTGATGAAATGTATGATGAAATAAAAGAAATTATTCAGATAGTGAAGGGAGACGAACATTTAATAGTCATGAGAGACTGGAATTCTGTAGTAGAAAAGGAAGAGAAGGAAACGTAGTAGGCGAATATGGAATGGGGGCAAGAAATGAAAGAGGAAGCCACCTGGTAGAATTTTGCACAGAGCATAACTTAATCACAGCTAACACTTGGTTCAAGAATAATAAAACAAGGTTGTATACATGGAAGAGCCCTGGAGGTACTTGAAGGTTTCAGATAGATTATATAATCGTAAGACAGAGATTTAGGAACCAGGTTTTAAATTGTAACACCTTTCCAGGGGCAGATGTGGACTCTGACCACAATCTATTGGTTATGAAATGTAGATTAAAACTGAAGAAACTGCAAAAGGGTGGGAATTTAAGTAGATGGGATCTTGATAAACTGACAGAACCAGATGTTGTAGAGAATTTCAGGGAGAGCATTACAGAACGATTGACAGGAATGGGGGAAAGAAATACAGTAGAAGAAAATAGTTAGCTTTGAAGGATGAAATAGTGAGGGCAGCAGAGGATCAAGTAGGTAACAAGACGAGGGCTAGTAGAAATCCTTGGGTAACAGAAGATATATTGAATTAAATTGCTGAAAGGAGAAAATATAAAAACGCAGTAAACGAAGCAGGCAAAAAGGAATACAAACGTCTCAAAAATGAGATCAACAGGAAATGCAAAATGGTTAAGCAGGGATGGCAAGAGGACAAATGTAAGCATGTAGAGGCATATCTCACAAGGTATAAGATAGATACTGTCTACAGGAAAATTAAAGATACGTTTGGAGTAACGAGAACCACTTGTATGAATATCAAGAGCTCATATGGAAACCCAGTTCTAAGCAAAGAAGGGAAATCAGAAAGGTGGAAGGGAAATATAGAGGGTCTATACAAGGGCGATGTACTTGAAGACAATATTCTAGAAATGGAAGAGAATGTAGATGAAGACAAAATGGGAGATACAATACTGCATGAAGAGTTTGACAGAGCACTGAAAGACCTGAGTCGAAACAAGGCCCCGGGAGTAGACAACATTCCATTAGAACTACTGACGGCCTTGGGAGAGCCAGTCCTGACAAAACTCAACCATCTGGTGAGCAAGATGTATGAGACAGGCGAAATACCCTCGGAGCTCAAGAAGAGTAGAATAATTCCAATCCCTAAGAAAGCAGGTGTGAAAGTTATCGAACTATCAGTTTCATAAGTCATGGGTGCAAAATATTAACATGAATTCTTTACAGACAAATGGAAAACCTGGTAGAAGCCGATTTCGGGGAAGATCAGTTTGGATTCCGTATAAATGTTGGAACACATGAGGCAATACTGACCCTAAGACGTAAGATAGATTTAGGAAAGGCAAACCTATGTTACTAGCATTTGTAGACTTAGAGAAGGCTTTTGACAATGTTGACTGGAGTACTCTCTTTCAAATTCTGAAGGTGGCAGGGGTAAAATACAAGGAGCAAAAGGCTATTTACAATTTGTACAGAAACCAGATGGCAGTTATAAGAGTTGAGGGGCATGAATGGGAAGCAGTGGTTGGGAGGAAGTGAGTCAGGGTTGTAGCCTCTCCTCGATGTTATTCAATCTGTGTATTGAGCAAGCAGTAAAGGAAACAAAAGAAAAATTTGGAGCAGAATTAAAATCCATGGAGAAGAAATAAAAACTTTGAGGTTCGCCAACGACATTATAATTCTGTCAGAGACAGCAAAGGACCTGGAAGAGTAGTTGAACGGAATGGACAGTGTCTTGAAGGGAGGACATAAGATGAACATCAACAAAAGCAGGATGAGAATAATGGAATGTAGTCGAATTAAATAGGGTGTTGCTGAGGGGATTAGATTAGGATATAACACACTTAAAGTAGTAAATGAGTTTTGCTATTTGGGGAGCAAAATAACTGATGATGGTCGAAGTAGAGAGGATATAAAATATAGACTGGCAATGGCAAGGACAGCATTTCTGAAGAAGAAAAATTTGTTAACATCAAGTATATATTTAAATGTCGGGAACTCTTTCTGTAAAGTATTTGTGTGCAGTGCAGTCATATGTGGAAGTGAAACATGGACGATAAATAGTTTGGACAAGAAGAGAATAGAAGCTTTCGAAATATTGTGCTACAGAAGAATGGTTGGTTCAAATGGCACTGAACACTATGGGACTGAACATCTGAGGTCATCAGTCCCCTAGAACTTAGAACTACTTAAACCTAACTAACCTAAGGACATCACACACATCCATGCCTGAGGCAGGATTCGAACCTGCGACCGTAGCGATCGCGCGTTCCAGACTGAATCGCCTAGTACCGCTTGGCCACACCAGCCAGCTACAGAAGAATGCTGAAGATTAGATGGGTAGATCACATAACTAATGAGGATGTATTGAATAGAACTGGGGAGAAGAGAAATTTGTGGCACAACATGACTAGAAGAAGGGATCGGTCGGTAGGACATGTTCTGTGGCATCAAGAGATCACCAATTTAGTATTGGAGGGCAACGTCGAGGGTAAAAATCGTAGTGGGAGTCGAAGACATGAATACACTAAGGAGATTCAGAAGGATGTAGGTTGCAATAGGTACTGGAAGATGAACAAGCTTGCACAGGATAGGGTAGCATGGAGAGCTGCATCAAACCAGTCTCTGGAATGAAGACCACAACAACAACTTTTAGACAAATCATTTCACATGACATGTAACTGTTTTACGTTGCTAACACTGCTTAACTATTAAACATCACACCAATGTAAATTTTAATGTATAAAAGAATTAGACCTTGAAAAATGAATTTTTGACATTTCATTTACAGAATTAGCAGGAGCTGTTCATGAAATGTTTCAAGTTTCCCTTGATTACTTTAAAGACCTTTTCTTTTTTTGACTAGGCCTCTCACCGGTCACTTTGACACCCCATTTGTCCATTTCCCACTCTTTGTTTGGTAATGAATATTTCTAGTAAATCTTGTGTACACTCTACTCAGTATTGCTGCCACTAGTTTTCGGCGCTGCTAAGTAAAGTTGTGACACAACTATAGCTATTGAAAAGGTTATGGAAGCTGGGTGAATGCAGAGCTGACCAAAACACCTTTATGGCAGATGCAGCAACATCACTGATTAGTTTCTACATAGCGAGCTGAGCCAGGGGCCAGCACCTCAATAATATCGTTACAACAGAAAGACAGGGTATTTTTGGTGTACTTGGTTGGAAGTAATGCTTTGACAAAACAAGTAGATACCAAAGGGATCTCTGTATGGTGGCACAACCCACGAGGAGAGATCTACACCAGACCATGGGGTGATATTGTTCTGGAAGCAGCCACCACGAGACTTGGCCTCTGCCAATGATGAGCCTACTGCTGGTTCTGATTCCACCATGACGGACCCACCGCCTTACAGCTGGTAGACTAATGGTGGGCTCACTCCAGCCACAGCTGGTCTTCTGCACTGGAAGGCCACTGTTTGAGACAAGAGCTTAACTACCTATGCCTGGATGGGCTTAGTGACAACCTACACCTCCGCTTGCAAATTCTCAAGGGCAGACACCACTCTGGTGGGCTGTTTTACTCTACAATAATCACTGAAGGTTATCACACCTTCTGGTGTGCCCTACATTGAGTTGCAGAGTCTTGGCCAGATGGTACATGTCTGCCCAGCTGCAGGTGTTAAACAGGCCTCTGCGTACTTTGTTGCATCAGCGCCATTACATTCACTGTCGTCAGTACACGCCCATGGGTCATTACACCAGCGATTGTCGCTACAAGTGTTGTAGTATGTTCTCGAAGAAAACGCATGTGCAATAATGGTGTTTCCTTGAGCAACCATTGATCATCATCCCCAAGCTCAACTCGATACTGCCACTGTAGAATTCATCCACTCCAGGCCTCTACTTTTTGGTCATAGACGGCATCGACATCTCTTGCTGGACCAGGAACCTCGGCTCCGTCCACAACTCGTAGTGTCAACATGCAGTGGATGAGTGAAGTGTTTTTTTTGTGCTTTTGTTTGACAGTAAACATCGTAGCCAGTCGTCGGTCTTTTGCCAGAAGTTAAATTGTACTTGTAGGTACAGTACGTGGCAGGTAAAAAAAAAGCAGCGTTATGTGAATGTGTAAATAAAAGTGATAGTTTCACCTGGTTAATACAGGCAAGTGTCTTGTCGTTAGCATGGGGTGTTGCTTATTGTCTGGAAGTGTAAAGAGTGTTAGCCATATGTAGAGATTCAGGAGGTTTTGACAAGAAATATTGTGACAGTGTTACAGATATAAAATATCATTTCGTTTCATTTTTTCCTGTTGCTTCTGTTTCATTGTATTTATTGAGTAGAGATTCCAAAACGTCGGAATCTGTTAACTGCAGAAAATGTGTGCTAGTTTCACCCATTTGGAACAGGTAATGTATTTTGTTCTATACAAATGGCTCTTTATATTTAAGTATGTAAAGTAGCAGCCATGAGTAGGTGCTCAGGCAGGGAAGTTAAGTTATAGCACTAGAATAGTATGACCTTTAAATGCCCTTGCCATTGTTCTGTTTTGCTCTCGAATTTTGTTGAGTTTCATATAACTGGTAGAGAACCATGTCGTCTACAGTGCTGCAGCCCACAGGGGGACTACCCTGGAGGAGACGTTACCAATTTTAGCAGTGAGGTAGCCCATTTTCTAGCAAACAATGCATGTTTGTCTGGGGAAATAAGGACTGAGGAACAGAACGTAACTTTATGCAGAAGAGTTACTTCACGGTACGTGGGGAAGATGCAGAAAGTATTTTACGAGTGGTTAGTTAAGGACAGGCCTCTGTGGAAAAGGAATATGAGTATTTTGGAGAGGCCTGAAAGAAGAACGAAGGGTAATAATTGCATAGGGGCAGAAAGCAAGGAAAAAAGTCAATAATATCTCTTTAGCTGATACTTGGAATAGTAACTTAATAGAGATCAAGAAGGCTAATGTAGAATATCAGATTTGATAACTTGTGGAAATGTGGAGTCTGAATCACCAGTAGTGCCAGACGTAAAAAGTGTTAGCTGTATTGAAGTAAATCAGTGTGTGGATAGCAATATGGTGATTTAAATGTAGTGGTATCTAACCTACTGGGTCATAATGCATGTTGTTCAGAGTCCATGAAGTCTGAGGCAGATGTAGAAGGAAGTGCATGTGCCGATGATTTTTGTATCGTGCAGAACGGAGCTACAGACCGCAATTTCGTTGTAGATACTGCAGAGGACGCTCAGGAAGCTATTGAAAGCTATTGATAAGGTTGTCTGTGTTGCAGATGTTGTGAATAATGAAGTGGTACAGACACATTTCTTTCCAAAGGACGCAGATTTGTCGTCACCTGTAGTGACATCGCCCCCTTAGAGCCTGGGAAGTGGCAGAAGCAGAAAGACAAAATGTGTTAGTAAGGTTAATAATTAGACTGACAAGGCTGAATCGTTTGAGGGGTGTGTGGCCGCGGATCGAAATTTTACCGTAGTGTGAGCACTAGGTCACATCATTGCAAGAGTAGCAGAAAGCGCAGGTTGTTGACGCAACCTGTTTGCAACACAACTATAGTTCTTTGTGCACGATGGGTGTAATGTAGATGAAGGATACAGTGCAACCCTATGGTTAACCTTTCTGTTCGAGTATCGTGTCAAAAGTGACCTTCGACAATGTATGGTGAAACTCAAAAACGGCTCTGAGCGCTATGGGACTTAACATCTACGGTGAAACTTAGGGGAACAGTATCCCATCTGGGAAAAACTGTGCCCAGTGAAACACTGTTGCATGGTTCGCCCATCTTGAAAGACAAACCAGTTACACTGTGCACAAAATCACTAAGGCTTAATTGGTGTGATATAGTGCCACAGGGCATCAGGAAATTGCTTTGGGTGATCGAGAGTACGAGAAAGCATAGAATTACGAGAAGCAGTCACTTCGTGACTTACGGTAGATTAAAGTGAAGGTGATAAGTGTAACTATCTATCAACCTATTGTGTGTGGTAGTATCGGGTGTGATTTATGTGTATAGGGGCGTATTTTGTTTTTTTTTAGAAAAAACAAGAAACAGTTCGAGATGATGTACAGAAACATCAAGTTAAGAAACTTCCAAATATGGGTAGACAAAAAGAAACGCTGCACATAAGAGATCAGTCGAATTGAACTATTTACTGGAAAAGATTTGTTAAGGATAATTTGCAAGGGAGAAGGATTTTCCAGTATTACTTTTAGTTTATTTTATATTTGTTGACGATAGTATTAGGGGATTTATTGTTTCATGTGAATGATTAAGATGTTCAACGAGTAACATTACAGATTTTTTTCTTGTGGTGTAATGCACCAGTGACATCAGTAACATAGCGCCCTTGTGCGATGTTTTGTATGGTTGTTAATGACAAATGAAAACGATTTATGTCTTACTGAAAATTTGCCAGTGGTTATGTGGACTAGTATGAGCCTGTGAAATGGTGGTATTCTGTTCAATGTAATTTTGTGAGGAATTTACTACTCCGATTTGTGGTTAAGTAGTTATTAAAGGATGATAAGCGAAAGTGAATAATTTGGCAAAGTTACTCTGAGTTACTCTGTTAGTGGGCATTTAAAGAAGTTATTGGTCAAGGGAAAATGTGCAGAGCAATCAGGCAAACATCACAGGTTAACTATGCAGTCAGTGAACCTTGTGGTACACCATTATCAGCGTTGGAATATACTTTGCATCTTCACAGAATTACTCGAGATACCAGGGAAGGGATAGGCATAGCACTGCTACTATTTCTCAGCGCTGATGAATAAAATACCAGAGAGGGGACGTGTGCAGCACCGCTTGTATCTTTCGGCGCTACTGATTAAAATCTCGACACTGTTATGGTTGTTACAAAAGGCCAAGGAAACCCGGGAGTGCAGAGCCGACCAAAACACCATTACAGGGTGACTGCAGCATCAGTAGATAGATTACTACACATACAAGCTACGGACTTGTTTTGTGTATGTGGGTGAAGGTGGTGCTTTGACAAAACAAGTTGGCACTTAACCAGTATAAATAGCCATCACATTTAGCAAAAGGGATCTCAGTATGGTGGCAGCATCTATGAGGTGAGATCTGCTCCACGTGATGGGGTAAGACAAGTCTGGAAGCAACTACCATGAGACCTGCCTTCTGCCAACGGTGGATCTACCACAGTAAACCAAGCGTTGTCTACCTCGTAGGCCACTGCCAGGCTCACTACAGCCATAGCTGGAGGACAGCTGCTTGAGGCCAGGGCAGTGCAGTCACTTAATTCGCTTAAACACCTACACTTGGATAGGCATGCTGACATTGTATGCCTCTGCTCACAAGAGTGGACACCATTGTTGAGGACTGTTTTCCTCTATGACAATCATAGTGGATTACTGTACCTTCCAGCACACCCTGCCTTGAGGTGCAGAGCCACGCCCAGACAGTACATGTGCTGCTCTGGACCTGCATATCAGCAGTCCTGCCCAGCCACTGACATCAAACAAGACACTGGGCGCCTGTTGCATCAGTGCTGCTGCACCTGCCATCATCAGAACATGCCCCAGGAGAGGACTGCCACTACACAGCATCACTACAAGTTTTGTAGTTTGTTTTCCAATAAAATGTATTACTAATAATGGTGCTTGGTTGAGCAAACATCGTTCATCATGCTGAAAACAAACCACTTGCTTCAGCTCAACCCTGTCACCATAGAGGTCGTCTACCCTGCGTCTCTTCAGCTCAAAATTTGGCCAAAAGGAATAACGGCTCCAGAATGTAGTTTCTACATACATTTAGATAATAAGCAATTATTTGCTGCCACGAGAGAAACAAGAATGACAGTTTTATGTGACAGAAATTAGATTAAGGATATTTTAATCAAGAAAGACAATAAGTTGATCCAGTCAAATAGATCAGTCCTGATTAAGGATATTTTAATGAAGAAAGACAATAAGTTGATCCAGTCAAATAGATCAGTCCTGATTAAGGATATTTTAATGAAGAAAGACAATAAGTTGATCCAGTCAAATAAATCAGTCCTGATTAAGGATATTTTAATGAAGAAAGACAATAAGTTGATCCAATCAAATAGATCTGTCCTTCCCCCCCCCCCCCCCAAAAAAAAAAGTACAGATTGTGTTACAGTAGTGACCATGGGTACTGGCTGAAATTTTGCAGAAAGAAGCAAATAAAATCTTGCAGTGTCGTCCTAGACCTTCCTTTAGAACATCTAATTCATAGGTCAGACGACAGATAATGTTAAAACTTGTATAAGGATGAGCAGTTGTCACATGTATTGCGTTACTTGTATATTTTTGGTAGAGACAATGTTTTTTTGTTGAATGCATTGTCACTAATCGAGGTGTTCTCACAAATCAAGTTGTTATCATTCCATTTGTATGAAAACTACTACTGTTAATACTTCAGATTCCATCCATTTACCATTAAGGTGCTGAACTAATGCATCCCGTAATATTGTAATCAATGAAAGGAGAAGGATAAGAAAGTTTATGAACATTTAGAAATGATACATAAGAATAATATTTGTGTGACTTGTTTCTAAATATTGTTACAGAAACACTGTAAGTGCCCAATAATTTAATTAAGGGACGAAATGTTATAGAAAAAAGCTCACTTCAGTTTGCTTTACTTCATATCAAGAAGCACTTGGCTTCTCCATCTATGAGCACATGTAGTGCTGGTTGATATTAATACTGAAACAATCTCATGTTTGTAACTTGCAACTGTATTATTGACATGGTTTATGATCTATGTTTCACTGGGGACATTCACGTTGACGAAAGAGGGCTGTGCCTCTTAAAAACATTTTATGTAATGAGAACAATCCACTGTGCGCACCCCGATCTGTGATCTGTGCAAAAAAAATGGTTCAAATGGCTCTGAGCACTATGGGACTTAACATCTGTGGTCATCAGTCCTCTAGAACTTAGAACTACTTAAACCTAACTAACCTAAGGACATCACACACATACATGACCGAGGCAGGATTCGAACCTGCCACCATAGCAGTCATGCGGTTCCGGACTGAGCGCCTAGAACCGCTAGACCGATCGGTGCACATGGTGCCTATGCAGTGAAGTAACATAGTAGGGGCAAGGCATGGCATAGTGAGCACAGTACCACTTGCTGGATATGGGCGTTAATGCCTTGGTGATGCCTCTTAAGAGTTTCATTAACACGTCAGGGAAACAATGTAAACACTCAAAACAAATAAAGATTGTAAATCTTAGATCTTAAGTCGAACTAAAGCAGGTCAGATGTATTGTTCAATGTATTTAAGTTTATGAGTTAGTGATATTTGGATCTGTATTTACAATTGATGTAAATAGCGTAACAATTCAGAAGATTATTGTTGGAGACGTGTTTGTCATTCAGTAGTTGGAAGTAGCGAGACACTCTCTTACAGCATCATGCTGCCTGGATACAAAGACAAGAGGAATAATTTCTCACAGGACAGTGGTATAGAGTGGCCAGACTACAAGTGCAGAACTAAAAGGCGGCCGTATTGGAAGAAGAACAATCAAAGGTAGCTTAGACCACATCACACTGACAGATCTGCTACACAGTGTTCCCTACTCATGGTGTCGCTAAGTCGCCGCACTCACACAAGACGAAATGCAGCACTGCCCCGTTCCTGTCGCTGGTTGTGCATTGTTAATAGTAAGTTCACTGAGGTTATGTTCGAGGAGATGACACTAGGTTTGACACAGAAACAGAAACTGGGATTTGCCGTGGCTGTTATGGAGGTAACAAGGCCAAGAAAAGCTGAGAAAAAGCTGAGGCCAAAGAAGTGGCTAATGCAAAGAAATAAATTCACCCACACTCTGTTACCTAGAGCGCTGGGAGCCAACGATTTTTTTTAATTATGTAAGAATGGATGAAACATGCTTTTCGCTTTTCGGAGCTGCTGAACATCGTGAGAGCATTCTTAATAGAAAAGAACACAGTTATGAGAGAGGCTAGGAGGAGAAGCTGTTAGCTACATTACGATTTCTTACCACTGGCAAAAGTGCAGCTGGAGTCCCACAGTTATTATCTAAAATGGTTCCTGAAACATTCAACGTGATTTATATTTGCCAAAGTAAATACATCACAGTAGAGTGAAAGAAATAAAACAAATGATGTTCTTGTAAACTTTGTTAATTTATTTTGTGTGGATTATGACAGATGTTTCCTATAAGATTAAGAAACCCACTCCAAATTATAGGGAGAAAGGTTGCAAATGGAGGTAGCACATCATCAAATTAAACATTTAGCGATTGTTACAACAGTAAAAAAGTCCCACACTTCACTCTTCATAGCAGAAGGTGTGGCAATATGCTGGATTTTTTTTCTAACACTTCTAACAATGAAGCAAGTATATTTTATAAATAAAAATACTTTGGCTGTCTGTATGTTTTTATTTCCGATGTACATCATAACTGAAGTCTAGAATCTAATCTGTCAGTATTTCCGTTTTTCATTTCTGAGGAAATTTAAAATCTAATGCGGCTCTCTCTAGGCTTTTAGATGTCATTTCCGAAAAGTATCGGAAATAAAACCTAAGAACTAAGATAATGAAGGTCAACGAACTTTTATCCATAAAAAATGTGTGTATCTTTTACTCTATCTATGTGCCACATGCAACCATTACAGATTTGTTAAGAAATGGAACAAGTGCTTCATTTCTTGTAGCCATATATGATGTGTGTAGAGTGAAAGAAATAAAACAAATGATGTTCTTGTAAACTTTGTTAATTTATTTTGTGTGGATTATGACAGATGTTTCCTATAAGATTAAGAAACCCACTCCAAATTATAGGGAGAAAGGTTGCAAATGGAGGTAGCACATCATCAAATTAAACATTTAGCGATTGTTACAACTGTAAAAAAGTCCCACACTTCACTCTTCATAGCAGAAGGTGTGGCAATATGCTGGATTTTTTTTCTAACACTTCTAACAATGAAGCAAGTATATTTTATAAATAAAAGTACTTTGGCTGTCTGTATGTTTTTATTTCCGATGTACATCGTAACTGAAGTCTAGAATCTAATCTGTCCGTATTTCCGTTTTTCATTTCTGAGGAAATTTAAAATCTAATGCGGCTCTCTCTAGGCTTTTAGATATCATTTCCGAAAAGTATCGGAAATAAAACCTAAGAACTAAGATAAAGAAGGTCAACGAACTTTTATCCATAAAAAATGTGTGTATCTTTTACTCTATCTATGTGCCACATGCAACCATTACAGATTTGTTAAAAAATGGAACAAGTGCTTCATTTCTTGTAGCCATATATGATGTGCTCCACAAACATCTGAAATCTTTAAAGTTCTCCAGAAACTCTATCATCAAAATTTCGTCCACCTGGCTCTGTGTCATGTTAGCGGTATTTGAACAGCATTTAATCACACATGCAGTGACAGAATATGAACTTTTGTCAGATAGTTGGCACCACAGTGCTACACTTGCCAGAATTTATTGTGTGAGGTGGTGGTTAGCATTGGATGAAGTGGCGAGGGGAAGGGGTCGTCTGCTAGGTGGTCATAACCAACTGACAGCCTGAAAAAAAAAACAAAAAAACTTGGTTGGTCTCTTGGCCAAAGCGACTACACATGTCCAATTATCAGTCAGTCAGTCTGTCAGCCAGTGTGTGTGTGTGTCAGGCCTTTCACCTAAGTGAATGGACATCATCTTTTATTGTATAGGTACCTTGTCATCAGTAGTTATTAATTTTATGTGGCAATTAATAACAGGCACGTCATTGGCTGTGAGCACATGTTCTCATCCTTTGCTGTGCGTGATATGATTGAAAGCTGACAGTGAAAGGTCCCGATTGTCTTCAAATTAAACTGTCTGAAGTACTTAGAAAAAGGAGAGGGAGCTTGCAAACAACTTTCACCTGAAAAGTCTTTCCAAGGCGAGGGACCAAACACACCCTTGCACTACATCTACGAGAAAATTGTTATTGGTATTAAGATTACATAAAAGGAGCTTATGAAGTTCGGGACTAGAATAGAAAAAAGAAAAACCATTTCATATATGTCCATACGGACTTTTGTATGGCATATGTATGATGGATCTTTTTCGTTAAATTCATAATATTTGTTCACAATAATTATTCGCATATAGGAGACCATCTGCTTAGTAACTGAGTCACTCCTTAGTTTCTGCCTGTTGTACAGTGACCCGATCTCGAAAAAAGTGTCCGCATCTTATGTGTTTTTAAAGCAGCTTTGTCTATGGGACGAAATACTTCTTCATTTCACATATTTTTGTTGTAACCAAATGTTGCTCAAGACCTCACCACCGTAATAAAAACTTTTCCGAAAGTATCACAATGAAGGAAAAATACTATTCATGCCATTGACTGCCTGGTGATGGATTCCACCTGCTCAGTTGATCGAGAGAGCAGAATGAGAGTATGGAACTCGTTCGAGTCTCGGTTCGGCACAGTTTTAATCCGGCAGTAAGTTCTATGTAAGCGCAGTTTTCAACACCTTTGAGTTCGCGGCGTGAGGTATCTTTTAATGAAATACTTAGGAAATAGAGGACAGTTTGAACAGTGTTTTGGTTAAAAAGCGAATGGAATATAGATTTGGGCTCAATGGACAGTGTAATTATTTTTAAGTTTTGTTACTTAAGTTCTGTTGTTTAAACTTTAAGTAATTCTACTAGTTTCATGTTTTTTCTGTCACATGTGTTGTATAAAGTAAAGCTATATATATTGGTTGATGTTATTTGATACTTCTGATTTGTATTTACTCGTCGATATGTTATACCAGAATTTCACAGATTTGACAACAGTTTGTGACATAAATCCACCACGTAACTGTTTCTTTATTATTTAAAGTATGTGACACTCAAGTGATGTTAAAATATGTATTTTGCACTTCACAGAGAGATGATGTGTAGATTCGGCACAGCAAGTTTTTTTCCCATTGTTATACAAAAGCAATTATGACGTGTTGTGATAGATGGTTAACAGTTCCTGTTTGAGAATGCTGCGATAGTGCGCCTACTGGCTTGGTGTAAATAATTAGTGTGTTATTTTGTAGGTACAAGCAAGCTTACGCAATAAAATGTTTTTCTTTTTTACTACATTATTCATAGTTTACATTTTGCAGGGAACTGTCTTATCACAATTTTTTGTGTGTTTTTGTATTGGACCATAACAAAGTTTACAAGATGTATCCCAAAAATACCAAGCAAATAAGAATTTAAATGATATGGGATTTTATTGCAGATTGTAAAAAGAAACAACTAAAAATCTTGGGGAACTCTGTTGCAATTAAACTTCAGTGTGTTTTCATAGAAAAATAAGCCTGTGTCGCAGCTGATCTATAATGTAAATGGATTCCTTGCAGATGTGGAAGGATATTATACTTAACATGTGATACAAGGCAACAGTGGACTGATCAAAGATTTGAATGTTAATTTTAAAGATGGAAGGCAGATGGCCCCTCTATCCTCTAAATCTTTCAGTACTTCAGTAATCTGTACTTTCAAACCACGATGCAAGGAACATTGTGTGTTGTCCCGAGTTGAAATTATTAATGCCTGTGCTTACAGTGGAGACTGGATGACAAATATATGCATTTGCATATTTCTGTTGGTTTTATAGATCTTTCCCATTAAAAAATTGTTGTGAAGTATCAACAAGCAGCATTTCAATAATGTACAGCATAAGGACATAATGGTCTAAAACCATATTTTATATGGAGAGAAATGCTGCTAATTTTTACATTGTGTTATAAAGGTGTTACTTTGTTAAAAATTCCTTATCAAGCTCCAAGACCATTCCACAAGGTGCTTTATGGATGATTGGTGGTGCAGAGTGTAGCTGTTTCTTTCTATGCTGGCATACAGTTTCCTTTTCCTTTTTACTGTAATAATTTTAACACCAAATTAGGTATCCATTTTTTCTGTTTTTACAAAAGTGATACATTACAGGTAGTAGCTAAAAATAATAACCACCGGTTTTTTGAAACTTTTAAATGTGTCTTGCTACATTCCTCTTTGCCAGATCCAAGGTATGGATGGACTGATAACCTCAGAATTGTGACTTTAAATTGTCTTATCAATAGATAGCAAATTGTATCAAGATTATTGATATAGACAACAATGCAGAACTTTGGTGATGAGTTTGTGTTCCTGGATGGGCATGTCATATGCAGCTGCAATAAGTCAACCAAGAAGGATGTCAAATAGTTATTAAATTGCTGAGTTATAAGAACTCAGATGGATATGATGTAGGCCTAGTATGAAGTTATGGCACAAATTCAGCAGAATATATACAGTAACCGTTATTTTTGTCCAAATTGCTGTGAACCAAGTGTAAGATTTGTCTCCAATTAGGCTACTACTAAAAAAAATGTTTTCAGGTGTTGCAGATGACAAGACATAAATTGAATGTCATCTCATTTTTCGGTGTACACCATATGACCATCAAAGAGTTCATTTCTGAGTACATTACAGTGGCTTCAACTCTAGATGTGTGTTCAAAAGAATTATAAGGGCAATATATGTAGATCTGACACAAGCAGTGAGTGGAGAAGCAGATATTCCTTTGTAACTCGAGTGTGATGTAGTTTTTAATACAAAAGCAAATTTCTGTATATGCCTGATTTAGTGCCATATGTGGGTTTCAATTTTCACAAATGAATTTGGAAATGAAACAAGTTATTAAAATAGCATTCTAGAAAGTGAGATGTATCAGTTCATGAGAATAATTCTCCAACAACTTCTTATGGTTTTTTGAATGCTGTGACCACTGTGTAACTGTTAAAAATCATGTAAAAGTGTCAAGAAATAAAAGTGAAAAGTCCCATACATCCCAATTTGGTTTCAGAAGAGATGGTGTATTGCTTGCATGGAGAAGCTTTGTTAACTTTCTCTTATTTGGTAATGTCTTTTTTGTTATGCTATCCTCTTCAAGTACTTTATTTGTAGAATGAACAGAGTTGCTCTTAAAGTTCTTAAATGAGAATTCAGTAGTGAAGTAAAGGGGCAAAGTCCTTGTGTCTGTATTTAAGAGCTCATGTCTAAATCTCCATCCAACCAGTTGGAAGTAAGTTTTCTTTAGTTTTTGTAAGTTGTGATAATGTCACCCTTCATTCAGGAAGGCTTGGCCTTCAGAAACTGAATTCCATGTTGTACTAGGAAGACCCTAATGGCGAAGGCAAATTGAACACATTATTTCCTCGTGTACCGACTAAAGAATTCTATAGCTTTGTTATGTAACAGTACCTATCTTGTTTTTATTTTTCTGATCTCTCAACAGATTCTCCAAGCTTTTATGACATCGGTAAAGCTGCTCATATTCAATAAAAATTTTGTCATAATTTAGCAGTATGTGTGGTAGATCTTCACAGCATTTAAAGTGAGACATTCATTTGGCAACTGAAGACAGGTACTCTTAAACTCCGATCCTGCAGGGTTTTTGTGTAGATAGTGCCAGGAAAAACACATTTGTCAAGGCTTTTGATACAACCCTTCAGCAGATGTTAATATTGCCCACTAGCCATCAGAACCAATTCATTCAGTGTAAACACTGAGGCTCAGAGCAGCCACTTGCTATTTGGCAGCTCAACCCAATGGAAACTTGTACTGTTCTGCATCTATTTGGCAACTGTGTCTATATCGTAGCATTGCCCATCCACTCGCCCGACAACTCCTCACTAGTTATTAATGAGCAACAGTAGATCTTAAAATTCAGGCAAAGTACATGCTTGTGATGATGGCCATACTACAAATTTCAAACTTCAGCTAGTATCGAAAGTGAGTTTACCACTATTGTTTCACAATAGACAGAGGTCAGAGTTAAGTTTAACATCTTTTATGTTACCTTACTCTGCTCCAATATTAGTCACAGAATGGGCAGAGTTACTTTTAAAGTACTTAAATGAGAATCCAGAAGTGAAGTGGCAAAGTCATAAATGAGACATTGGTAACAAGCCTGTGTAGTGTTGCAAATCTATTAAACAAGTACTTTGTTTCTGTTAGTAATGGCTTGGGGTTATCAGTTTTGGTAAACATTGCAATGGAGTATCTGAGATCATGAGACCAGTCTTTATAAATAACTTAAGTAAAATGGAAATGACACGTCTCCCAAATAAGTAGCATCCATCATAAAATCCTTAAAATCAAAATATTGTAGTGGTTATCATAACATATCAATGGAGTTAATCAAAGAGTGCTCATCAAGTTCAGTTCTATCTTAAGTTATTTGTGTAACCAATCTCTTACCAGTGGAATATTTCCAGACTGGCGATAATATGCCAAAGTCAAGGCTCTTTACAAGAAGGGGGATGAAGAGAGACAATCAAACTATTGACCAATTTAACTTTGTTGGCTTTTTCAAAAATATTTGAAAAGGTTGTGTTCAAGTGTCTTGACTGCAAATAATATATTGTCCAATTCAGTTTAGGTTTCTTAAGGGTTCTGATATAGAGAAAACTATTTACATGTACCGTGAGAATGTACTCAATTCATTAGATAACATATTAGAGGCTACTGTCATTTTTTGTGACCTGTCAAAAGCCTTTTTGTGAATCACAACATTCTCTTAAGTAAATTAGAATATTATACTTTCACCGGCAGTGCTGCAAAATGGTTTGAGTCTTAGCTAGGTAACAAAACAAAGAGTGTTGTTGTGATATACCAGTGCAGTAAGCGGTCAGTCTTCATCTGATTGGGGATTAATTACATGTGGTGTTCCTCAGGGTTCCATATTGGGTCCTTTACGTTTTCGTGTGTGCATTAATGATGTCTCGTCTGTTACATTGCCAGATGCTAAGTTTGTTTTGTTTGCAGATGATACAAACAGTACAATAAGTAGTAAGTCAAGTACGGATTTAGAAATGGCCACTAATCAAATTTTCACTGACATTAATAACTGGTTTAAAGCTAATTCAATGTCATTAAACTTGGAAAAAACCCGCTGTATGCAGATCAGAAGCTGTAAGAGGTTTCCTTCCAGCATGCGTATAACATATGAAGGTCAAAGAGAAACTGTTGAAAGAGCTTGATATTCTAACCACTGCTTCTCAGTATATTTATTCCTTAATGAAATTTGTTGCAAGTAGTATGTCTGAATTTCCAACCAATAGCTCAATACATAGTATCAATTCTAGGAATAAGAACATTCTACATAAAGCCCTAAAATCACTTACCTTTGTCCAAAAAGGGTCCAGTATTGAGGAGCACACATTTTCAACAAATCATCAGCAACTATTAAATATTTGGTTTCAGGTAAAACACAGTTTGAAAGACTTTTTGATAGGTAACTCCTTCTACTCTATAGATGAATATCTTAACAGGGACTTTAGACCAGCCTAAGTAAAAATGTCTGTTAGATTTCAGTTTTGACAGCATTTGACCACAAGTCAAGATTAGGTATTTTGCGTATGATAAATTTATTGAAAGTGCATAACTATGTTTCATTCTGACAGTGTATTAATTCTGTAAATATTAGTGGTTCCAGTTTATTGTAATGTATTCACCTATTTTGACAATCTCCCGACAAATGATCAGGATAGTGAGTATTATATTCAAATTTTATGTTACAATTTCTGACATGTTCTGCACCCAAGCGGATCATCTATTTATGGGCCTATGGAATGAAAACTGAATCTAATCTAATGTAATGTTTGAAAATCATTCTACTGACATATTTTTTTCAGCAGTTAACCCATTGGACTCGCATTTAAGAGCAGTCAGGTTCACATTCTTTTTTGGTCATCCTGATTTAGGTTTTTTGAGACTCCAAATTATTTACAGTAAACACTGTGATGCACATTTCCATCTGAAAGATTTCTGTCTGTCTAATGACCTCACCGTTGATAATACACAAAATCCTAAATAACTTCCTTAGAGACCAAGTGAGGTAGCGCAGTGGCTAGCACAATGGGCTCGCATTCGGGAAGATGACGGTTCAATCCCACGTCCAGCCATCATTTAGGTTTTCCGTGATTTCCCTAAATCGCTCCAGGCAAATGCTGGGATGGTTCATTTGGAAGGGCACTGCTGACTTCCTTCCCCGCCCTTCCCTAATCCGATGAGACCGATGGCCTTCGAGGATTTCACTTTGGTAGTGTTGAAGCAGATAGGAGATTGTCATTCTGTCAATGAAGTCCAACATTCTAGAGTGACAATATCAACAGTACTGGTCTCTTGCTGGGAGAAATGTGTTGATCGCCAGGGTGACTATGTTGAGAAATAAATATGTAGACACGAAGGATACAGATGTAGAATGTTAATAACATTTGTTTTATTTAAAAAGCTGTAAGGGTTGTGTAAAAAATTCGGAGGCATTACTTTTCAGCACGCCTCCATAATATTCTGTGGCAACAGATTACATCCTAGTATAAAACTAGTCTTCAAGCATAACTTGAGTTGGGATGGTGATTACCCCTGTTGAGCAGCTTGTGGTAGATAATGGGGAAATTCAGTTCCAGCAGTCTTCATTATGACTACCAGGTGGGCTTGTACATTCAGCATACCTGACTGGGTGTAAAAATATCTACATCTACATTGATACACTGCAAGCCACTATACAGTGTGTGGCGGAGGGTACCATGCACCACTACTAGTCATTTTCTTCCCTGTTCCACACGCAAATGGAGTAAAGGGAAAACAACTGCCCTAATTTCTCATATCTTATCTTCGCGGTTCTTACACACAAAATATGTTGACAGCAATAGAATTGTTCGGCAGTCAGCTTCAAATGACAGTTCTTCAAATTTTTTCAGTAGTGTTCCTCAAAAAGGACGTCACCTTCCCCCCTGGGATTCCTATTTGAGTTTCCAAAGCACCTCTGTAACACTTAACATTGTTTGAACCTGTTGGTAACAAATGTAGCAGCTTGCCTCTGAACTGCCTCGATGTCGTCACTTAATCTGACCTAGTACGGATCCCAAACACTTAAGCAGTATTCAAGAATAGGTTGCACCAATGTCCTATTTGCAGTTCCTTTACATGTGAACCACACTTTCCTAAAATTCCTCCAATAAACTGTACTCGACTATCTTCCTCCCCTACCACAGTTCTCACATGTTCATTCAATTTCATATTGCTTTGCAACATTATACCCAGATATTTGAACAACTTCACTATGTCAAGCAGGACACTACTATTACTATATCCAAATATTAGAAGTTTGTTTTACCAACCCATCCACATTAACTTACATTTTTCCACACTTAGAGCTAGCTGCCACTCATTACACCAACTAGAAATTTTGTCTAGGTTGTCTTGTATCTTCCTATATTCACTCAACTTCGAAACCTTCAGCAAACAACCGCAGATTGAAACCCAACCTGTCTACCAAATGATTTATGTATGTAGAGAACAACAGTTGTCCTATAACACTTCCCTGAGGCACTCATTATGATATCTTGTCTCTGATGAACACTCACCGTTGAGGACAACATACAGAGTTTGCAGTATATCATGTGAGAAAAGGGCAAGCTGAATTTCACATGAGTGATGCTTTCTAAAACCATGCTGATTTGTGAACATAAGCTTCTGTGTCTCAAGAAAGTTTATTACATACTAACTGAGAATATGTTCAAGGATTCTGCAGCAGACCAAAGGTAGGTATATTGGTCTGTAATTTTGTGGGGGAGACTTAAAGCTGAATGACAGTTATTGGCCATTATCAGATTTCTAAGATAATGTATCCAATAAGTGTGTGGAATATAATCTAGTATCCCAAATTTGTCATCGTGCACTGTAAAAAGAAATAAAAAAAATTCTCCATTTTCATTCAGCGAACAGTTAACTGTTCGCAGCTATGTAGTACAAGTAGTAGCTTTTGTGGCAAGTTGTTACATCATCTCTCTTCTACTTTTTCTTTTTTTGTGGTTGGCTCACATACAAGACTTGGCCCATATGCCCCCCCCCCCCCCCCCCCCTCCCTCACCACCACCGTCTGACACAATCTGGTCCCCGGCTTTACCTGTTGTATAAGAGGCAGAGGGTATAAATGTGAAAATAGTCACACCATATACCATCTGTGCAGCAATTATTGTGAAGTGTTCTATTGCAAATGATATCCAGCTAGCTGTCAATGCACATACATGGCCAGTGTCAGATTGTGGCCCATTGCAAACTCAGCCATGTAGCTGCTGAAGATGATGATGCACAGCGCAACACCAGTGATTTCAGTAGTTAATCCAGTGTGTGCGTCGTGTGGGTACCTTCCAAAGTAACAATTTCTCTGAAGTATGTTAGTGGGAACAGTCCCTCCAGCAAAATATGCAGGAACTGCTGAAGTATGCTCAAGATTATTTTGATGTTAGAGAAGATTATTGTGGGTTAGTAAGAAAATGGATTAAATGAAATAGTAAAATGTGTTACTATCGCTACCTGGTTATGGCTAACCTCTTTCTATTGACAATTGGTAAATACTAATACTTAAAATTGTTAAAGATATGTAGAGTATATGCAGAACTGTGAAGGCTGCACTCAGTATGCAGAAGGCAGCACCTAATCAAGTTTTTGATTGGTCTGAGAGAACTAGCTGATCAAATTAGCTGAAGGTAGTAACCATGTTCGTGGGTTTTCTGGTCCATACATTGCTATCATTCTGGAACATTATTTGCAGTACAGCAGCAGGACTTTTCCACTGTTCAAGCCATTTGGCTACTTCTTTGCAGCTCTAGTTAGTTACTTACTTTCATGTTCCATGGATCATTTCACACGATAAATCGTCATGATGTGGAACAAGTCATTTAACATACATGTTGCAAATTTATTTGTACTTCTATTTCTACTCTAAACATCACCATATAGTTTTTTTCCCCTGAAATGAAAATGAGATATGCAGATTGAGCTAGCAATTCCTACCCACCACCTTACAAACATAGGAAGTCTTCTACGGAAGAGAAGGAGTTGTCAAGGAGAAGCTTTTTCAATTTATTTTCAAATTTTCTCTTGCTGTCAGACATTTTACATTGCTGGGTAAGTGGTCAAAATTTTTTGTTGCAGCATTGTGCACTCCTTTCTGTGCTAAAGACAACCTTAATGTTGAGTAATGAATGCCATTTTTTCTTCTAGTTTTGTGATTATGTACCTCATTGTTCCTTTTGAACTGTAGTGGATTATTTACAACAAACTTCATGAGGGTATAAATATACTGTGAAGCAGTAGTCAGAATGCCCAACTCCTTAAACAGATGTCTACAAGATGATCACAGGTGAGCACCACGTATTATTCTTATAGCACGTTTTTGGGCAATGAAGACCTTCTTTCTTAAAGATGAGTTATCCCAGAACATTATTCCATCTCTGAATGAAATAAGCAAAATATGTCAACTTACTGATTTCTCTCTCCCCAAAACTTGCTATGATTCCATGTGCAAATATGGATCTTAATAGAGGGGGCATACTTTCCGTCAAACACATTCCTGACCACATTTTTCGCATCCATTTGAAACTGCCACCTTACCTGGTGCTAGGTTCTTTTCCATTGTCTCATCAGTTGTCATTTCCTTACCTTTCTGCATTAGTTTGCATGTATCTCATGCTGGGCTGGCAGCTTCAGCTTTTATAACTAATTCTGACAATTTGGTTTCATCGTTTTGTGATTTTCCTATCTCGTCCCCCCTCCCCCCTCTCTCTCTCTTTCTCTCTCAAACACACATACTTTAATAATTTAGAAAGTATATACATTTCAGCTACAGGGGCTAGAGAAATTACTTACAGTGTTGTCATGATCTCACCACTTAATGCAAATCTTCAGTGTCTGTTTAATTGATGCAAGACTGATAGCAGTTACAAATATATGGGTATCTACAGCTGCTACATTACTGTCATGACAGTGTACAGAGTATGTGAGAATACTTTGTCTACTACACATAATAGTAGAAGTTAAAGTAAACTTACTGATGGAGACAAAAGGATATTAAAGTGGATAGTTACATCTAATAAGCAGATCACTGTCCTAGACATGAGCGATTAGATCAATGTGACAAGGGAGAAAGAGCTTCAGTGAAGAAAGTACATCAGGATCTGCATAAATGAAACTTCCATGGTAGAGCTCTTGTATACCAAGTGGATGGAAAGGGGAGGTTTTAGTGTTATACGCATCCCAAACCGGGTCTAAACACCAGTGGTACTGTGTAATGTGGTTACATCTGTGACATTAGCATCATTGCACTAGATTTTCCGAGAGTAGTTGAAATAAATAGCCAAATGTCTCAAACGTGGATATCGGGAAACTGAGTAGACCACGTAGCAATCAAATAGGTTATGTATTGCTTATGTTGTGTGATAACTTTTATTTGCCTGGTATGAGAGACTTTCATAAATTTATGCACCCTCACGGAGGAAACAAATGACAATGTAACTTCTTTAGAGTAAGCTACAGAAACACGTACATATTAAAGCAGTAAACCCCATTCTGTGTAATTATGTCCAAATGAAAATAACTGCTCTGACTTGGAAATTAGAGGTCCTTGGATGATGATGAAAAGTGAAGATCTGCTTTTATGATAGTGCCTTGAATCCAGAACTGCTAATTCAGATCATGCATGTATAATCAATTTTTCTTCACACTCACCTGAAATATCCCCAGACAGTGCCCCAATCCTCATCAGTAAGCAGCAGTCGTGGTGATCTGTGGACAATATAATGACAGAATACACTGCTGGTGCTCGAACAAATGTTTCAGTCCACACATTGTAACAAACATTGTTGAACATTGGGCTCGACAACAGGTAACCCATGTGTGTTCCCATATTGACCCAATGACATCATCTATTATAATTGCAGTGGACAGTGTTGCCTGTTCAGAAGAATCACATTTTTTGCTACACAGACAATGTTTGTCATGTCTGGGTATGCCATCATCCATGCTTACAGTTTTGCGGGACATTAACGTGGACTTTCATGGCATCTTTGACAGTAATCAAAACCTGTGGACAATATGTAGACTGCCTACATTCCTGCAAACTCGATGTCTTCCCCAAGTAGGATAACTGTTAGTGCCACTAGGTCAGAATCATGCTGCAGTGTTTTGAGGTCCTGCTAGTGAACTCATTTTGGATGTCTTGCTCACTAAATTTGCCTAATCTGAACGCAATGGAACTCATCTGAATGCTGTTTGCTGTCAGCTCCAAGTACACAAACCACTGGCCTGTAATTTACAGGAATTGCGGAACCTGTGCATAGACAATTGGTACCTCATGAGAAACCTACCATGGGTTTTTTGAATCCATGTTCCAGAGAATTGCTGCTGTATTGGTTTCAAGTGTGGACCAATGCACCGTTAAGCAGATGATCATAATGTTCTCGCTCAGTGTATTTAATAGTGGAACCTGCTCAGGGACTGTACTTGTGAATGGATGATGGGAGAATTGGCCATGTTGTACTGACAATGAGAAACTGCATTGACTGGCCAGTGCTGTGAAGTGTGATAGGATCTCTGAGACAGGAACTCTCATTTTATCGTCATTGTCCAGAAATAGTAACACCTTTGTGACTTTCACTGTACATGATTTGCTGATTTATTCTTGCTTGAGGAAGAGAGACAAACAGCAGCTG
Source organism: Schistocerca piceifrons (assembly GCF_021461385.2). Taxonomy (NCBI): domain Eukaryota; kingdom Metazoa; phylum Arthropoda; class Insecta; order Orthoptera; family Acrididae; genus Schistocerca; species Schistocerca piceifrons. Next base: position 564,981,519 of record NC_060142.1, read on the forward strand.
GGACATGGATCATTAGATAGAGGACAGATGGCTGTACCTTTGCACCCTAACAATGAATTGGCAGAAATACAACTAATCCCGTTAAGAACCACTTTACCTATTGGGTCTAGGGCTGAGCTCCCTACAGTTTTGGACATGTGGAGAGGGACATCTTGTTTGTTATTAGGAGTTACAAAGTATGACGTGTAAGGGAGCCCCTCAGGGAAATGGCAGCTGGGTCAGGATGGACTCTGTGTGCACTGTTTGCAACTGGCTGGAATGGCAGCTGATTGAAGTGGTGAAAGATGGTAGGGCCGGTCTCGTGGGGAAAACACTGTGCTTTGCAGCATCATACCTAGGACTCACAGTGGTCCTATTGCTTGGAGCTAGGTGGAAGGTGTAAACCTGTGGCTCCATTGATTCGTCGATGATTTTTGGCATGGAGTTCTTGATCTGTACTATGAGACAGAGAAATCTGGAGTTTCCGTTAATGAGTCAGGTGTGCACTACAGCGTAGAGGCTGAAGAGTGTATAGGGCATGTACATGAAGATTGTTTTGGTTAAAGAAACCTCTCTGAATACCAGGTGTGCAGTTAGATGTAGTTCAGCAAGGAATATCTGCTCAAACCAGAAATAAATTCCACTGAAATTTTTAAACTCAGGATGAAATATATTCCAAAAGGCTCAGGCAGACCCCAGTAGTGATGGAGTACTTGTTGCCAGAAAGAAATCGATAATATCAAATGTAATAAGTACTGAATTAGATTCAAAAATAATATGAGTGAAACTAAACAATGAAGGTGGCCTAAATTATGGTAATGGAAACGGAAAGTGTTACAGCATGAAGCATCAATCCAATATTTATCAAACTATGAGAAGATGTTCATCACATAACAGGTATTAAATGGTTAAACTGCCATTCCACTCTGAATGGATTTACATTGTAAATATTGTGATCCCTGTGGGCAAGGATACATTCTTGTATTCATTGTGGCAAGGAAGCAAAGAGACTGAATGTTATACTGGGGAATTTCGTGCCTTACTTTAAACACAAGCTGTGTCAATTCAGGAAGATTAATGGCTTGAAGCTGTTATGAAGGTATCATGTCTTCCCATCACACCGCAGACATGTTCTGGAGTGGAGACTGAGCAGGTTAATTGAAGATCTGAACATTTCTCAAGTCATCTGTGGTGTAAATTACAGTGTGTGAACTTGCAGTATCCTGCTGGAATGTGCCATTTGATATTCAGGTCATGAGGGGTGTGGTAATGTGGTTTACCATTCTTGCCATGTGTTAGTGAGCATTCAGCCTCTATTTGACAACTACCAAATTAGTCCTGTTGCCACATATTATAGCTTCTTCCCATACCATGATTCCAAGAGTTACAATTGTATGGATCTCGAGAATTGCTGCGTCCTGTGGCTTCTGTCCACACACTGTTGTTGGTCTGATAGCCACAGCCAGAAATGAGCTAATCACTGGCTTGACACCATGCACTTCCCTGTTTTTTGTAATGTGGTGTCAGTGGTAAACAATGCATGGCAACTCGAGATCTCAACTCAGCTTCCAGTAATGTTCCTGATGGTTCCTGGGCACACCTTGCCTTCCTATGGTCCTCTCACCCATGTGGTCCTTCTGGAAAGACCTATGCTTATCGTCATTTATTGTCCTGAGTCCAAATCATCATCACTCATTCTGCAGTCATTTTACTACAGCCAGTTGTCTGTGCAATCTATTGGTATTATGCTCTCATGTCAGTGGTTCAACTTTTTGTAGGGTCCAAAAGACTGTGAAAAGCTGCATGTGCTTGTCCTCTGGGCATTCTGTCTCTCCACCTTAAGAGTTCCAGTAACATTAGACGCACTCAGTAGCCGTGATATACTCACACCACTCCTAATCTGTAGCTATTACTCTTCAGTGTAATGAAATTAAGCTATTATAAGGATTAAATTTTGATCAGTATATCCCACAGGCATAGAAATACTGGAACATCTGTTTGGTAGCATTTGGTCAAGGTGTTCTTGACGAAACACCTTCCATTCCATGATAGTAGTAAGCAGATGTTGCTTCTGTCCACCCACACTACGTTCTGAGGAGATGGAGTATATCTCAGAGAATATTTAGAAAATATCACTTGTATATTCTCTGAGCATGCCATAGTAATAGGAGGATATTTAAACCTGCTATCTGTAGACTGGGGAACATAAATTTTAATTGGGAATTGGCAACTGAGAATAAGGTGCCTGACATATTTTCCTAAAATTGTTTAGAGTACTGTAACTGCTTGATTGGTAAGAGGGAAACACATTGAATAAGGCGGGGATTCCTGAGTATTACTCATCAGTGTGGAACTCATACTGTGTTGGATTAATGGAACAGATAGAAAAAATTAAAGAAAAAGTGCATGTTTCATTATAGTTAAGTTTAACAGCATGAGAGTGTTGCTGAAATTCCCAATAAACTATAGGGAGAGACATTACAAAAAAAGATATGTGCATTTCAATCAGCCTGACTCACTAAATTCTGAGAGCCTGCATTCCAAAATGGGTGAAGGGATGTACAATATCTTGCAACAACTTGCATAATCACCATGACATTAAAATAAGAAAAATTCAAGCTCTTACTGAGTGGTGCTACAGTCTTTCTTGCCCTGTACTGTCTGTGAATGGAAAGAGAATGTGGTACATTAGACACCCATCACCACACTCCACATTGTGGTTTGAGGATTAGAGGTAGATTTAGATCTCCTTGACAGTGCAAATGATTGAGAGGATTGCAGCCAAGTATAATAATTGAAAACATGTTATTTTGACAGGTAACCTCCCCACAATTCTCAAGTCAAGACTGCAACTTTGCTGTTCTTGCTTTGAGATTAATGCAGAGTTTGCTTGTCATCTGTTTTCGATGATATGACCCAGTTGTATTTCTATGAAAAATTAGCCCAATGTGCAGTACGTGAAAAATTTAGGGTTCCCATCTATATTACTAATTAATTTATAGGAAAGTATGTGAATGATGGGAGAAACAATTGCTTAGTCCTTTCCAGAAGAGAATGTGAAAGGAGTACTTAGCTGATCTTGTATCACTATGGATTATATAAAGATTGTTGAATGATATATTTTCCTGAGCAGTATCTCATAAAATTGGTAAGATGAAATGAGTTCAGTATTATTATATAATTTATGTGTCTTTTCCTTTGTTCTAGCAGCTTGATGGTGATGTCTTATGTGTGTTCTACACTGAACAAATATGAAGGCATCTGAGAATCTTCTACTTGTCACTGTCAAATGTTTCTTAATAATATAAGTAAAATATGTTATCACAGTAGTGTTTTTAAAGTAACATTTTGTCATTTACAGCAAATACAAGCTCAGACCATAATCGTCATTCATCCTGGTTCCTTGTTTATACGTGTGGGGAGGGCTTCAGATTTAAACCCCCACACTGTTCTTCACGCTGTTGCAAGGAGGAGGTTACCTGGTGGAGCAGCATATCAAGACTACTTTCTACCAAAGCAAGTCTCACTGGTAAATTTCTACCTATGATATTGGAAAGAGTTCATTTTGTATAAAGTGAGGGACAGGTGAATATTAATATATTCATATGAGGATTATGGTGAAAGTTTTTAGCGCAACTTCAGAAAAAAATTTGTTTTAGATATAACTGTTACAACTTTTCAAAATTCTCTCCATGAACACACACATATTTTTTCATCCTATGAAATCACCGCAAAAATGTCTCAGTCAAAGCTTCTCTAGGGAAGTCATTAGAGCACTGGGAGTATGCTGTGATAGCCTCTTCATCGAATGAAAAACTCTGCCCATTAATTTTTTCCATTCTCTTAAGGAACAGTAAGGAGTCTCACAGGGCCAAGTTATGTGAATAGTGTGGGTGGGGTAACACACACACTGTTTCCTTCTCCAAGAAATCGATTGTTCTGGCACCTGTGTGTGCTGAGGCATTGTCATGATGCAGAACAAGGTGCCCACCCTGCAACATTGAGTGTTTGACCTCCATGTGGCGATGACTTTTGGCAGACATTCAGTCACGTACCACTCAGCATTGATTATGTGACATGAATCCAAGCTCACAGAGTTGAGACAACCAATCTTGATGAATAAAGTGGTCACTGTCTTCATTCCAGACACCCTACTTCTCCTAACTTCTGTGGGTTGTTCCTCACCTGATGACTGCCTCTTCATTTTGGAGTCTTAATGGTGACACTCATGTTTTGCCACGTTTGACAATATTGTAAGAGTCTTTGGGCTGCCCTATGTCAAATTTTTCAAGCATAAATTGACACCGATCCATTCTTGTTTGTTTTTGGCTTTCTGTCAGGGGATGTGGCACACAGTGGACACATCTCTTGGTTAGGCCTAAATGATCAGGCACAATGGTTTGTGCTGCAGTCAGTCCAATGTTTAAGGTCCTTTCACTGTCACAAAATGTGAGATGAGGACCATCTTTGATCATTTTCCTCACAGCATCAATGTTTTTTTGGGTCACTGCCATTGTTGGGCAACTGAGACGAGGTTCATCTTCAAGAGTCTCCCAATCTCTTTAAAATTCTCAAAACCAATTTCCATCATGATGGGCCTAGAAGGGGCAGACTCTACTAGAAAAGAGTTTTTTCTTCTGCATTTAATTTTTTTTAAATATATAATTACATGAAAATGTACTGTGTCTGACACAGCAATGTCTGCTTCTTCACTCACCATTCTCAACATGGTTTGAAATTAAGTGATGGGGGAACTGCTGCGTGCATGCTTCAGGGTCGAAAAAAAAAACACACACATTGAAAGTTAAATACTTCCTTTGTCATCAGATTTACATTTTAAGAGCTACTAAGAACTTTCAGCACAGCCCTCATAGTTGTGATATTGAAAACTCTAATGAGGCTTACAGAAATTCATTTTAATTTTACTTGCTTAATATCGAATTATATAGAATAGTCATACTGTCAGATGCCTGTCAAAGTAAAGGAAACAGAGATATTCCAGAACACAACCTCTTTGTGAAATAGTAAAATTGCTCAATTTTGCACTGGAACTATTGTTTGGTATTGCAAAGAAGAAAACCAAACTTGTAGCATTCTAAGAAATTTATCAGTGTAATAGATAAGAAGTAGGTGACATAAAATGAGAGATGTTTTTGGCTTTTAATGGATAATTGTTGTTAAAAGTTCAGTTATTGAACCAAGATCAAAGACTGCTAGATATGTTGTTGTTGTGGTCTTCAGTCCAGAGAGTGTTTTGATGCAGCTCTCCATGCTAGTCCATGCTGTGCAACCTACATCCATTTGGGCCCACTCACTGTATTTTATCCTTGGTCTCCCTTTAAAATTTTATCCCCACATTTCCCTCCATTACCAGAATGGTGGTACCTTGATGCCTTAGAATGTTTCCTATCAACTGATGCCTTATTGTAGTCAAACTGTGTTATAATTTTTTTCTCCATAATTTAATTCAGTAGCTCTTCAGCAGTTATCCAGTCTACCTATCTAATCTTCAGCTTTTTCTGTAGCACTACATTTAAAAAGCTTCATTTTCTTCTTGTTTGAACTGTTTATTGTGTATATTTCTCTTCTATAAAAAGCTAAGCTCCAGGCAAATACCTTCAGAAAAGACTTCCTAAAACTAACATTTGTATTCAGCGTTAGCAGTTTCTCTTTTTCAAAAATACTTTGCCAACTCTAGTCTGCATTTTATATTGTGCCTACTTTGACCATTTTCAGTTGTTTTACTGAGCAGGTTAGTGCAGTGGTTAGCGCACTGGCCTCGTTTTTGGGAGGATGGCGACTCAAATCTGCATCCGGCCCTCCTTATTTGGGCCTTCCGTGATTTCCCTAAATTGCTTAAGGCTGACCACCTGCTTAACTGGGTGCTAACATGCTCGCCTCCTATGCAAGCAGGTCTAGATTCAATTCCCAGCCAGGTTGGACTGGGTGTTGTGTTGTCCTCATCATTTCATCCTCATCACCAGCACACAAGTCGCCCAATGTGATGTCGACTGATGGCGGCCGAATTTCCCTGGATGGGGCCTCCCGGCCAACAATGCCATATGCTGATTTCCATTTTCTGCTTAAGGCAAATGCGAAGATGGTTTCTTCGAAAGGGTACGGCTATTTTCCATCCCTAATCCGAGCATGTGCTCTGTCTCTAATGAACTAGTTGTCGACGGGACATTAAACAGTTATTTCCTTCTCCTCCTTCAGCTGTTTTTCTGCCCAAATAGCAAAGCTCATCTACTACTTTTAGTGTCATATTTCCTAATTTAGTCCCCTCAGCATTGCCTTATTTAATTCAACTACATACCGTTACTTTTGTTTTGTTTATTGACATAGCCCTTTTTCAAGACATTATCCATTCCGTTCAACTGCCCGTCCAAGTCCTTGTTGTTACTGACAGAATTGCAGCGTCACCGTCAGACTTTAAAGTTTTCATTTCTTCTCTCTGAATTTTAATTCCTTTTCCAAGTGTCTCCTTTTTTTATTGTCTGTTTGATGTACAGATTGAATGATGTGGGGATAGGCTCCAACCCTGCCTGACTTCCTTCTCAAATACTGCCTCCATTTCATGTCCTTCTATTCTTAAAATAGCATATTGTTTCATGCAAGTTGTAGATAATATTTTGTTTCCTATATTTTATCCCTGCTATCTCCAGGACTTCAAAGAATGTATTCATCCAACATTGTCAAAAGCGTTCTCTAAACCTACCATTGTTGTACATGGAGGTTTGCCTTTCTTCAGTCTGTCTTCTAAGATAAATAATTCTGTCAGTATTGTCTTTTGTGTTGCTACATTTCCCCATAATCTAAACTGATCTTTCCCAAGATTGGCTTCAGCCAGTCTTTTTACTTGGCAGTAAATGGTTTATATTAATATTTTGCAGCCATGATTTACTAAACTGATCATTCTATAATATTCACGTCTGTCAGCACCTGCCATCTTTGGAACTGAGAGTGTTACATTATTCCTGAAGTCTGATGGTATTTAAGACATCTGTCACATTTTTGTGATTGTTTGCTGTCAGTTTTTGGACCACATAAATATCATCTTCGTCGTTTTCGTGAGCCACTTTGATTGAAAGGTGAATTTTCTAGTTGTAGGTCATTTTGTGGTTCATCAGCTGCCCCTAGAAAATTATCAATTCTACTCTTCAAATCTACTGAAAATGAAGACTACTCCATCTTCCTTTCTGTGATAAATGGCCTTATCAATTCCAATCCAATTTCTTTTATGTGATGATTAAGTTTCATACGTTTTCCACTATTTCATGCCTTCCATAATACGAATCCATTTGCACTCAAAATATTCAATATTTGCTGAAAAAATGGCACATGGCCATCGTTGAGTTCTTCTAGAGACCGAATAATTGCCGCATTTTTGATCTAATGTATCAACATCACCTTTTGTTCTGTTGTAAAATTCAATTATCTCAGTTTTTCCACTGTTTTCATTGACTGAATTGTCATGATTCATTGATGAGATTACCACTACACTTCGATTCTTTTTTGGGACATAAGATGCCAATGCTTTATCCTTCACAAAACCAAGTAACGTAGATCCCACTACCCGTCATTTATTGGCTAATGTTCTGTTGTAAAATTCAATTATCTCAGTTTTTCCACTGTTTTCATTGACTGAATTGTCATGATTCATTGATGAGATTACCACTACACTTCGATTCTTTTTTGGGACATAAGATGCCAATGTTTTATCCTTCACAAAACCAAGTAACGTAGATCCCACTACCCGTCATTTATTGGCTAATGTTCTGTTGTAAAATTCAATTATCTCAGGTTTTCCACTGTTTTCATTGACTGAATTGTCATGGTTCATTGATGAGATTACCACTACATTTCGATTCTTTTTTGGGACATAAGATGCCAATGTTTTATCATTCACAAAACCAAGTAACGTAGATCCTACTACGCGTCGTTTACTGGCTAAAAATTCTGGTGGTATTTCCCTTTTATTTTTGCGCATCGTTCCAACATAGGTCAAACCATTTTCAGTCAGTTTGTCAACCAACTCTACAGAAGAGAACCAGTTGTCAGCAGTTATATTTCTGTTTGTTACAAATAAAGGTTCTGCAAGCTGCATTACATTCTGTGTTGGAACTGAGAGTTGGCTTGTTTTATTAGTGATAGCTTTGCCTGTATAGATAAAAGCATTGTATAAATAGTATGTTTTAGTGTTGCAAATTCACATAATCTTGATGCCATATTTAGCAGGCTTCAATTTCATATAAACCCTGAAAAAACATTTCCCTCTAAAAGGGCAAAGCATTTCATCAACTGTCAAATATTCTGAGCAGCTATAGTTTTTCTGACAGTTCTGAATGAAATTTCCAAATATTTCTGAGATGAGACCAGCACGATCAGTAGTTCTTCTTTCTTCCCTAGAATTCACATCATCAAATCTCAAAGCAGATAACAGAAACATAAATCGCTTTACCGACATTGTTATTCTGAATATATCTCAGCCATTTCCATCAGTTGCCCATAAACTTTCTATATCTTCATGGCCAGATTTGAATACACCTGATAATAGCAACAACCCAAAGAATGCTTTCATTTCCATAATACTCACATGGTTAGTGTAAGTAGCATTAGTTTTATACTTTTCTGAATATTCTGTTATTTTCTGATTAGTGTGAGTGCAAATAATTGCGATCATTTCATCTGATACTAGCAACTGCCATGATTCAATTGGTGACATGTTCCGTTTTTCACGAGCTGTACTGATGAGACCAGGCGGGTAAGTGATGATGTTGTGGCTTCTGACTCTGGACCTAGCTGGTGGATGAGTAGACCACTTGAATTGATTTTTGCCACGAAAATATGCATTACTTGACAGCCAGCTACTGAATCATCAGGTGATGAATTACTTGAATCCGAAGAAATTTCTTGTTGTGTATTTTCATCGTCACTTATGTTCTCTTCAACACAAGGCTGAAAATCACTTATAGATTCTGTGTCTGAATAATTTTCGTCTAATAATAGTTCACAGATTTCTTTTTCAGTGAGGCCCCGCTGCATTGTGGCAATAAAGTGCCTGAAACACCACAAAATAAATCAGTATACACTAACTTCAAAAATCCCGTATCTGGAATCACGGGTCGTATTGGACCCAATGATGGCACTTACCTCGACTTCTAGTAAATTTCAAGTGGCGAGCTCCTGGCCCCTGGTGCACCTCACAATGTACTGAGATTACACTGGCGTGCGAAACAGAAACTCCGCGTGTTTCCATTGTTAGACAGTTTTATTGTTGTCGGTGGGTCCAAAATGACCCACGATGCCGGTTAAGGGTTAAGAGCAATAATGCACATGGTCCAGAATGAAATCTTTCAACCTGCAGCTGAGTGTTCACTGTTCCAAATCTTGCAGGCAAATTAAAACTGTGCATCAAACTGGTAATTGGAGCTTTAGCCCAGCAAGGTATGCAGGAGAGCTTCTAAGAAGCGTAGAAAGTAGCAGAAATGAAACTGGAGCAGGTAATGGGTCATATCTTGGTAGCTTATTTTATTAGAGCGTTGCACATAGATTGGAACTCGTTTCAAGTCCTGGTGCTGTTAAGTGCTATAATCAGTCAAGAATATTCTGTAACCTAGATGATGGTAACAGACATGGGATCCATGAAGATGCAATCAGCAAAAGGACAGATCTGTAATGTATTAAGCAGCATTATTGACTAGTGATGTGGAAGTCCCTGGTTTGATTCCTGGTGATCATCCTGTAATTTTCCTGGTTGGGAAGGTTAGGGATGGAGTCAGTTCAACCTTGTGTGGCTAAATAAGAAACTACCTAACTACATAAACTGTGTTATTGACACACAAGCCACCAATGTGTTATACAGTCATAAGGCTTGAACCAGCAGTGAGCCATGTTACATTTGTTTGCTTTAGTGAAAGGTAATCATTTATACAAATCAATCATCAGTGTTCATACCTGCAAAGTTGAAGAGGATTATCACAAACAATTGTAAAATCAGTGTGGTGCAAGTAACATCAGATCATTTGCTGTTATAGTTTTATGTAAGGTACACACTTTAAACATTTATAACAATTGATAACCCCCCCCCCCCCTTGAACCATGGACCTTGACATTGGTGGGGAGGCTTGCGTGCCTCAACGATACAGATAACCGTACTGTAGGTGCAACCACAACGGAGGGGTATCTGTTGAGAGGCCAGAAAAATGTGTGGTTCCTGAAGAGGGGCAGCAGCCTTTTCTGTAGTTGCAGGGGCAACAGTCTGGATGATTGACTGATCTGGCCTTGTAACACTAACCAAAATAGCCTTGCTGTTCTGGTACTGCGAATGGCTGACAGCAAGGGGAAACTACAGCCGCAATTTTTCCCGAGTGCATACAGCTTTACGGTATGATTAAATGATGATGGCATCCTCTTGGGTAAAATATTCTGGAGGTAAAATAGTCCCCCATTCGGATCTCCGGGCGGGGACTACTCAAGAGGACTTTGTTATCAGGAGAAAGAAAACTGGCGTTCTACGGATCGGAGCATGGAATGTCAGATCCCTTAATCGGGCAGGTAGGTTAGAAAATTTAAAAAGGGAAATGGATAGGTTAAAGTTAGATATAGTGGGAATTAGTGAAGTTCGGTGGCAGGAGGAACAAGACTTTTGGTCAGGTGAATACAGGGTTATAAATACAAAATCAAATAGGGGTAATGCAGGGGTATGAATAAAAAAATAGGGGTACGGGTAAGCTACTACAAACGGCATAGTGAACGCATTATTGTGGCCAAGATAGACATGAAGCCCATGCCTACTACAGTAGTACAAGTTTATATGCCAACTAGCTCTGCAGATGATGAAGAAATTGATGAAATTTATGATGAGATAAAAGAAATTATTCAGGTGGTGAAGGGAGACGAAAATTTAAGTCATGGGTGACTGGAATTCAACAGTAGGAAAAGGGAGAAAAGGAAACTTAGTAGGTGAATATGGATTGGGGCTAAGAAATGAAAGAGGAAGCCGCCTGGTAGAATTTTGCGCAGAGCATAACTTAATCATAGCTAACACTTGGTTTAAGAATCATGAAAGAAGGTTGTATACATGGAAGAACCCTGGAGATGCTAAAAGGTATCAGATAGATTATATATTGGTAAGACAGAGATTTAGGAACCAGGTTTTAAATTGTAAGACATTTCCAGGGGCAGATGTGGACTCTGACCACAATCTGTTGGTTATGAACTGTAGATTAAAACTGAAGAAACTGCAAAAAAGTGGGAATTTAAGGAGATGGGACCTGGATAAACTGAAAGATCCAGAGGTTGTAGAGAGTATCAGGGAGAGCATAAGGGAACAATTGACAGAAATGGGGGAAAGAAATACAGTAGAAGAAGAACGGGTAGCTTTGAGGGATGAAATAGTGAAGGCAGCAGAGGATCAAATAGGTAAAAAGACGAGGGCTGGGTAACAGAAGAAATATTGAATTTAATTGCTGAAAGGAGAAAATATAAAAATGCAGTAAGTGAAGCAGGCAAAAAGGAATACAAACGTCTCAAAAATGAGATTGACAGGAAGTGGTGCAAAATGGCTAAGCAGGGATGGCTAAAGGACAAATGTAAGGATGTAGAGTCTTATCTCAGTAGGGGTAAGATAGATACTGCCTGCAGGGAAATTAAGAGACCTTTGGAGAAAGGAGAACCACTTGCATGAATATCAAGAACTTTGATGGAAACCCAGTTCTAAACAAAGAAGGGAAAGCAGAAAGGTGGGAGGAGTATATAGAGGGTCTATACAAGGGCGATGCACTTGAGGACAGTATTATGGAAATGGAACAGGATGTAGATGAAGATGAAATGGGAGATATGATATTGCGTGAAGAGTTTGACAGAGCACTGAAAGACCTGAGTCGAAACAAGGCCCCGGGAGTAGACAACAGTCCATTAGAACTACTGACAGCCTTGGTATTTCCAGTCCTGACAAAACTCTACCATCTGGTGAGCAAGATGTATGAGACAGGCGAAATAGCCTCAGACTCCAAGAAGAATATAATGATCCCAATCCCAAAGAAAGCAGGTGTTGACAGATGTGAAAATTACCGAACTATCAGTTTAATAAGTCACAGCTGCAAAATAGTAACGCAAATTCTTTACAGACGAATGGAAAAACTGATAGAAGCCGACCTCGGGGAAGATCAGTTTGGATTCCGTAGAAATGTTGGAACACGTGAGGCAATACTGACCCTATGTCTTATCTTAGAAGAAAGATTAAGGAAAGGCAAACCTACATTTCTAGCATTTGTAGACTTAGTGAAAGCTTTTGACAATGTTGATTGGAATACTCTCTTTCAAATTCTGAAGGTGGCAGGGGTAAAATACAGAGAGCGAAAGGCTATTTACAATTTGTACAGAAAGCAGATGGCAGTTATAAGAGTCGAGGGGCATGAAAGGCAAGCAGTGGTTGGGAAGGGAGTGAGACAGGGTCGTAGCCTATCCCCGAAGTTATTCAATCTGTATATTGAGTAAGCAATAAAGGAAACAAAAGAAAAGTTCGGAGTAGGTATTAAAATCCATGGAGAAGAAATAAAAACTTTGAGATTCGCCGATGACATTGTAAGTCTGTCAAAGACAGCAAAGGACTTGGAAGAGCAGTTGAACGGAATGGACAGTGTCTTGAAAGGAGGGTATAAGATGAACATCAACAAAAGCAAAACGAGGTTAATGGAATGTAGTCGAATTAAGTCGGGTGATGCTCAGGGGATTAGGTTAGGAAATGAGACACTTAAAGCAGTAAAGGAGTTTTGCTATTTGGGGAGCAAAATAACTGATGATGGTCGAAGTAGAGAAGATATAAAATGTAGACTGGCAATGGCAAGGAAAGCATTTCTGAAGAAGAAAAATTTGTTAACATAGAGTATAGATTTAAATGTCAGGAAGTCATTTCTGAAAGTATTTGTATGGCGTGTAGCCATGTATGGAAGTGAAACGCGGACGATAAATAGCTTGGACAAGACGAGAATAGAAGCTTTCGAAATGTGGTGCTACAGAAGAATGCTGAAGATTAGATGGGTAGATCACATAACTAATGAGGAGGTATTGAATGGAATTGGGGAGAAGAGGAGCTTGTGGCACAACTTGACTAGAAGAAGGGATCAGTTGGTAGGACATGTTCTGAGACATTGAGGGATCACCAATTTAGTATTGGAGGACAGCGTGGAGGGTAAAAATCGTAGAGGGAGACCAAGAGATGAATACACTAAGCAGATTCAGAAGGATGTAGGCTGCAGTAGGTACTGGGAGATGAAGAAGCTTGCACAGGATAGAGTAGCATGGAGAGCTGCATCAAACCAGTCTCAGGACTGAAGACCACAACAACAACAACAACAACAACAACCACCTAGAACATGTCACAATATGAGTGCTGCTAAAACTGTGCAGTATACACCAAGAATTATTGTAAACTTGAAACATGATCAATTGTGTCATCTTTTCCCATTTACAGCGACTAGTCAGTTTTACATATGATGGAAATGCAATATTCTTATAGTGCCTACTTCATAGTGCAAATTGTGGAGGTGATTCTGTTGTTTTGTTGTATTTGTAAGTTGTGCTGGTGTTAATCTTGAAGGATTACTTTTGGCCAACGATTTTGTGGGCATATTAGGTGAACAAATGCGTTTTAATGGCATAGATCCACTTGTCCCTCAGTGCTAGTGCCTTACAATGTGACAACATCCCAACACCCACACTATTCCATGGGGTTTTATGAGAAGCAACTGGATAAAATGCATCGTCCCCTCTATTCACCTAACATTATTGTCTGTGGTTGATGTAAGAAAAGAGACCATAGTGTGTACTTCTCTTCCCAACATCACTAACTGAAGTATATGTGCAACCCATGCGTAGTCGTAACACAGAACTCATGTGAAAACAATTCACAAGCTGTATGCATCCAATTCTTGCTTATTGGCAGCCCTACACAGAAGGTCCATAACACTGTTAATCATGCTGGTTTCAGGGTTTGCACTTTTTTATAAACACATGGAAATGTCATTTACAAATAAGAAATGAGCTACGTGAATTTTAATAAACAGCTGTAGTAAAATTAATCTCATACGGATGTAGGTGAAAAATATTTTTTATAATTTCAATGTTTGTAACAGTAATTTTGGAATTATAACTTGGACTGTGCGTAATGTGTGGATTAAATGTAGTTGAGACATTTCTGAAGGAACCTTTTTTATTTCTTTAAAAGTAAATATATCTTAAATTGCCTATTTGAAGTAATTATGACCGATAAAGATACATGGAGATCAGCACTGTTAGGGAAAAATCTAAGATTTTAGCCTTGTAATACTCTCAAAGATAAAACTTGTGTTCTGTTATCTATAGGCAATATCTCTGATGCATTTTCTTGACTCCCAGCAACATCTTTGTTGCTGTTGATCTTCTAGTTCACTCATAGCTTGAAATATAGTTGCAGTGCAGCGGCTATTTAACCACTTGATATGGCTGGAATCTCAAGAAGATTTCATTAGTTTATATCACTGTGAGATCCTGCTTTCATACTGATACCACTTTTATTTAAACGCTTGTGTTATGTGAACCTTTTTTGGATAAATTATATAGATTAATTTTTAGATAAGCCTATTATGCTTGATATGTATGATGTGGACTTATGTCTTTTTTTGTACGTAATTTCCTGTATTGTTCATTATCACAATGAGTGGATGATAGCAATTGAAGGCATTGGAGCAGTAATCAGATATGCCCATGTTTGAACGAAAAGGAGACTTTATAACCATTGCATAGTATTAAAATTGCTCTATTGTGTGGTACAAGAATGAGACCTGTCCAAGGGACCAACTTAGAGTAACATAGAGAACGGACTTGTCGATGTAGGGTGTTTTAGGCAAGAACCAGACATGTCTAGGGCTTGCTTTGTCATTGCACCAAACAGTAGTCAGAATCTGACATGTAAAATACATCGACAAATTTTGCTGTGGTTGATGTTACAGAAGATCTATTTTTAGACTTCTTGCTTCATCCAAGAAAGCTATTTTTGTCAAACTTTAAGATTAATGATAATGAAAAGTTTACTGTTTCAAAATACAGATTCTTTGAGTACCCCACTGCAGACAAGCATATAGTTCACTGTAGTGCATCATTATCACAAGTTATCTGTCATGATTTCATCATTCAGAAAGCCTCAACTAAACTTTTCCTAAGGAAAAACTTTATAAAGTGAATCCGCCTGTTCAAAGTTAGTAATGTAAAGGTGTTAGGAAGCTTGCCAAGAAGTTTGTGCCAACCTCAGACATGGACTTTTATAAAAAGGTGGACTGTGACAGAAATGTTCTGGATGCTACACACAGTTCATCAGAAGAAGAAGTACAATTAACTTCTTATTTACCATGTATTATGGTATCCATTTTTTGTGTAATTTTCAGACTCTTTATCATGTTCAGTTATTTTTAAAGTGCTGATAGTTGTTGTTTCATTATTTATTTGTTTGTTTTTTGACATCATCTCAGAAAGCAAAGTTGTTTGGTGCTAGTGCAATGCAAACCAGTTTTTTTTAATTCAATAAATATCATAATAAATCTCTTGTTTGGTTACATAATAAAGTATTACAGTGTGTTGGTGGCCTAAATATACACTCCTGGAAATTGAAATAAGAACACCGTGAATTCATTGTCCCAGGAAGGGGAAACTTTATTGACACATTCCTGGGGTCAGATACATCACATGATCACACTGACAGAACCACAGGCACATAGACACAGGCAACAGAGCATGCACAATGTCGGCACTAGTACAGTGTATATCTACCTTTCGCAGCAATGCAGGCTGCTATTCTCCCACGGAGACGATCGTAGAGATGCTGGATGTTGTCCTGTGGAACGGCTTGCCATGCCATTTCCACCTGGCGCCTCAGTTGGACCAGCGTTCGTGCTGGATGTGCAGACCGCGTGAGACGGCGCTTCATCCAGTCCCAAACATGCTCAATGAGGGACAGATCCGGAGATCTTGCTGGCCAGGGTAGTTGACTTACACCTTCTAGAGCACATTGGGTGGCACGGGATACATGCGGACGTGCATTATCCTGTTGGAACAGCAAGTTCCCTTGCCGGTCTAGGAATGGTAGAACGATGGGTTCGATGACGGTTTGGATGTACCGTGCACTATTCAGTGTCCCCTCGACGATCACCAGTGGTGTAGGGCCAGTGTAGGAGATCGCTCCCCACACCATGATGCCGGGTGTTGGCCCTGTGTGCCTCGGTCGTATGCAGTCCTGATTGTGGCGCTCACCTGCACGGCGCCAAACACGCATACGACCATCATTGGCACCAAGGCAGAAGCGACTCTCATCGCTGAAGACGACACGTCTCCATTCGTCCCTCCATTCACGCCTGTCGTGACACCACTGGAGGCGGGCTGCACGATGTTGGGGCGTGAGCGGAAGACGGCCTAACGGTGTGCGGGACCGTAGCCCAGCTTCATGGAGACGGTTGCGAATGGTCCTCGCCGATACCCCAGGAGCAACAGTGTCCCTAATTTGCTGGGAAGTGGCGGTGCAGTCCCCTACGGCACTGCGTAGGATCCTACGGTTTTGGCGTGCATCCGTGCGTCGCTGCGGTCCGGTCCCAGGTCGACGGGCACGTGCACCTTCCGCCGACCACTGGCGACAACATCGATGTACTGTGGAGACCTCACGCCCCACGTGTTGAGCAATTCGGCGGTACGTCCACCCGGCCTCCCGCATGCCCACTATATGCCCTCGCTCAAAGTCCGTCAACTGCACATACGTTTCACATCCACGCTGTCGCGGCGTGCTACCAGTGTTAAAGACTGCGATGGAGCTCCGTATGCCACGGCAAACTGGCTGACACTGACGGCGGCGGTGCACAAATACTGCGCAGCTAGCGCCATTCGACGGCCAACACCACGGTTCCTGGTGTGTCCGCTGTGCCGTGTGTGTGATCATTGCTTGTACAGCCCTCTCGCAGTGTCCGGAGCAAGTATGGTGGGTCTGACACACCGGTGTCAATGTGTTCTTTTTTCCATTTCCAGGAGTGTAGATTGGGAAAAGGCAAGACTGATTAATAAAGTTTTCCAATTTCTGGACAGTTTTTTGTTTTTTACTTGAAAGTTTGTAACTTTGACTTATCTTGTTATTGCAGCAGTGCCTTCAGTTTTGCTGCTTTATAAACTATTGTGAATATTACTTTCTGTCTTGCATAGAAGTTTATGAACAGTTTTCTGTCTAATTTAATTAATAGACAATTTACAGCAAATTATTTAATAATTTTATTGGACTTCACACTCTTTTTGATGCTGCCCAACCACTGTTTATATAATTATGATGCTTCCAGTGCTGACATAAACGAATAATTTCCACTTTATTTCTCTATGATTGGATATTATTTCTATAGAAAAAAGATAGGAGTGAGCCAAACATTAAAACTTGTGGCATGCCATTAATGGGTTGTCCGTGATTTAGCCAAACTGACGGAATGGTCTCACTTGATTTATAATTGTTCATGTTATTTTTGTTTACTAGTATAACATTTACTGTCATCTTATTTTTAATTTTTATAGTCAAAGGAAATTCTTCATGAAATGGAAGAATGCAGACTGCAGATATCACACACTCTCCAGTCATGCCTTCAGTCAGACGGCCGTAGGCGCTATGCTACACCGCCACAACAAATAGCTGCTTTTAACAGACAGTCCAGTGCAGAAGAATTACCTAACTCAGAGCCACCAGTATGGACAGTGCCTGATACAGATGTTGTTGTTGGTGATGAGGTAAGAATATTAAACTCAGAAGTATTAATAATTAAACACATTAGTATAGTACTCTCATGAACAATTCACAATATTATGAAAGCGTAGAATGCTATTCACCATATGAACTACTGAATTAGATATAGTTGCTGTGTTTGAGAGAGAGAGAGTGAACTCTGGCACCTTAGGGGGAAAAAAGGACGGGTATACACTCGCACACACAGACATATCCATCCACACATATCCGTAAGGTAAGTCTTTCCGCTCCCGGGATTGGAATGACTCCTTACCCTCTCCCTTAAAACCCACATCCTTTCGTCTTTCCCTCTCCTTCCCTCTTTCCTGATGAGGCAACAGTTTGTTGCGAAAGCTTGAATTTTGTGTGTATGTTTGTGTTTGTTTGTGTGTCTGTCGACCTGCCAGCACTTTCATTTGGTAAGTCACATCATCTTTGTTTTTACATATAAAACAAATTTTCAGTACTATTTAATTATTTTTGGCGCACTGAAGACATAATTTTTATCTAGTACCAACTGTTGGTATACAGACAGACAGACAAAGACAATTTCACAGATTTTTGCCCTCAGGTTGCCACAATATTGTGACTTACTTAGTTTCCTGATCTAAAAAACGTCTTCCACGCACATATATTGATCAATAGAACTTTCATTATGAAGATAAGGAAACTCTACCCAAGGAAAGCAATGTAGACACCCTGGATGGTGTTACCATTAGTGTGTCATGTCTTTAAAATGGGACTACCTTGCAGATCAGTCAGTTACATCTGCATGTGCATAGTGGCACTTTCAACTGAAATGCCAAATGGTCTCAAAACAGATGTGAGATTGGCAATGTCCTCAAGATGAGTAGGAAACTAAACTTGTAATTTTTTCACGGCCACAAAAATTTTTCAAACCTCGTGTTTTATTTAACACCTGTGGGATTAGGGAACTGGACTGTTTTTGTCAGAATGTGCCTCTTCTACAACATAATTTTCTCTTTGAATGCATCCGAACAAATCAGAAACATGCAATTTCTCTTCTTGCAATGTCCTACTGTGGGAAATGTGTATTCAAGTCCACTTGAAATGTTAGGTCTGCAATCCTTTCAGGAGGTTCTAATTTTCATTACTAGGCTCCTTCTGTCTTCATAAATTCAACAATGGTGAGTTTTAAATTGAAAAATCATTGCAGGCAAGCCCCTTGACTTGACCAATGTATTTCACAGTACTCTTTGTTCAGTTCCATCAAAAACTGTAGCAGCCGTCAGTGGAATGATGTGTGTGACTTCAGAAATTTTCTGTTCATACCACCAATTTCTTCATGTGTTCCATGCCTGCAAATTTAGCACAGAGTTCCTCTTGATGTAGAGAACAATGAATCCTGTCTATCGTTTGTTGTAAATTTTGGCTCTTTCATTGCCAATTAAATCTTTAAATTCCTTCTGCATGGTATTGTAATGTCATTTCATAGCAAATGTGCATTACCTGTCACTTTTTCAACTGCATGATATATAATGAGAATTGTCATCCCTTCTATCATTCCCATTAATTTGTAAAAGCTTGTGACAATAGATTATTTGACTGCCTATTTTGTGCAAATAGCCACTGGACCTGTGAACATCCTTCATAGCACGAACAAATAGCGAAGGATAAACAGCGCTGACATCACGATTCTGCCGAAGTAAAGAGTGTCATACCGACCAAAAAATGCCACACTGCAACATGAAACATTGTGATGTCCTGGGTACTTCTGAGAAAGACAGAGCAAAGCCCAGACGGGCTGCCCCGCAGCCCACACACCCTGCCTTGGCCGACCCTGGTATAAGTCAACCACCTCGGACAACAACATGTTGTGAGGGTTTTCTATCAACTATTATATATTGGAGCAATGGTGGAAAGCCCACAGTGCACCAAACCACTCTCCATGTCAGTGCTGCCCCACAACTTGGGTGGGCATCCATAACATCGAGAACTACCACTCCCTATGGGAGCCAGAAGCCATTACTCCACATGTGTACCTCTCATCAGTGCATATAACAGATCATATTCCTTGATTCATTCATTCAAAGAATTAGTTTGGGCATAGACACAACACCATCGGACTCTCAAAATATGGAAAAGGTCACCTGGGGTGATGAGATGCTTTACGTTTGGTACGCACTGCCAGTGGCAAGATATGCACAGCAGAAAACCACATTAAATAATGCATATTGCTTGCCAATGAGACACCATCCAAGTAGGTGTAGAAGATATCCTTCTGTGGGGTACGTTTTCTTTGAATAAAAAGAGGCCATTGTTATGTTTGCCATTGCCTTACACAGGTAAAATACACAGGAACCTACTGCCAGACGAAGTGCATCTGTTTGTTTGGCGGCTCAGTTTCTTGTAACATCCATGCCATTAGAATGGCTCTTATTCTTCAAGTTGGAATCTTTTCTTTCCGGTAACACCCCCTCCTGCCCTACAGATTGGTTCCATTGCACAAAAAGTTAACTGTTTGTAATTTTGGCTCTGTAGGAAAAGGTTTAGGGTTGCTCTTGACCCCTAGGTTTAGAAAAAATGTGAGCCCCTAAAAATCTCATTTTCTTTGTATCTATAATAAGTACTGTTCAGAAGTAGCAGAATAACCAATAACTTTATTACTTTCAAATTTATTATTGATATTGGTCTTTTAATTTTAATAATGTGATGTAAGTTTTTTTTATACCCTAGAAAAGTATGATGATACAAAGATTAATTATTGGAATCCTCCATGAGCTTGATGCCCCTCAGTCAGACTGTTCAAAACTTTTAGTTTGAAACTAGGTGTAGAGCACTGATAAATCCTTCATTTTTGTGCCACTACAGCACTGGTTGAAAGGAAAGTGTCGATCAGATATGATAAGCTATACTCTCAGTGTATTAGAAACAAGCTCCTCAACCCCGTTATTGATAATTTATGTAATGTGATCAAATCCTACTTGAGCCCTTATATTATTTTAGTCTGACTGTTCTGCTTCATAATTCAATGCACTGACCATTTTAACTTTTGATTGAGATAACTAATCAGGATCAAAGACACCCAAAACGACAGAACAAGAAATGGGTACCATGAGTGATTTTTGTAAAGTTACAACAGGGATATCATGATCAACAACCTGTTATTTAACTTAGAAAGAATACTGAAATACAAATATAGAGAGGGGCAAAATACCACACTTTGTCATATGCAGTGATGAAGAACATACAGGTTCTGTTTTTGTGGTTGTTATTCAAATTACCAATAAATCATCACTTCCTTCACAGCTGGTGTGGCAGTTTGATGCACAATTAATTTACGCACCTGCAAATTGCAAAAGAAAATTATTAATGAGTGCATGACCGTTGGCTATTTACTTCATCATTTCATATAAGTAATACCTGAGCAAACATTTGCCATAAACAAATTGAAGATAGAGACATTGTACTTCCTACATGTGCTACTGTCTCTCAAAAGCGAAGATTACCGGAAGTTGTCCAGATTGGGTCGTGAACAGAAAGGCTTGACTTGTTCTGCCCTCTTTCTACCTGCCTTGGGACCACTGACCTGTCACACGACCTGATCAGTTTTATTCAAATGAGAACACTTTTTGTTAAGGAAACTGAAGTAAACAACCTGTAACTAGATGATAAATGGCTTCATGCAGGTCTCGTGAACTGACATACAGCCAGGACAGTGGTGCGCTGACCACAAGCCCCTCCATATCCTCATCCGGCGATGCTTGTGGGCTGAGGATGATGCGGAGGCTGGCCGGTACTGTTGGTCCTCCATGGCCTGTTTGCATGGAGTTTAGTTTTTTTGGGAGTAATATTTTGCAAAGTTGCTGACTTTTTTTCAAGATTTTTCTGATTATGAAGTCCAAGGAACCCCCTTCCATTTATGTGAATGGCAGTTAAATGAAAATGAGACAGATGGAAAAAAGTTAATAAACCGTTTATTATTTCAGATGCAATCACCATAACTGTCAATACATTTATCCCACTATGCGACAAGATAGACAGTGCCTTCATGTGTGCAGTTGCCAGTGAAACCACAATTGTACCCAAACATGCACCTCTTCATCTGAAGCAAATCAACAACCACAGATGACCGTCTTGAGGGCTTCAAAAACATGGAAACCGTACAGGAAGAGATCGGGACTGTATGGAGGATGTGAAAGGGCTTCCCAGCAAAACTTCTGCAGTGTACATGGGCCTGCATGTTGTCAAGGTTGTTTCGAGTATCTTGAAGAAGTTTTGTTGGTAAGCACTTACACATCCTCCATACAGTCCCAATCTCTCTCCATGCAATTTCCTTATTTTTGGAGCCCTGAAGAAAGGAATTCATGGCTGTCGATTTGCTTTGGACGAGAAGGTGGTATGCCTGGGTACAATCAAGGTTCCAAGGGCAGTTGAAAACATTTTTCTGTAAAGGAATTTTCTGTCTTGTCTCACAGTGGGATAACAGTTATGGAGTTTACTGTTGAAATAATAAACAGTCTGCTTACATTTTTCCATCTGTCTCATTTTCATTTGACTGCCCCTTGTACTATGAAGCTTAAATTTTATGCACATGGAATGAGACCTGACTGGATGCATTGAGGGAACCCTATCATGCCAACATTAGGATGAAAACAGCTACTAACTAGGTACTCCTAATTCAGTGGAGTTCAGTTGCTCATGATTGTTGTGTAATTATAAGAGCTTCATTGTTGGTGTTGTCAAGAATGCCATATTATCAGTACTGTGCAACACTTTGTGGATATGGTTTTGTCCACTTTACAGTTAATTAAGCACTCCAGTTACAGAGAGTTTTTTGTGTTCTTAACACCATTTTCCCGTCTCTGAAATACACCAAGTGAGCTGGTTTTGAAAGTCTGCTGTTGATGCCTGGAGTAGAAGAATATGTTCCAGTGGACATGATTTCATCGATTAAGTGTACGAAGTGATGCTGGATCCAAATTCCACCTTATCTGGGTATATAATATTTTGTTACGCTGAAAATTGCTACTGATGAACATTCTGAATTCCTGGAGTTCTTTGTGGTTTGCTGTGCGGGTAGAGATAGATAGTTCTGTATCAGTAAATATTAATAAATAATAATGTGTACTGGCCTTAGCAGCCAGAGACGGTGGTTGTGTGTGTGTGTGTGTGTGTGTGTGTGTGTGTGTGTGTGAGTGTGAGTGTTCTCTATTTTGGAAGAAGGCCTTTTGGTCAAAAGCTTCAGTGTGTAGCATTCTTTTCATTGTGCCTGTCTGCAACTCAATATCTCCTCTGTATGGGTGAGTAGCAATCTTACCCTTTTTGTATTATTGTTGTTATTTCATCCTGTTCTTTCCATTGATGTAGCCTTCACCAGACCTAGAAATGCTCATGCACTAAATGAAAGACAGTATAAAATTTCTTGTGGCTCTAGTTGAATAGCACACTAAAATGGAGTCAGTACAAAATAAATTTATCAAGAGACTCAGTTCAGCAGGCTTTTCTTTAGAAGCATCTCTCATTGTGTTGATCTAAAAACGGGGCCGTTTGATTGTTTTGCATATTTCCCTCTTATTGTCTTTCAGAATTATCTTCTGGGGCAGTGCATGTAAATGTTTTTTGAGCAGACATGATCAACAGAAATACTGTATAAAGTAGATAACCATTAGGTAGCAGATGACATTTTGGGGATCTTGGAATTATTACTCTCACTTCATAATACATTAATCATTAATGCCTTTTGTTGCTGACAATAAATATTAGTTTCTTCTGCATTGTGATGTTCACAGATGCAGTACAGTGCAAAAAATTATTCTCCATTTAGATTTTGCCTCTTTGTGTAGTGTACAGACCGCAGTTCTGTACTCTGATGGGAAAATATTCACGTTCCCATCTAACATACAGTATGAAATTGTAAATCCCTACCTTTTCATAAGAAAATTAAAAACATATTCATTAGCCACTTTTTGATTCAGTTGTCTGAATATAAAGATGCAAGGATGAAAAATTATGTTTTCTGTGTGGCAACTCGCAGTGTTTGTTGTAAATCTACATGACAAATACTAACGTACTGCAAGTAGGACTGAGTATTTATGGATGTTATCGAGTATTACTCAGGGAAGCTATGATTTCAATCAAGTAAATATTAAGCTAACAGCAGCAACGTAGAGTGAATATTAAGTGTAACTGAATAGGCGGCAGCTCTTACAGTAAATATTAAGTGTAACTGAATAGGCGACAGCTCTTTCAAAAGTAGTATCTCCTTTTCTAATTTACTTGATTAAATTTAGCTGACATAAACATGAATAGTATTGGTGATAGTTTATTGTTAATACAGTATACAATAAAGTTTCTGCCATTTCCTTGTATTTTGTTACTTACTTTGACTTGTTCAACACCGTAAAGGGTCTCCTTTTTAATGGTCTCTACAGAACACAATGAATGAATAAATGATGATAGCACAGTGCTCAAACAACAAAATAGACCACCATATCAGAGCATAAAACACTTCTTTGATGAACCAGATGACTGTCATTTAATTCAAGAACAATAATTGATAGTTAATGCATATGCCCATTGTCTATGTAGGGGAAATAGGGGGAATCCTTTGTATTTCTTAATATTTCATAGAGATTATTTAATTGTATTTTTACACTGCTGGCTTTTGTTAGGCATTTATTGTGGTCAGTAGAGGTGGAATTATGTGAATAAACTGCTGCCAGTTGCTAGTTAATTAAAATATGTAAAACACTGTTTCAAGAATGTATTAAAGTTACTTTCCTGTTGCAGAGACCATGGAATTGAAGAAAGTAAAGTGCAGAACTATTGTGTATATTATTGAAAAGAACGTAGTTCAGCACTGTTGCTGATGACAGTTAATATTACAGACTTTCTATATCTGTTATCAGTAGCTCATCAGTGTATGAGAAGTCCTCATTCCTTGTACTTGGTCTACCTGCTAATTTTTGTACAAAAGACATTCCCACATAGCTGCGAACACTCCTGCTTCACAGATTAAGATGTGCTGGAACTTGTAATCTCCCCCTCCCTCCTTTGTTGTTGTCACTACTATTGTCGATGGTAAAGTCTTTTAAAAAAATGCGAGAGGAGTAAGATTTACATTAAAACTGTGAGCCAGACCGAGACTCGAACTCGGGACCTTTGCCTTTCGCGGGCAAGTGCTACCATCTGAGCTACCCAAGCATGATTCACGCCCCGTCCTCACAGCTTTATTTCTGCCAGTATCTCGTCTCCTACCTTCCAAACTTTACAGAAGCTCTCCTGCGAACCTTGCAGAACTAGCACTTCTGAAAGAAAGGATATTGTGGAGACATGGCTTAGCCACAGCCTGGAGGATGTTTCTGCAGAAAATTGTTCAATAGGTTTCTGATAATAGTCACTTTTTTAGCTCTGCAACAATTTTATACTTTTGTTACAGATTAAACTTATGGTGTCTAGGAAGCCTGCTTACTTGGTTTGCTAGACAAACATTCAAACAAATTGTAATAATGAGTTTTATTAGAAAAAGAAGAGATACATTACTTAATTTTGCAATTACACAGATGTGTCACAAGCAAAGGGTGACATATGAAATAATAAATCTTCTTCAGTATAAAAAATTTCATGTCTGTGGTACATAGAGGGTACAAACGAAGTGAATAGAGTTGACACTGCTATACAAGTGTCTAATCTTGAAGCTGCTCTTGAACTGGGGCCCCGCCAGTCGATTGCAGTGCTTATGTCCACTTCACAGGGGCTGCTGCTGTCGCATTGTTGTCCTCGAGGGAGGTCCAGTCAGCATGTGATTGGCTGACTTCTTCTCACAGCCATCTCCTCTCTTTCTTTCCTGACTGGTGTGCCGGCGCTTGACTTTATGCCGTAACAAAAATGACCAATAAGCATGTTTATTTCCCATTTTTGAAACCGGTTGTTTGAAGCATCTATTGTATGTATGGCACATTAGTTGGTTATATTCGTGTGATAGGTGTATTTTGTGGATCCAGATACGTGCTTCTTGGTATGGTGCTCCTCATGAGTATCTGGATTAGTTTTCAGTGTGGCATTTAAAAAAATGACAGATTTATAGTTGTCAGCTTTTCTTGGCTGTGTTAGTAAACATATATTTTAACCTGCCTGTAATGCATAATTTACATACCACAACATGAATAATAGGGCATTTAATATGTGACATTTGTTGTTGTTATCTTTTGTAATTACTTTCTATTGGCAGCAAGACAAGAAAGACAATAGAAGACGATGTTAACCCACAAAAAGGAAGATTGAGAAGAGAAGCTGATGAAAAGGGAGTACCAGTTGTAAAGAAAATATACTCCATTATCCACTTCCCTTCAAATTATCTGTTTGTTTAGATTCTGGTTCACTACATGAAAAGTGCAAAAAGTATAGAAACGAAAAAGTTTTGTGTAGAGAAACATATAGAAGCATGTGCCTGTGAGTTATATTAAATAAAGGCACATTTATAATTGTAACTGTATATAGGTCCCCATCAGGAAATTTTCATCTATTTCTGAAAAATTTGGGCTCCTTGTTGTGCTATCTGTCAGACAGGGGGAAGCAAATTATTATTTGTGGGGACTTCAATGTAGATTCTCTGAAAGAGGGTAATAGGAAAAATGACCTTAAAGTATTACTCGGTTCTTTCAATTTGACACCCGTTATTGATTTTCCTACTCGGGTGGTAAAGGATAGGAGTTCACTGATAGATAACTTCTTTATAGACCAAGATAAGTTTAACCAGATAAATGCTCAGCCTGTTGAGAATGGTCTTTCTGATCATGGTGCACAGCTAGTTACAATATATGACATAGCTCCATTCAGCAATACTAAACAGTCCTCCAAAGTAGTACGTTCAGTCAACGATTTAACAATTGCAAATTTCAGGGAAAGCCTACAGCAGTTAGACTGGGATGAGGTGTACCGTGAACCTGATGCCAATTTAAAATATAATTTATTTCATGACATTTTTGTAAATGCATTTGAAAACTGCTTCCCCAAGAAAATAGTTAAATATACTCATAAGAAACCTTGTAACAAACCATGGCTTACTAAGGGTATAAAAATATCTTGTAACCGGAAAAGCGAAATGTATCTGACAGCAAGAAAGAGTAGTGACCCAGAAACTATCAAACATTATAAAAACTACTGTGTTATATTAAGAAAAGTTATTAAAAAATCCAGAAGTATGTGTATCATGTCTGAAATCAGCAACTCTTATAATAAAATTAAAACAATTTGGAATATTATTAAAAGAGAAACAGGTCAACCAAGAGCACAGGAAGACAGTATTACCATCAAATTGAATGAAAACTTTATGAACAAAAAGTCAGAAGTTGAAAATATTTTTAATAATCATTTTCTAAATGTTGTGGATATATTAGGATCCAGGTGTTCATTAGAAGATGCTAGGCTGTTAATGGAAGAGGCCATACCTATGCAATTTGATACAATTGAAATCTCACCCACTTCTCCCTCTGAAATTAGGAAAATAATAAACTTGCTTAAAAGCAAAAACTCACATGGAATTGATGGCATTTCCAGCAAAATACTAAAAGCTTGTTCTCAACAGATAAGTAAGATTCTCAGCCACCTGTGTAATAGCTCTCTGGAACAGGGCATTTTCCCTGATAGACTGAAATATGCTATTGTTATACCTTTGCATAAAAAGGGGGATAGATCTGATGTCAAGAATTACTGTGCAATCTCCCTTCTAACAGCTTTATCCAAAATTTTTGAGAAAGTAATGTATTCAAGAGTAGCTTCACATATCTGTAAAAATGAAGTACTAACAAAATGTCAGTTTGGTTTCCAGAAAGGTTTTTCAACATAAAATGCCATATATGCTTTCACCAATCAAATTTTGAATGATCTGAATAACCGAACACCACCCATTGGGATTTTTTGTGATCTCTCAAAGGCTTTTGATTGTGTAAATCATGATATTCTGTTAGACAAGCTCAAATATTGTGGCATGAGTGGGACAGTGCACAAATGGTTCAATTCGTACCTAACTGGATGAGTGCAGAAAGTTGAAATAAGCAGTTCTCATAATATGCAAAGATCAGCACATTCCTCAAACTGGGGAACAATCAAGAATAGGGTTCCACAAGGGTCGGTCTTGGGTCCTTTGTTGTTCTTAATATGTATTAATGTGTTGCCATTCTATATTCATGAAGAGGCAAAGTTAGTTCTCTTTGCTGATGATACAAGTATAGTAATCACACCTGACAAACAAGAATTAACTGATGAAATTGTCAATACTGTCTTTCAGAAAATTACTAAGTGGTTCCTTATAAACGGACTCTCACTGAATTTTGATAAGACACGGTACATACATTTCCATACAGTGAATGGTATGACGCCATTAATAAATATAGAACTTAATCAGAAGCATATAGCTAAGGTAGAATATTCCAAATTTTTAGGTGTGTCCATTGATGAGAGATTAAATTGGAAGAAACACATTGATGATCTGCTGAAACGTTTGAGTTCAGCTACTTATGCAGTAAGGGTCATTGCAAATTTTGGTGATAAACACCTTAGTAAATTAGCTTACTACGCCTGTTTTCACTCATTGCTTTCATATGGCATCATATTTTGGGGTAATTCATCACTGAGGAATAAAGTATTTATTGCACAAAAGCGTGTAATCAGAATAATAGCTGGAGTCCACCCAAGATCATCCTGCAGACGTTTATTTAAGGATCTAGGGATATTCACAGTAGCTTCTCAGTATATATACTCTCTTATGAAATTTGTTATTAACAACCAAACCCAATTCAAAACTAATAGCAGTGTGCATAACTACAATACTAGGAGAAAGGATGATCTTCACTATTCAAGATTAAATCTAACTTTGGCACAGAAAGGAGTGAATTATACTGCCACTAAAGTCTTTGGTCACTTACCAAATAGTATCAAAAGTCTGGCAGATAACCAACAAGTATTTAAGAAGAAATTAAAAGAATTTCTGAATGACAACTCCTTCCACTCCATAGAGGAATTTTTAGATATAAATTAAGAAAAAAAAGAAAAAAACACAAAAAAATTAAAAAAAGTTGTTATATTAACTTAAATATGTTGTTTAATTAACTTAATTATGTCATGTATTGGAAAATTCGACTCGTTCCACATCATTCCGAAGTACCATATTCATGATCCATGGAACTAGTATTAATCTAATCTAATCTAAGCAGAAGTATTCATTGTACAGCTACATGACACGTAATAATGTTGTGTAAACAGGCTTCTGTTGTTACAAATCTAGATAATATTTCTTTGTAAAATACCAATGTTAATCAAGTGAATATTAAGTTACAACTTTAAGATCAAGAGCAGTTGCTTAATGCTCCTGAGGAAGCAGCAACTTCATTTAAAACAACGGATTTCTCTCTAATCTACTTACATTTAGCTGATACAACCATAAACTGCATTAAGTTGAATAGTGGTAGTTTATTGTTTATGCATTGTACAGTTTGAGATTGTATGATTTGATTGTCTTTTGTTAATGCATACTTTGATTTGTTCCACATCCATGAAGGTCATCCTTCTTGGTGGTATCTGTGAAACACAATGAATGAATGAGTGAATGAATGGAAAACAGAAGGAGTTAAAAAAACAAACAGTGTGAGGACAGTAGCACAATGCACTTCTGTAACCATGACAGGTACAAGTTTTCTTTGCACATAATGAATGTGTGTTTTGTTGTGTCTTCAATAGTAGACAACCAGAATTATGTCCAAATCAGATTTTTAAAACATTTTTACATCTTCTACAAAAGTAAATGTACAGTACTTTTACATCTGTGTTGTATGTGACCTCTGTTTATGGATAGTTTAATTTTGTTGCAGTTGTACTGGCTTGAAAATATTTGATAGAATAGACAAACTTTTAATGCCTGTTTCACTGTATTTTATTGCTGCCTGTTTAATTGATAATAATTTTCATTTCCATTAGTTAAGTTCTGACATTTTAAATATATTTGAATTTAATTTTGTAGAGATTTTTGCTTTATTAAACAAGCTTATGTGCTGTCAGCTTTTTTGATTCCTTTCCATGTATTTTTATAAGTAGATTTACATTGTTTTCAGGTAATGCACATAAATCCAAATTTGGATTACAATATTCACTTCCCCTACAGACGTGGGGATCTAAATATTCATGCTGGTCCTGGTGGTTCAATGAGTGGTGTCTTAGCTGACCTGGAGACAATTTGGAGTTGGATAATTAAAAACAGATTAGATATCCCACTTAAGGATTTACGAGTAAGTGAGATGATGATATTTTCCATTACATTGCAAACATATCTGTGTATTATTTACTGTAATTGATACTCCACACCCACCACCATGGGCCTTTAGTGGGGTGCCTTGTGTGCCTCAGTGATACAGATAGCTGTACTGTAGATGCAACCACAACAGAGGGGTATCTATTGAGAGACCAGACAAACATGTGATTTGTGAAGGGGGCAGCAGCCTTTTCAATAGTTGCAAAGGCAGCAGTCTTAATGATTGACTGAGCTGGCCTTGTAGCATTAACCAAAACAGCCTTGCTGTGTACGGTACTGGTACTGCAAATGGCTGAAAGTCTTAGTGACTGACTGACATATCCTTGTATCACTAACAAAAACTGCCATACTGTGTGCTGGTACTGCAAATGGGTGAAGGCAAGGGGAAACTACAGCTTTAATTTTTCCTGAGGGCAAGCAGCTCTACTGTGTGGTTAAATGATGATGACATCTTCTTGGGTAAAAAATTGCAGAGGTAAAGTGTCCCCTATTTGGATATCTGCATGGGGACTGCTCAGCAGGATGATGTCATTGGGTGAAACAAAACTGCCGTTCTGTGGACCAGAGCATGGAGTGTTAGATCCCATAATTGGGCAGATAGAGCAGAAAATTTAAAAAGGGCAACAGTTAGCTTGAGGTTAGATGTAATGGAAATTAGTGAAATTTGGTGCCAGGAGGAACAGGATTTTTGATCAAACCATGGAAAATCCAGGATAGAAAGTAACAATATTATGAAAAGGAAAGTTGACACTCACCGTTTAGTGGAGATGCTGAGTCGCAGATAGGCGCAACAAGAAGATTCTCACAAATAAATCTTTCGGCCAAAATCCCCTTGTCAAAAATAGACCACACACACACACACACACACACACACACACACACACAAACGTAACTCACATACGTATGACTGCAGTCTCAGGCAACTGAAGCCACACTTCTAATCAAGTGAATACAAGGTTGTAGATTCAAATTCACATAGGGGCAATGCTGGAGTAGGTTTAATAATGAATAAGAAAACAGGAATGCAGGTAAGTTGCTATGAACAGCATAGTGGACGCATTATCGTAGCCAAGATAGACATGAAGCCTACACCTACCACAGTAGTACAAGTTTATATGCCAACAAGCTCCACAGGCAGTGAAGAGATTAAGGGAGACTGAAATTTAATTGCAATGGGAGACTAGAATTCAATAGTAGGAAAAGGAAGATAAGGAAAAATGGTAGATAGTTATGGGCTGGGGGTAGGGAATGAAAGAGGAAGCCACTTGGTAGAATTTTGCATTGAGCATAATTTTCTCATTGTTAACACTTGGTTTAACTTTTAACGATGGGAGATGCGGCTGGCTGGCTAAGCACCCTGGATGGACGATTCTCGACTGCATACTGCTCAAGTGATTGTTGTGCCAAAGCACTTGCTTATGGTAATGAATCAGTCAGATTCATTTTCACTGCTGACCTCAAAATCACTGTCTAGTAGCAATTTCAAGGCTTTTTTGGCTGAGTAAAACAGTTTGCTCATTTTCAAAATAAAATCTTACACGAAAATAGTATTTCTACAACAGAGAAAGGAGGCAATACAGATGTGCCTCTGTGCACACTACACTACTAACTAAATGCCCAAAATCATTTGCGTGTACCATAGTGCTAAGTGAATGCCCACAATACCTAGTAGCAATACATTGCTGTACAAAAAATGTTCATAAAGCCCATTAGATAACACTAAGGACATTGCTTGCACAACAATTTACACTACTGGCCATTAAAATTGCTTCACCATAAGAAATGCAGATGATAAATGGGTATTCATTGGTCAAATATATTATACTAGAACTGACATGTGATTACATTTTCATGCAATTTGGGTGCATAGATCCTGAGAAATCAGTACCCAGAACCACCACCTCTGGCTGTGATAACAGCCTTGATATGCCTGGGCATTGAGTCAAACAGAGCTTGGATGGCGTATACAGGTAGAGCTGCCCGTGCAGCTTCAAGACGACACCACAGTTCATCAAGAGTAGTGACTGGTGTATTGTGATGAGCCAATTGCTCGACCACCATTGACCAGACGTTTTCAGTTGGTGAAAGATCTAGAGAATGTGCTGGCCAGGGCAGCAGTCGAACATTTTCTGTATCCGAAAGGCCTGCAACATGCGGTCGTGCATTATCCTACTGAAATGTAGGGTTTCGCAGGGATCGAATGAAGAGCAGAGCCACGGGTCATAACACATCTGAAATGTAACGTCCACTGTTCAAAGTGCCGTCAATGTGAACAAGAGGTGACTAATGAGGCATGTAACCAATGGCACACCATACCATCACGCCAGGTGATATGCCAGTATGGCGATGGCGAATACACGCTTCCAGTGTGCGTTCACCGCTATGTCGCCAAACACGGATGCGACCATCATGATGCTTAAACAGAACCAGGATTCATCTGTAAAAATGATGTTTTGCCATTTGTGCACCCAGGTTCGTCGTTGAGTACACCATCGCAGGCACTCCTGTCTGTAATGCAGCATCAAGGGTAACCGCAGCCACGGTCTCCGAGCTGATAGTCCATGCTGCTGCAAACGTTGTCAAACTGTTTGTGCAGATGGTTGTTGTCTTGCAAACGTCCCCATCTGTTGACTCAGGGATTGAGTTGTGGATGCACGATCCTTTACAGCCATGCAGATAAGATGCCTGTCATCTCGACCGCTAGTGATACGAGAGCACTGGGATCCGGCACGGCATTCCATATTGCCCTCCTGAACCCACCGATTCCATATTCTGCTAACAGTCATTGGATCTCGACCAACACAAGCAGCAATGTTGCGATACGATAAACCGCAATCGCTATATTAAAGCCAACAAAAGGGAAAATAAATGTCTAAAAAATGAGATTGACAGGAAGTCAAAATGGCTAAGCTGGAATGGCTAGAGGGCAAATGTAAGGGTTTAGAAGCATATTTCACTATGGGAAAGATAGATGCCACCTACAGGAATATTAAAGAGAGTTTTGGAGAAAGAAAAGAGAATCAGCTGTACCTGTGTGAATATCAAGAACTCAAATGGTAAACCAGTACTAAGCAAAGAAGGGAAAGCTGAAATGTGGAAGGAGTATGTAGAGGGTCTCTGCTAGGGAGATGAACTTAAAGGTAGTTTTATAAAAATGGAAGAGGACATAGATGAAGATGAAATGGGAGATATGGTACTGCGAGAAGAATGTGACAGAGCACTGAAAGCCGTAAGTTGAAAGTAGATTTACAAATTGCCTTGGGACGGCCAGCCATGACAAACCTCTTACATTTGGTGTGCAAGATGTATGAGACAGGCAAAATACCTTCAGACTCCAAGAAGAGTATAACAATTCCAATACGAAAGAAAGCAGTTGCTGACAGGTGTGAAAATTACTGAACTATTAGTTCAATAAGTCATGGTTGGAAAACACTGACACAAATTCTTTACAGAAGAATGGAAAAACTGGTAGAAGCTGATGTTGGGGAAGATCAACGTGTATTTCAGAGAAATGTAGGAGCATGCAAGGTAATACTAACCCTATGACTTATCTTAGAAGAAAGGTCAAGGGAAGGCAAACTTACTTTTATAGCAGTTTTAGACTCAGAGAAAGTTTTTGACAACATTGACTGTAATACTCTCTTTGAAATTCTGAAGGTAGTAGGGGTAAAAAAAAGGAGCAAAAGGCTATTACAACTTGTATAGAAACCAGATGGCAGTTATGGGAGTCGAGGGACATGAAAG
This sequence comes from Schistocerca piceifrons, assembly GCF_021461385.2. Classification (NCBI taxonomy): domain Eukaryota; kingdom Metazoa; phylum Arthropoda; class Insecta; order Orthoptera; family Acrididae; genus Schistocerca; species Schistocerca piceifrons. Next base: position 565,015,292 of record NC_060142.1, read on the forward strand.
GGAAGCAGTAGTTTAGAAGGCAGAGGGCCAGGGTCATAGACTGTCCCTAATGTTATTCAGTCTGTATATTGGGCAAGTAGTAAGGGAAACCAAAGAAAAATTTGGAGGAGGCATTGAAGTTCAGGGAGAAGAAATAAAAACCTTGAGGTCTGACAGTGACTTTGTAATTCTGTCAGACACAGCAAAAGACTTGGAAGAGCAGTTGAACAGAATGTACATTGTCTTGCAAGGGGAATGTAATGTGGACAGCAGCAAAAGCAAGACAAGGATAATGGAATGTAGTCAAATTAAATCAGATGAGGCTGAGGGAATTAGATTAGGAACAAGGCACTCAAAGTAGTAGATAGGTTTTGCTATTTGTCAGCAAAATAATTGATGATGCTCAAATTAGGGAGGATATAAAATGTAGACTGGCAATGGAAAGATAAGCGTTTCTGAAGAAGAGAAATTTGTTAACATCAAATATAGACTTAAGTGTTAAGCAGGCTTTTCTGAAGGTATTTGTCTGGAGTGTAGTGATGTATGGAAGTGAAACGTGGATGATAAACAGTTTGGACAAGAAGAGAGTAGAAGCTTTTGAAATGTGGTGCTACAGAAGAATGCTGAAGATTAGATGGGTAGATCATGTAACTGATGAGGAGGTACTGAATAGAATTGAGGGGACGAGAAATGTATGCCCAACTTGACTAAAAGAAGAGATTGATTGATAGGACTCTACATCAAGTGGTCATCAATTTAGCATTGTAGGAAATTGTGTGTGTTTGGGGATTGGGGGGGGGGGGGGGGGGGAAGGGGAGGTAAAAATTGTAGAGGGAGACCAGGGTGTGAATACAGTAAGCAGATTGAGAAGGATGTAGATTGCAGTAGTTATTGAGAGATGAGGCTTGCATGGGATAGAGTAGCAGGGGGAGCAGCAGCAAACCAGTCTTTGGACTGTAGACCATGAGAACAACAGTTGATACTTTGTATCTTTCTAATACTGCCTGTGAATGAACAAGTGAAGGAGAAAGCATGACATAGCATTGGTCATAATAATATTCCATGCTTACATTGTACGACAGTTGTGTTGATTCCTGGTTGGGTCTGAGATTTTCTCTGTTCAGGGACTGGGTGTTGTGTTGTCCTAATCATCATCATTTCATCTTCATCGACACGCAAGTTGCCGAAGTGGCGTCAAATCGAAAGACTTGCACCCAGCGAACGGTCTATCCAACGGGAGGCCCTAGTCACACATAATTTACATTTTTTTATTTGTACATTTTCGCTTAGTGAGAAAAATATATACTTAATAAATTTTTTTACACTTTTGCTAAATGAACCTGTCAGATTACACTGAAGAAAGTGGAAAGGGTTACATTGTGAACACCTTGAATGAACACTATCAAACTGATTCTCCAGTATTTCCATGCCTATGGAACATGTTGAATGAAATTTTGTTCTTATGCGAGTATAGTACAGTAAAAAACTGTTCCTACAGATGAAGAATGGTGTGGGTAAATGATAGCTGTTGGGTGTGTTTAATATAACTGGAACTTTCCAAGTAGAGGGCACAACAGTGGGTTCCGATAGGATGTGCCGTACAGCTTAACACAATCTTTCGGGCTTTGAGAAAGGTCAGATCCATAGCCTGAGCGACACGGTAACATCATACTGATAGATCACACAGACAAGTGGCACTAGGGAAATGACTGCAGAATGAGTGATGATGAGATGCATTCAGGACAACAGTGTGACATAAAGAGTAAGCATGGGTTCTTCCAGAAGGACCACATCATGAGAAGATTGTAGGACCATTCAACTGGGCCATGACAGTTAGATGGATGACAAGTGAGATCCAAGCAGAGGTTACACAGTGTCACAGTGAATCATCGGCAACAGATTACGGGAATATGGATTGAGATCTCGAATTTCTGTGTGTTGTTTTGCTGCTGACACAGTACCACAGACACCAAAGGTAGAGTAGAGTACTGGGATATGGAGTGATATTCTATGATATTCAGCAGTGGGTTTTGATTGTGTTTGTTGCTGTCAAATTGGGCCAATTCATCAAAGATTTTCTGGTGAAAAGGGTCAAGAAGTGGCAGTTCCTGAGACCGTACACCTGCAACGCCTGGAATTTGGGGTGTGTGGGGACTGATACAGTAATTGGTGAAGGGAGGCTGAACACTTGACAATATGTGGCAAGAATGGGAAACCCAGTTGTAATTTTCTTCATGATTAGGGTACCAAATGGCATAATACAGTGTGAATGCCATGAGAAATGTGTGGGTCCTAGACTGGCTTGTCCGATCTCCCGATTTACCTCCTATAGGGCCTCTGTGGGATGCTGTGGGAAGACATATGCTTTAATACTTTCAGGCATCAGTCTTCAAGAACTGACACAGCATGTGTTTCAGGCATAGCAAAAAATTCTTTAAGATGACATTTGGAGACTATTTGCTTCCATACCACAACAAATATAAGCAAGTATTTGTACCTTTAGGAGGGGAAGTTCACACCAAATACTGGTGTTGGTTGGTGATAGACATCAGTTCCAATGGGATGAAAGTTGAATAATTTAATTTAATACATGTTATGTGATGAATATTTCCACAAATTCTGATTAATATCTGATAGGTGCTTCATCTTGTAACACTTTACATTTTTCTTCATGTGTACTGTTTCTTTTGTAAAGTTTGTTGTCTTAATAGTCCCAATCATAGTGTCATAAAAATCACTAAATTTCTATTACCCTTGCAGTGCTATACCTCTACTAATTATTATACTTTTCCATAGTAAATAGGCACACACCACCTCCCTCTGTGTGTTGAATTCATGCAAGGTAGTGTATATGAACTAATGAAGCTAATCAAATTTCACACAGACTTTGAAGGTCTGTGTTGTCCATAAAGCTGATAGCTGGAGTGGGCAGCTTATACCAGACAATTACCCATGTGAAAATGTATACCCGTCATCAGCTGTACCTTTTCTAACTTCAGTTTACCATCTGTGACATGCTCTAGCTGTGATACTATTTCCAAACAAAACCCTTAGAGCCATAAAAAGAGATTACATTAATATCTTCATATTTAGTATTTATTTTTTCTTGTTGAGTTGTTCTACTTAAGGGATTTGGGGCCTTGTGAGTGAAGTTGACAGGAGACAACCCCCCCTCCCCTCCCTTTTAATTTTTCTTCGGCAGTCAAAAGATTGCAGTGTTCTACAGTGGCTGCCTTGGCTACCTGGTGTCTAAGTGATTCTCTTCAACTCTTGCAACATTATAAATACTTTTGAATTAGCACTAATTGTTATTAAACAAATTATTGCCTTGGCAGGCTTTTTTGTATCCTGCCCATGTAGGCTCATTAGTTGAAGAACAAAATAACATGAAAAGGATTCCAAATAGATCTACCATATATTGTAAATTTAAAACTTCTAAAACTTTCCTTATTCAACATCACGTTCTACAAACTGTTGTGTCATAATTTTGTCATGTCAGTTAGCTATTCATTTAAGCTCTTAATAAGAATCACTTAACTCTCTTCTTTTAACTTACTATTTTTCCCAGTTTTAAAAAGCATTTCAAAAATAGCAGTATTGTTGATCAGTTACTGAACTTGTGTAGTTTGTCTCAGTGTGAAAGTCCTCAGTGACTAACTGGATGAAGACATATGTTAGTAATGTATCAGAAACAATATCATTTTCATTGGGGCAATGAAAAATGCATTGGCAGTAGGATCTGAGGGATCTGAAATATAAAGTTTTGGAACATCACAACTATTGTTTAGATTTGGCACTTCCAGACTTTCCCTAGCTCCACATCTAAAACAATGTGAGAGGAGAAAAATCTAAGTGTAATGAAGTAGTTAACAGCAGCAGTAAATGAATATTTTCTAGATTTTCAGGAATCATACCTTGAGGATGGAATTTATTCACTGTAAAAAAAGTGCATTTTGACCTAAAAACACATATCTCTGCCACATCAAGAACTTCACATACAACTGTCATACTACTTTGACATAGGGGCAGAAGTTGTGAACCGAATCACAATCCTTAATTAGAATCGTTCCTTACCGTGATCGATAAGGAATCTTTTTTTTAAGGTAGACAAAAAGCTGTTCACTGTTCCCCCCTCACCCTAACCATTTGCTATAAAGGAAAACACAGGGTGATAGAAAGTAATTATATGAAGGGAGTAGGAGAAGCCTGCTGGGGAGAACACTGTGAAAGCTCAGTGTGGGAATAGCAGTTGGAATGATATGGGAACAGAAGGTTAGGGGAGGGTGCGTAGGAGGCCAGAACCAGCAGAGATTGAGACCAGGTGGGTTATAGGAACAAAGAATGTCATGACTTACCATTTACACAACTCAGGAAAGCTGTTATTCAAGGGTAGAAACCAAGTGGCGCAGATTGTGAAGCAACTGTTAAAGTCAACCATGTTTTGTTGTGCAACATCCTCAACAACAGGATGGCCTAGTTGGTCTTTGACCACAATTTGGCAGTGCCATACATGAGAATTGATAGTTTGTGGTAATACTTATGTAGAATACTGTGCACTAGTTGCAATACGGTTGATATGTAATGTAGCTGCTTTTACACATGGCTGTGCCTTTCATCGGGTAACAAATGCCAGTAGGTGGAAAACAGTTGTCACTCGGTGTTAATTAGAACTGGGACAACTAAATCACATTTCATTTTTTATTTGTCTTTGAGCCATATTTACTATAGTATTGGCCTTACACAGCGTATTTACATTTAAAATTAACAAAGCAAGCGTATGCTCTGACAAAAAATAGAGTGGGGTGGAAACATTGGAAAGTTGGCTGCCAGGACCCCAGTCACATTGTAAATGAAGAATATCCTCTCTACAATGCCACAACCCTATGGAAGTATCATCAAAATACATGTAGAACTATTTTGTTTTCAAATGCAAGATTTTCATTGCTATTTCCTCAAAGTCCTCCACTCTGAACCTAGAGGAGATCTCATAGCAACTCTGCCTGTTTGTATATAGAATATCATCTCCATATTGAAATTAAGTGATGGTATATGTGTGTGTTGACAGTTTGTTTGAATGTGTTGTTGAAGTGGGTGTCAAGCACTACAGTGGAGTTTTCTAGTGACGTCTGTGTTAAGAGAGATGTGACATCGAAACTGACTAGGAAATCACTCTTATCTAGATACATCCCTTGGAACACTTTCATAAGCTCTTCTGAGTTCTTAACATGCTGATGAAAATGGATCATTAGAAAGATCAGCTGCATTGCTAGATATTTGGTTATACCATCTGTCAGTGAATTTATTGTTTTGCAAGCGGCTTTATGACTACATTATTATAGTATTAAGAAACAATTTCACCAATAAAACTCATGTTTACTTTGAAGTTATCAATTTATCACTCATCTTTTTTTATTTCTTCCCAGCACTATAGAGCTGTTCTTGTAATACCAGATATATACAACCGACAACACCTAAAGGAGCTAACAACATTACTGCTGTGCAAAATTGGTTTTGGAGGATGTTTTCTGTTGCAGGTTAGTGTTCCTAGGATAAGGTAGTTTTGTATTCAAATACTCTCAGTATTTAAATCGTGTTTGTATATAATTTTAAGAACTTAAAACACTACTTTTTGTATTATTTAAAAAGTGGTTAGAATAACAATCGCAAATTAGAAAGCAAGTCATTCTGTATCCCACAGTCATTCAACTATTGATATCTTCCCATGTACATCAGCAAACAGTCACAGATTGCTGCTCACCCAATCTGTCAGATCATTTATGTATATTGAGAATAAGAGCAGCCCCACCACACTTGCCTGGGGCACTCCTGACAGTACTCTTGTCCAAAGAACACTCGTCATCAAGGACAGTGTACTGGGTTCTATTACTTAAGAAGTCTTTGAGCCTCTCATGTTTCTGGGAACCTGTTCCATGTGCTTAGACCTTTGTTAACAGTCTGCATTGGGGCACTATGGCAAACACATTCTAGAAATCTGGGAGTATGGAATCTACCCATTGCACTTCACACATGGTTCACAGGAGATCGTGCAATAAAAGGCCAAGCTGAGTTCCACACAAGTGATGCTTTCTATATCTGTGTTAATACGTGGGTGGAAGCTTTTCTGTGTGAAGGAAAGTTATTATGTCTGAAGTTAGAATAAGTTCAAGAATTCTACAGCATACCAATGATGAGGATGTGGATCTGTAATTTTATGGATCTGTTCTTTTACTCTTCTTGTAGAAAGGAGTCACTGCTGCTTTGTTCTAGTCACTTGGGATTTTGCACTGAGTGAGAGATTCATGAGAAGTGCAAGCTAAATAAATGGCCAGTGCTGTAGAGTACTCTTTGTAAAACTGAATTGGGATTCCGTCTGGACCTGGTCACTTATTTGTTTTCAACTCTTTGAGTTGTTTCTCAACACCAGGAATGCCTATTTCAGTGTCCATATAGGAGTGCAGTAGTCAAACAATGTATGATCCTCCTGCATGAATGATTTCTTGAATGAGAGATTTAAGACCTCGGGCTTCACTTGCGTTCCCACCCAAGACTGGTCAATGATTGACAGGACAGAAGCCTTTGACCCCCTTGGTAATTTTATGTAAGACCAAAATTTTCTCTGGTTCTCAGCAAGATATGTGGCTAAGGAATGGCATTGAAAGTTCTCTTATGGTTTGTGCATCAATCTTTTTATAGACCCACAAATTTTTCCACATTTTTTTTGCCCTTTCTCTTGATGAAAATGGCAGTTTTTGCTGAGGTGTGTGTTAGAAACAGTACAACCTGAGTGCTACTGTGATTTAGCATCATTTTATTTTCTGCAAGTGATGAATTTATGTCTTGAACTACACTATTTGGCACGTATCCTGTGTTTTGCATAATGTCCTTCACTATCAAGGTAGTGTCAACAGCAAGCAGAAGTATTTTAGAATCTCTTGTTGTATTAGAAGGCAAATCTTTTATAGATACTACATCAGTCCAAAAAGTTTCAAGGCAGGATTAATAAAAAAAGGTGGTGGTTTTAATGCATCATGTATTCAACATTGTCTCTCCATCAAATGAGTATGATGCACAGATGTTCAGACAACCTCGTCAAACTGTCAGAAAACTCCTTCTTTGGCATGTTGTTCAATCTGTGCGTCACTTTGGCTTGAATCAAACAATGGAAAATCCAGGATGGAATGCAACAATATTATGAGAAAGATAGCTGCTACTCACCATGCAATGGAGATGCTGAGTTACAGATAGGCACAACAAAAAGACTGTGAGGAAGTGAGCATTCAGCGAAAATAGACAACATACACACACACTCAAGCAAATACAACTCACACACATGACCACAGTCTCTGGCTGCTGAGGCCAGACTTCGAGCAGGAGCGCATGATGGGAGAGGCAACTAGGTGATGGTGGTAAGGAGTAGGCTGGTGCGAGAAGGGGAAGGGATAGCAGGGTAGGTTCCTCCCCCCCCCCCCCCCCCTCCTCTGAAGGAGGAAGGCTGTTTGAGGGCATGCTGGCGTCCCTTTTCAGCCGTAGGGTTTTTACATATTTATTTTTATTTGATACAGTTTATTTTTCCTGCAAGTGCGTTGTTATATATGGGTGACAATTTCGTTACTGCAGGTTTTTAGCAAAAAAACAAAAACAGTTACAATAACATAATAAAATTTAAGTATATAAAAGAAGAAAAAGTATAAATAAGTGTGTATGTTTGTGTTTGTTTGTGTGTCTATCGACCTGCCAGCGCTTTTGTTTGGTAAGTTTCATCATCTTTCTTTTTAGATATAAGAAAAAGTATAAAGTACACAATGTATGTAATGATGAAAGAGAAGACACATATAGAATACAAAAACAGGTTAACATTATAGGAATTAATTGGGTAATTAACTTAAATATATGCAATGTCCCCCCCATGAACCATGGACCTTGCCGTTGGTGGGGAGGCTTGCGTGCCTCAGCGATACAGATAGCCGTACCGTAGGTGCAACCACAACGGAGGGGTATCTGTTGAGAGGCCAGACAAACGTGTGGTTCCTGAAGAGGGGCAGCAGCCTTTTCAGTAGTTGCAAGGGCAACAGTCTGGATGATTGACTGATCTGGCCTTGTAACAATAACCAAAACGGCCTTGCTGTGCTGGTACTGCGAACGGCTGAAAGCAAGGGGAAACTACAGCCGTAATTTTTCCCGAGGGCATGCAGCTTTACTGTATGATTACATGATGATGGCGTCCTCTTGGGTAAAATATTCCGGAGGTAAAATAGTCCCCCATTCGGATCTCCGGGCGGGGACTACTCAAGAGGATGTCGTTATCAGGAGAAAGAAAACTGGCGTTCTACGGATCGGAGCGTGGAATGTCAGATCCCTTAATCGGGCAGGTAGGTTAGAAAATTTAAAAAGGGAAATGGATAGGTTGAAGTTAGATATAGTGGGAATTAGTGAAGTTCGGTGGCAGGAGGAACAAGACTTCTGGTCAGGTGACTACAGGGTTATAAACACAAAATCAAATAGGGGTAATGCAGGAGTAGGTTTAATAATGAATAGGAAAATAGGAATGCGGGTAAGCTACTACAAACAGCATAGTGAACGCATTATTGTGGCCAAGATAGATACGAAGCCCACGCCTACTACAGTAGTACAAGTTTATATGCCAACTAGCTCTGCAGATGATGAAGAAATTGAAGAAATGTATGATGAAATAAAAGAAATTATTCAGATTGTGAAGGGAGACGAAAATTTAATAGTCATGGGTGACTGGAATTCGAGTGTAGGAAAAGGGAGAGAAGGAAACACAGTAGGTGAATATGGATTGGGGGACAGAAATGAAAGAGGAAGCTGCCTGGTCGAATTTTGCACAGAGCACAACATAATCATAACTAACACTTGGTTTAAGAATCATCAAAGAAGGTTGTATACATGGAAGAACCCTGGAGATACTAAAAGGTATCAGATAGATTATATAATGGTAAGACAGAGATTTAGGAACCAGGTTTTAAATTGTAAGACATTTCCAGGGGCAGATGTGGACTCTGACCACAATCTATTGATTATGACCTGTAGATTAAAACTGAAGAAACTGCAAAAAGGTGGGAATTTAAGGAGATGGGACCTGGATAAACTAAAAGAACCAGAGGTTGTACAGAGATTCAGGGAGAGCATAAGGGAGCAATTGACAGGAATGGGGGAAATAAATACAGTAGAAGAAGAATGGGTAGCTTTGAGGGATGAAGTAGTGAAGGCAGCAGAGGATCAAGTAGGTAAAAAGACGAGGGCTAGTAGAAATCCTTGGGTAACAGAAGAAATATTGAATTTAATTGATGAAAGGAGAAAATATAAAAATGCAGTAAGTGAAACAGGCAAAAAGGAATTCAAACGTCTCAAAAATGAGATCGACAGGAAGTGCAAAATGGCTAAGCAGAGATGGCTAGAGGACAAATGTAAGGATGTAGAGGCCTATCTCCCTAGGGGTAAGATAGATACCGCCTACAGGAAAATTAAAGAGACTTTTGGAGATAAGAGAACGACTTGTATGAATATCAAGAGCTCAGATGGAAACCCAGTTCTAAGCAAAGAAGGGAAAGCAGAAAGGCGGAAGGAGTATATAGAGGGTCTATACAAGGGCGATGGACTTGAGGACAATATTATGGAAATGGAAGAGGATGTAGATGAAGATGAAATGGGAGATACGATACTGCGTGAAGAGTTTGACAGAGCACTGAAAGACCTGAGTCGAAACAAGGCCCCAGGAGTAGACAATATTCCATTGGAACTACTGACGGCCGTGGGAGAGCCAGTCCTGACAAAACTCTACCATCTGGTGAGCAAGATGTATGAAACAGGCGAAATACCCTCAGACTTCAAGAAGAATATAATAATTCCAATCCCAAAGAAAGCAGGTGTTGACAGATGTGAAAATTACCGAACTATCAGCTTAATAAGTCACAGCTGCAAAATACAAACACGAATTCTTTACAGACGAATGGAAAAACTAGTAGAAGCCAACCTCGGGGAAGATCAGTTTGGATTCCGTAGAAACACTGGAACACGTGAGGCAATACTGACCTTACGACTTATCTTAGAAGAAAGATTAAGGAAAGGCAAACCTACGTTTCTAGCATTTGTAGACTTAGAGAAAGCTTTTGACAATGTTGACTGGAATACTCTCTTTCAAATTCTAAAGGTGGCAGGGGTAAAATACAGGGAGCGAAAGGCTATTTACAATTTGTACAGAAGCCAGATGGCAGTTATAAGAGTCGAGGGACATGAAAGGGAAGCAGTGGTTGGGAAGGGAGTAAGACAGGGTTGTAGCCTCTCCCCGATGTTGTTCAATCTGTATATTGAGCAAGCAGTAAAGGAAACAAAAGAAACATTCGGAGTAGGTATTAAAATTCATGGAGAAGAAATAAAAACTTTGAGGTTCGCCGATGACATTGTAATTCTGTCAGAGACAGCAAAGGACTTGGAAGAGCAGTTGAATGGAATGGACAGTGTCTTGAAAGGAGGATATAAGATGAACATCAACAAAAGCAAAACAAGGATAATGGAATGTAGTCTAATTAAGTCGGGTGATGCTGAGGGAATTAGATTAGGAAATGAGGCGCTTAAAGTAGTAAAGGAGTTTTGCTATTTGGGGAGCAAAATAACTGATGATGGTCGAAGTAGAGAGGATATAAAATGTAGGCTGGCAATGGCAAGGAAAGCGTTTCTGAAGAAGAGAAATTTGTTAACATCCAGTATTGATTTAAGTGTCAGGAAGTCATTTCTGAAAGTATTCGTATGGAGTGTAGCCATGTATGGAAGTGAAACATGGACGATAAATAGTTTGGACAAGAAGAGAATAGAAGCTTTCGAAATGTGGTGCTACAGAAGAATGCTGAAGATTAGATGGGTAGATCACGTAACTAATGAGGAAGTATTGAATAGGATTGGGGAGAAGAGAAGTTTTTGGCACAACTTGACCAGAAGAAGGGATCGGTTGGTAGGACATGTTCTGAGGCATCAAGGGATCACCAATTTAGTATTGGAGGGCAGCGTGGATGGTAAAAATCGTAGAGGGAGACCAAGAGATGAATACACTAAGCAGATTCAGAAGGATGTAGGTTGCAGAAGGTACTGGGAGATGAAAAAGCTTGCACAGGATAGAGTAGCATGGAGAGCTGCATCAAACCAGTCTCAGGACTGAAGACCACAACAACAACAACATATGCAATGTATATATGTTTATGTATGTGGTGTGAGAAAATTAATCTGTTGTGTATTTCGGATTCTGAGCGTAGCTGGCTTTACAATTTTTTTATATTAATTTAAAATATATACAAATAAATATATATATGTATTACATATATCTAAAAACAAAGATGATGTAACTTACCAATCGAAAGCGTTGGCATGTTGATAGACACACAAACAAACACAAACACACACACAAAATTCAAGCTTTCACAACCAATGGTTGCTTCATCAGGAAAGAGGGAAGGAGAGGGAAAGACAAAAGGATGTGGGTTTTAAGGGAGAGGGTAAGGAGTTATTCCAATCCCGGGAGCGGAAAGACTTACCTTAGGGGGAAAAAAGGACAGGTATATACACACACACACACACACACACACACACACACATATCCATCCGCACATATACAGACACAAGCAGACATTTGTAAAGGCAAAGAGTTTGGGCAGAGATGTCAGTCGAGGCGGAAGTACAGAGGCAGAGATGTTGTTGAATGACAGGTGAGGTATGAGCGGTGGCAACTTGAAATTAGCGGAGGTTGAGGCCTGGTGGGTAACAGGAAGAGAGGATATACTGAAGGGCAAGTTCCCATCTCCGGAGTTCTGACAGGTTGGTGTTAGTGGGAAGTATCCAGATAACCTGGATGGTGTAACACTGTGCCAAGATGTGCTGGCCGTGCACCAAGGCATGTTTAGCCACAGGGTGATCCTCATTACCAACAAACACTGTCTGCCTGTGTCCATTCATGCGAATGGACAGTTTGTTGCTGGTCATTCCCACATAGAAAGCTTCACAGTGTAGGCAGGTCAGTTGGTAAATCACGTGGGTGCTTTCACACGTGGCTCTGCCTTTGATTGTGTACACCTTCCGGGTTACATTACTGGAGTAGGTGGTGGTGGGAGGTGTGCATGGGACAGGTTTTACATCGGGTGCGGTTACAAGGGTAGGTAGGAGCCAGAGGGTAGGGAGGTGGTTTGGGGATTTCATAGGGATGAACCAAGAGGTTATGAAGGTTCGGTGGCCGGCGGAAAGACACTCTTGGTGGAGTGGGGAGGATTTCATGAAGGATGGATCTCATTTCAGGGCAGGATTTGAGGAAGTCTTATCCCTGCTGGAGAGCCACATTCAGAGCCTGATCCAGACCTGGAAAGTATCCTGTCACAAGTGGGGCACTTTTGGGGTTCTTCTGTGGGTGGTTCTGGGTTTGAGGGGATGAGGAAGTGGCTCTGGTAATTTGCTTCTGTACCAGGTCGGGAGGGTAGTTGCGGGATGCGAAAGCTGTTTTCAGGTTGTTGGTGTAATAGTTCAGAGATTCCGGACTGGAGCAGATTCGTTTGCCACGAAGACCTAGGCTGTAGGGAAGGGACCGTTTGATGTGGAATGGGTGGCAGCTGTCATAATGGAGGTACTGTTGCTTGTTGGTGGGTTTGATGTGGATGGATGTGTGAAGCTGGCCATTGGACAGATGGAGGTCAACGTCAAGGAAAGTGGCGTGGGATTTGGAGTAGGAGCAGGTGAATCTGATGGAACCAAAGGAGTTGAGGTTGGAGAGGAAATTCTGGAGTTCTTCTTCACTGTGAGTCCAGATCATGAAGATGTCATCAATAAATCTGTACCAAACTTTGGGTTGGCAGATCTGGGTAACCAAGAAGGCTTTCTCTAAGCGACCCATGAATAGGTTGGCGTATGACGGGGCCATCCTGGTACCCATGGCTGTTCCCTTTAAT